>NC_041017.1:18283636-18656979 GCF_004193775.1 Glycine soja | reverse complement strand
ATCGAACAACAAAAACAAACATTAGTCCTCTCAAGTTCAAAACAATAACATAGAATAAAAATGACAAAAGAAATATGAAAGAAAACATGAATCTGGGGATCTCCCAGTCACGTATCTCCACTCCCTCCCAAGAAGTCAAGCAAATCGCCATCTCCTCATCCTCGTGGGCCTCTTCTCCATCGCCGGAGCTTCTGGGGGTGCCTCTCCTGCTTGGGCCTCGGGCCAATCTCCGGGCCATGCAACCTCTGCCCTGAACTGGTCTGGAGTAGGGCATGAAAAAGAAGCGAAGCCCTGGCTCTGCATGCTAAGGCTCATCTGGTACAGACAATCATGGGTCCGTACATGTGCTCGGTGGTTGGCCGCCTGCTGGCGAACCAAATGCCGTAAATACTGCTCCATGTCAAATGCCCCAGCCTGGCAGCCTGATGAGGTGGTGGTGGCGCGCCTGCGGCCTGTGGAGCATCACCCTGAGCCTGTCTCTGGGTACAGTACTTCTCAATAAAAGCCTGGGTGATGGGCGGCCGAATCACCTTGGTAGGTGCAACGGGGACTCCGAACGACTGCAGAGTCCTGTGATCAGTGCGGGGAATCCCAGGGCCCTGTTGGACTTATCTGGGTCCAAAGGGTGCCTAGTGGGCGCCATACCTGCAAAAATATAGATGGCATCAGCGATCAACTGAGCCACATGGATGCTCATTCCGTGTCAGGATGGCGTACACCAGCTGACACTTCGGCATGGGAAGGTCGGAATTATGATCGGTGGCAGGACGTTGCTGAGGAGCAACGTCATCCATATCTGGGTCAGGGTGGTCATGTTGGTGCGCATGATTCGCACTCGCCTCCCTGCAGCAGTCCGGGCAAAATCCTGCCCCGGTATACATAGCAGCTGGGCGATGGCCTCCTCATCGAACCCATCAGACCGGTTCCTCCTCTGGCCATACTCACATTCCTGGCCCTCTTCCAACACCAACGGATATCCTAGGAGTTGGCCGATAGCGTCGGCATCAAACGGGATCCACTGACCCCTTACCCAGGATCTCATGTCACGCACACCCTCCTCTGTTGGCCAAGCATTGGCATAAAACTCAAGGACTATTTCTGGATCAAACTTGGCCATGGGAGTAACCAGTGATGCCCACCGCCGGCGCCCTATTTCCTCCTGGAAATCAGTATATTCGTCGTCCCTGAGCTGGACGCATCGCTCCCGGAGAAACGACCATCCCTTGATGGCCTCGAAGCGCTGCTGGTGTACAGCGCTCCTAAAGCGGTGACTGTCATACTCCGGAGCGGAACTAGTTCCTTCGGCTGCCTTGTCCTTCCTGGACCTCTTTGAGGCAAGCTTCCTTGGGGCCATTTCCTGCGAAGGCAAACATTTGGAAAGTTAGTTTTACCAGTGGGACACTACTCTTAAAACAAAAATGGCATACAACCTCTTCCCATAAACATCAATGTAAATTTAGAGCAAGCTTATGCGCATATTTCCTTACGAACGTTCGCTTGCACAAGACATTCTTTTAACTAAGAAAAATGCACCCATATACAATCAAGGCAGCTTCGTTACCTAGATTATTTACATGTACTTCCAAGGTGTATTTGTCACTTACATCACACACATCTCCTTGGCTAAATTTACATACATGCATACTCAAAGCATTTTGGGGCACCAAAAATTGCACATGTGCACATCTTGGTATTTCTAATACCTATACATACACAAACTTCATGATGAATATTGACTATCTACACAATAAAGTGCTACATTTCATGCTCTTTTCAAGTTTTTGCTACCTAAAGCCGCATGCAAATTCAAGTATATTTTCCTTTGCTGACTAAAATTGTATTGAAAGGTATATATTCTTTTTGTAATGTATTTTCTTTGCATAACATGCAACATATTTATATATATTTTTTTGTGAGACATTTTGACTACCAAAAATTATATGTACATACATCCAAGTATTTTGCTATCATACCCAAAGTGTAAATTGCCAAAGGTATTTTGCTACCTATTCTAAACCAACACATTCATGACGAGCAAAATTCCTAAACATCTAGGCGTAGGGAAATTATTGTAGCATGGCCCATAGCTGATTGCTGGCCAAAAAGGGTAACTTTACCCAATATGCACCTCCTCTTGTGTTCTTTTTGCATAAAATTTTAGTTCCTAGGCCTAGGATATATGCGGGGCAATTACTCTAGCCTTTTTCAGGAATGAATACATATTCCAAAAAAAGAAAATGTGTACAAACCAAAATCCCCATGGGTTGTTTCCTTACAAAAGTCACGCGCTAATGCCATTGAGGCATTTCACCGAACACTTGGTGGGCGCGCGTTTAGGCGTCAATAGCAAGAGAACGGGGACAATGTGGCATGTCCCATTGTTCCAAAATGCATTATAGGCCTAGGGCCATCCCATACACACCCCTAATTCAACCTAATCAAGCAAGAAAACAAACCAAAATTGCCCTATATATTTGAGCATACTCCACAATTTAGAGCACCAAAAGGAGATCAAAATACACCAATGAAAAGCTAGAAAGCTTAGGGATGGAACACTTACTTGTTGGTGATGAACAAAAGCGCAAAACGGAATCAAAAAATGCGGAAAAGGATGACCCTAGGGCTGCAAACTCGTCAATCCCGTGGGTATGGCTTTTGAAAGGGGGGAAAAGAAGTTTTTGAATGCAAAAACGCCCCCCCTTTCGTCATTCTTATAATTTGGTGCAGGGGTGGCTCGCCCAGGCGAGCTAACCTGCACATTTTTTTTTTTTTTTGAGGGGAACATTAACCATGTCCCCTCCCTTCTCATGGATTAGCATCTTGCCTAACTTGAACTTACTTAGGTTAGAATTAGGCGTTGATTACTTATTTTTTTACTTTTTAAAACAAACAAATAGTAAAAGAAAGCTGCAAAATACAAAGGATACGGGGCTGCCTTGCAGCGACATTCTCTGCTTGTTTCGCACAGAGAAGGGGCAACGATCGGTCGGTCGTGACCCCATCCCCACTTGCATCCGTCCTTAAGTACCTGCAAGTAATAAACAACCAGGTATGGCCAATCTTGACCGCGTCATTACCCTACCTTGATTGGTTTCTGCCGCTCACGTTTTGTCTCTACCTCAGAAGGTAGCCCAAGGTGATCCTGCCCCTGTTTTACCACAACAATATACATGCGTATGCGTATGCGTATGCATGAATGTTTTCAAACGCAGCAAATTTAGGGAAAGTTGGTTCAGGTTCAATTCTAATTAAGCGCTTGGGGGATCCCATGAACTGAGCGGAAGGGCTCAGGTGATCACAGATTAACGCAAGGTGTGAAACTAACGTGAGGACTAAAAGCCTCGAATCCACGTTCATTTCTTTGAAAGATTGTAACGAGAGATACAACAGACAGGAAATCCCTGGGGGAAATCCAGAAAACGCATAAAGATAAAGAACATGCAGCGACATCCTTAATTGCCCCAGCTTCTAAGCATAATATTGTTTGACGACATCAGAGTTCACGGGTGAGGGTAGCTCTTCGCCATCCATGTTGGTAAGCACCAGGGCTCCTCCGGAAAAAGCCCTCTTCACAACAAAAGGCCCTTCGTAGTTCGGGGCCCATTTCCCTCGATGGTCCTTGACAGCATGGGACATTTTCTTTAGCACAAGGTCTCCCTCATGGAACTTGCGTAAGCGTACTTTCTTGTCGAATGCACTCTTCATTCTTTGCTGGTATAAGCGCCCATGACTCATGGCCGTTAAGCGCTTACCCTCAATGAGGTTGAGCTGATCATAGCGTGTTTGAGCCCACTCTGATTCCTTTAATCCGGATTCTGCCAAGATCCTTAATGACGGGACTTCTACCTCAAACGGTAACACAGCCTCCATCCCATATACCAATGAGAACGGCGTTGCCCCAGTTGACGTTCGCACTGAAGTCCGGTAACCGTGCAACGCGAAGGGGAGCATCTCGTGCCAATCCTTGTATGACACGGTCATCTTTTGGATAATCTTTTTGATATTCTTATTGGCCGCTTCCACGGCTCCATTCATCTTTGGCCGGTAGGGCGTGGAATTGTGATGCTGGATTTTAAACTCCTCGCACATTTCCGCCATCATCTTATTATTCAGGTTGGTGCCGTTGTCCGTGATAATCTTCCTTGGCAAACCATATCGGCAGATGATCTCTTTCTTAATGAACCTGACCACCACATTCCTCGTGACATTGGTATATGAAGCCGCCTCGACCCACTTGGTGAAATAATCTATCGCTACGAGGATGAAGCGATGACCATTCGAGGCCTTGGGCTCGATGGCCCCGATGACATCTATTCCCCACATGGAGAAAGGCCAAGGGGCGGACATGACATTCAGAGGGTGTGGTGGGGCATTGACATTATCTGAGAATGCTTGACATTTGTGGCATTTCCTCACATGGACACAACAATCACTTTCCATGGTAAGCCAGTAATAACCTGCTCTTAGGATCTTCCTGGCCATAGCATGTCCGTTGGCGTGCGTTCCAAACGAGCCCTCATGGACTTCTTCGATCATGTGATTTGCCTCCTTGGCATCCACACACCGCAGGAGTGTCATGTCGTGATTTCTTTTATACAGTATGCTTCCGCTCATGAAGAAACCGGCTGCCAACCTCCTCAATGTCCTTTTATCGTTGTCGGCAATCTCTGGCGGGTATTCTTTGCTTACGACATATCGCTTGATGTCGAAATACCAAGGCTTTCCGTCCCGTTCCTCTTCCACTTGGCAACAATGTGCGGGTTTGCCACGACACCAAAATTCAATGTAGGGTAGATCCCCGTGCGGTGTTAGCTGGAACATAGACGCCAACGTAGCAAGTGCATCCGCCATTTGATTTTCCTCGCGGGGAACATGATGGAAGGAGATCTCATCGAAAGTCTTAGCCAATTCCTTGATATAGGCTTTGTAGGGTATCAGCTTGGGATCTCTAGTTTCCCATTCCCCTCTCAGCTGATGGATTACCAACGCTGAGTCGTCGTACACCTTGAGTAGTTTGACATTGGAGTCAATTGCTGCCTGGACGGCTAGGGCACATGCTTCATATTCGGCCATGTTGTTGGTGCAGTCGAATCCTAGCCTGGCTGTGAAAGGTACACATTGATTGTCCGGAGAGACCAACACTGCCCCAACGCCATGACCTAGAATGTTTGACGCTCCGTCAAACCATACAGTCCATTTGTCCCGATCTTCGTCCAACTTTTCCTCGAACAAGGCCATGATGTCCTCATCCGGGAATTCCGGATGCATGGGCTGGTAGTCGTTAAGAGGCTGTTGAGCCAAATAATCTGCCAAAGCGCTTCCTTTTATCGCCTGTTGGGTGACGTAGACTATATCAAACTCAGATAGCAAGACTTGCCACCGGGCGATTCGTCCTGTGAGAGCTGGCTTTTCAAAGATGTACTTAACCGAGTCCATTTTGGATATCAACCAGGTAGTATGGCTCAGCATGTACTGCCTTAGGCGATGGGATGCCCATACTAAAGCACAACACGTTCTTTCGAGCAAGGAGTAATTCATCTCACAGGTCGTGAACTTCTTACTTAGGTAGTAAACAGCGCGCTCTTTCTTCCCGGATTCGTCATGTTGCCCCAGCATACACCCCATTGACTCGTCCAAGATTGTCATGTACAAAATGAGAGGCCTTCCAGGTATTGGTGGCATAAGCACGGGAGGATTCATTAGGAACTTTTTGATCCTTCCAAAAGCCTCTTGGCAATCCTCATTCCACCGATCAGTTTGGTTTTTGCGCAAGAGTTTAAACAACGGCTCACAAATGGCGGTGAGCTGCGATATGAATCTGGCAATATAATTCAAGCGCCCCAGGAAACCTCGGACTTGCCTCTCTGTACGGGGTTCTGGCATCTCAAGGATAGCCTTCACTTTTTCGGGATCTACCTCTATCCCTTTCTGGCTTACAATGAAACCAAGCAATTTCCCTGATTTGACCCCGAAGGTACACTTAGCGGGGTTCAACCTTAATTGATATTTCTTAAGCCTTTCGAACAATTTCCGCAGGTTGACAAGGTGTTCTTCCTCGGATTTAGATTTAGCAATTATGTCGTCCACGTAGACCTCGATCTCTTGATGCATCATATCATGGAACAAAGCTACCATGGCCCGTTGATAAGTTGCCCCGGCATTCTTAAGTCCAAAGGACATCACCTTGTAACAGAACGTTCCCCACAGGGTGACGAAAGTAGTCTTTTCCATATCCTCGGGCGCCATCTTTATCTGATTGTAACCAGAGAAACCGTCCATGAAAGAAAATAAAGCGAAATTGGCCGTGTTATCTACGAGGATATCGATGTGTGGTAAAGGAAAATTGTCCTTGGGACTGGCCCGATTCAGGTCCCGATAATCTACACACATTCGTACTTTCCCATCTTTTTTAGGAACTGGTACGATGTTGGCAACCCATTCTGGATACCGAGCGACGGCCAGAAATCCAGCGTCAAATTGCTTCTTCACTTCTTCTTTTATCTTCAAGGATGTTTCGGGCTTCATCCTCCTCAGTTTCTGTTTTACCGGGGAACACTCGGGATTTAGAGGTAATCGGTGCTGTACAATGTCAGAACTCAAACCGGGCATATCTTGGTATGACCAAGCAAAGATGTCTTGGTAGTCTTTTAGCAGGATTATTAATTCTTCACGGATAGGTGCGGTAATACCTGTACCTATCTTTACTTCCCTCTTTCCACTGCCAATTCCTAAGTCTACTAGCTCTGTTTCTTCTTGATGAGGCCCCGTTTCTTGGTCCTCATGGGCGACCATTCTTTCTAGTTCTGGGGGAAGTCCCACATCCTCATTTCCTTCATCTTCCGTTTGATTCATTTCTCGCTCAAAGTCGATAGGCGGGTCCCAGGTATTAGTACCTTCGGGGGACTCGTCATCGGATCTGCCGTTTCAGAAAAAGAAGTAAACATGCAAATGAATGAGAATGGGTAGAGACCAGGAACAGATGAAGAAAGATCCTTGTATTATAAATTCAAAAACAAAAGACACAAAGCCTTAACAAAAGGAAAAACTCTAAAGCCTAGGCCCAACTATAGAGCTTTTAAAACCGTAAAGGTTTACATTATGCTCGTTGCGTAAATGCCGGGGCGTTCCTCCACTCGCCAATTTCCCAGCTGGAAATCAGGAGGGCATGGTCGTACCAAATCCAAAGTACTCGGAATATCATCCTCGCATATCGCGAACGCTTGACCTTTGTCTCCCAGACCCGCGCTTATAAAGCTTCTACTTATGTGGCAGGGCGGGCTTCCTTCACTTTCTTGTCTCCAACGCGAGCTTTGACCACTGTTCTTCCTTCCCGCGATGCTTCTTTTCATGTCCGCCTGAGTGGGCTTATAGCCTAAACCATACTTCCCACGATTTCCTTGGGTATTTATCAGGCTAGTTATGCCGCCGTTGTTTTTGCCTAAACCCATCCCGGGTTCATAACCGTTCCCCAACATAACTCGGGCCATCATTACCGCTGCATCGGACAGACAAGGCTGCCCAAAGAGGGAGTCCACGGAGGAAATGCTGACCACCTCAAAAGACTGGAAAGCAGTTTCTAACGATTCTTCTGCGGCTTCCACATAAGGCATGGAGGATGGGCAGCTTACCAAGATATCTTCCTCGCCTGACACGATGACCAAGTGCCCCTCCACTACGAATTTCAGCTTTTGGTGGAGTGTAGAAGGCACAACTCCCACTGAGTGGATCCACAGGCGCCCCAACAGGCAGCTGTAGGGGGGGTTAATATCCATTATTTGGAAGGTGACTTGATAGGTGTGAGGGCCTATTTGTACTGGGAGATCGATCTCTCCCCTAACCTCTCGGCGAGTGCCGTCAAAGGCCCGAACCACCATTGAACTTGGTTTTAAGTGGGAAGCATTGAATGGTAACTTCTCCAAAGTGCTCTTAGGCATCACGTTTAAACTGGAACCATTATCGATGAGCACCTTGGCTACGATATGGTCCATACACTTGACTGATACGTGTAAAGCCTTATTATGCCCTCTCCCCTCGGCGGGGATTTCTTCTTCGGCGAAGGCAAGATAGTTGTTGGCAGTGATATTGTTGACCAGCCCTCCGAAACCTTCTACCGAGATATCTTGGGCCACGTGAGCCTCGTTAAGCACTTTTACTAGCAGAGCCCGATGAGGCTCGGAGCTCATAAGTAACTCCAACAGCGAGACCCTAGCCGGGGTTTTGTTGAGCTGTTCGATAACCTTGAATTCGCTCTGCTGAATTATCCGAAGGAACTCGCTGGCTTCCTCTAGCGACACCTCCTTTCTACCATCCTTTTTCTCCGGGGGCCCCTTTGCTGGAATATCTTTATTCGAAACGTGGGGTGCTTCGCCATCTTGTTCCTCCACCACTTTTCCTTTTCCCTTGACGTCGACGGGTTGGACTGGTAGGTCCGGAGGTGCGAACACACGACCACTACGGGTCACACCACTCAGTCCCGTGATATTTGTTACTTTAGCTGACAGCGAGCTGACGTCAGTGGCTTCTTCTTCCTTCTTCCCCGGAGGTGTATATCTCCACGGGACCGCGTGACTATTTTGGTACGGGAAAGGAACAGGTTTGGCTATTAAGGGGTGTCCGGGCTTTTGCGAAGCTGCGCTTTTAGTGAAGTATATCACCAAGGGTTTGGGCTTCGCAACACCGCTCCCCTCCGTAGATTGCATGCATATATGCTGCTCTTCTTTTCCTTCAATGCCGACTTCCAGTCGACCTTGATCTATCATCCGCTGTAACAATTCCTCTACTTCCAAACACGTCTCCATGTCATGCATCTCGCCGGAATGTAGCAGACAAGAATCCTCTTTACACCCACTATGGGGAATCACACCTCCTTTTTGTAGGGCCTCAAAGATAAACCTCCTAGGGGTTGCCACATCCCTTAAAGGTTTAGACCTGTGCGGCCTATCGGATTCAACTGCATTAACTGCTCCCCCTCCATGATTGGCGAGCGGGTTGGTTCTCACATTGGGCCGATCCTCTTGGAAAGTCAGCCATCCAGCATCCATTAAATGTTGGACCTTGTATTTAAGGGCCAAGCATTTTTCGACGGAATGCCCCGGGACACCCCCATGGTACTTGCAAGTTGCGTTAGGGTCATACCACTTCGGGAAAGGGGGTTCGAGGACCCTTCCGGGAGTTACCACGGCCAAATGATTGGCGATGAGGGATGGCAGAAGATCTTCGTACGTCATTGGGAGTGGGGTGAATTCCGGAAATGGCCTCGGAGGGAAGTTCCTTGTCGTGTTGGAATTACCGGCCGGTCGAGTCGTGTTCGGAGTTGGAACTTGGGGAGCTTCCCTCTGGGTGGGTGCCTTAGGTTGCACGGGTGTTGAACTAGAGGTATTCCCAGTATGAGCCGAGAAGCTTGGGTGATGTTGCGCGTACTGATGGGTACCATGAGGTGTTTGCTGGGTTTTGACCCACGCGGGTGTTGAAGAGACGGCATGGGCATCTCCCTCCTTCCTTTTTGCCCCTGTTGCCCCGATTCTTTTGGCATTCGCGTTTGTGGAAGAAACGTAATCAAACTTTCCTCTTTTCAATCCAACCTCGATTCTTTCCCCGGCAAACACCAGATCCGCAAAGCTGGACGGCATGTAACCTACTAGCTTCTCATAGTAGAACACTGGCAGAGTGTCTACCATCATGGTGATCATCTCTCTCTCAACCATGGGAGGAGCTACTTGTGCCGCCAAATCCCTCCATCGCTGCGCATATTCTTTAAAGGTTTCACCCTCTTTCTTGAACATATTCTGCAGTTGAGTACGGTCAGGAGCCATATCAGAATTGTACTGATACTGCCTTAGGAAGGCGGTAATCAGATCCTTCCAAGTACGGATACGGGAAGCTTCCAAATTAGTGTACCACACTACCGCAGCTCCGGCCAAGCTATCCTGAAAGAAGTGTATCAACAGCTTTTCATCTTTAGAGTGGGCGCCCATCTTACGGCAATACATTTTGAGATGGTTTTTGGGACAAGTCGTCCCTTTATACTTGTCGAAGTCCGGCACTTTGAACTTCGGGGGAATAACAACATCGGGTACTAAGCAAAGATCCGTCATGTCTGCGAACGGATAGTCCCCAAATCATTCCACAGCCCTCAATCTTTCCTCAAGGAGATCGAGCTTCCTCCTTTCTTCAGTTGCTGGGGGCGGCCCTTCCGTGGACAAAACTATTGGTGATGCTGCGATGTTGGGTTGAGGCAACGTGCCTGGTGCCGGCCCTTCGGGGATCGGGGGATAGAACTCGACATCCCTTCGAGCATAATCTTGAGGGTCTTTGTGGACTTCGTCGGGCTGCTGAGGAGGCTCTCTTTCATGGACGGGAGAAGCAATGTGGCCCGCATCTTCTTGCAAGACGGGTGGTGAATAGTTGGGCGGCAATCCATAAGGGTAAGCCGCTCGGTTGTATCCCAGGTGAGGGCTGACATCGTGCCCCAGTGTGTCCCTTCCCCGTCCTACTATGTTTGAGGGAGGATGGTGCGTAGTTGCCAAGAGAGTCGGGTCTGCTTCGGCAGCCGAACTGACAGCGGCGGCGGTGGCCGCGTTCTTCTCTATGAGCTGCTTCATACTTAACATGGCCTCCATCATGAAGGCCATTTGTTCTTTCAGAGCCGACATGTCGGCTTTCATCTGTTCCTGCGTCTCCTCTTGATCACCCATCGTTCTAGATTTGGATCTGGTGCGATAGGGATCCCTTGCGGCGTGTTTAGTTATGGTGTTTTTCCCTAAAAAACCAAACGTGAGGAGTGGGTAAAGAAAGAAAATGCATGCTAGAGATGAAACGTAGGAGTGATTTGATTTGCACAAGTTTTTTGGAGTAGAAACATGGGACCAACTCATTTTATTTCAAAAAGGAAGTCATATCTAGTCAAGGTCTGAGAGACCATACAAGTTTCCTAACGATTTCTAATTATGTGGGCCATTAAGTCTATCATATGCTGACAATAGCCGAGAAGCCCGTGAATCTCTTCGGGGGCGGAGTAGGTGTCTGCCATCGCTTTGGCCTTGGCTAACAATCGGGGAAGTTCTTGACTCCCGTTCAAGGTAAGAGCAAACCGATCCATCCACATGGTTGCCTCTTGGTGTAAAGAGTCGATCACCCTTCCTCTAGCCTCTTTTTCCGCGTATACTTGGGCATATTCGTCCGCAATCCTATGCTCGTGGGCCGCGGCTAGACCTAACTCTTCTTGGTACTTGGCGATGATAGCTAGCATGTTGGTCTCCGTCTCGCATAAGCGCTGAGACAAGCTTCTTTTGGACCTTGAACAGGCAACTAACTCCTCTTTCAAAACCATGCTATGTGCTCGCGACTGGTCCCTTTCTTCCCTTCGCAACTTGAGTTCACTATTGCTACCCCATAGAGCTCCACGAAATTTGTTCCGGCCGTACTCTTCCTTGCGAGCCCTCTTGGTCTCTTGTTCAAGGGCTCTTGCGGTAATTGCATTCTCTTCCCGTAACCCGGCACACTCCTTCCGAACGTGTGTAGCGGCCAACTTGAACTTCTCCTTGGCAAGTTTTGCCTTTCCTAACTCGCTTTTGAGAGCTTGGACTTCTTCGTCCTCTTCCGGTGCTTCAAAATTCTCTTCGCTGACGACTTTTAACTTGGCGAGCCAATCTAAACCTCGTATATGAACTTTCAGCCATTCGTGGTACCCACCAATGATGCCATTACGAATGCCTCTAAGCTCTTGATCTTTCCTTAACGGGGTTTCCCATGCCTTATGGATTCTTTGTATAGTCTTGGAATTTTGTGCGCCGAGATCCCTCACAAGGAAAGGAGACATGCTTTCTTCCGTCGGTGCTCCCCTCATGGGGTACCCTAGTTGTCTTATAGCGAGCGCGGGATTGTAGTTAATACAACCCCTCGTTCCTACCAGCGGAATGTTTGGGTATCTTCCACATGAGAAAAGGACTCCTTCTTTTCCTTCCTTCCATCGGGGGAACCAACTGATTGTTCTACCTCCTATCCCGGCCAAAAGCTGGTCCCAATCTATTCTCCCCTTTTCAGTACACGAGCGATGGCTCAGGAGCGGACATGGATGTCTTGCGTCTTGTTGGAACAAGTGCGAAACCAACCAAACACAGAGGGCGGGTAAGCAACAGATGATCCGTGCGCTACTCTTTTCGCACCTTCGGTCAAATGTGTCAAATAGATCTGCCAAGACAGCTACTACCGGACTTTCCTTGCTATGGTGGTAGGCAAGGAAAGCGTCGATTGCTGCTAGGTCTACCAAACCATCCACGTTTGGAAAGAGGACGACCCCAAAAATTAGCAAAGCTAACACATCCATAAACGGGACCCAGTCTCCTTGATTGGCCATACCCCTTGCCTTGTCTTCTAGGTACTTCTGTGGTAGGCCCGCTATGCCGTTCCGAGTCTGTTTTATGCGGTCCAAACCTCTTGCTGAATCCTTGACCACAGTTGCAATTCTGCTCAAAGAGGGGAGACACCCGGAGGAAAGATATGGTTTTCTTCCCCCGAGAGGACATCCTAGAATCTCCTCAAATTCTTCAATGGTTGGTACTAATTGGAAGTCTCCGAATGTGAAGCACCTCAAAGGCCGGTCGTAGTATTGGGTAAGTGATACAATGGCTTCTATGGACACCTCTGCTATGGTCAACTCTAAGATCTTTCCGTAAGTCTTGCGGAAGGTTTGCATTTGGAGGGGTTCCATCAACCGCCCTAATTCCTTGATGCTGGTGGTATCTAGGCTTTTGACCTTGACTTGGTAGAACCTCTTACTGGTTTGATTTGTTCCCATGCTTACTAAAGTGAGATAAAAGCTGGTGCAAATCAAAACTCCGGTATCTCATGGGTGGGATGGATGAATGCATGATGGAATGCATATGACACAGATGCAATCTAGGAAAGCGGGGGTCCGGGGAATTTGTCCCCTTCTTAGATATGACGTCTAGGGGTAGCGAAATGCCCCAATGCACGTTTTTAAGAAGGCGACACGGACCCTCCGTTGGTTTGTTTACAGTAGGGATCAAGACAGAACCCATATGCAATGCCTATGCAAAAGACACAATGCGGGAATGTGCACAGTATGACAATATTTACCGAACATAAGCAAAAGGGTATATGATACTCATGCATGGCAGTGTGAAAAAATGGCACGCAGCGTGTTTGCTTCGTGCCCCTACTTAAGGGGCCTATAAGGGAGAGAACTAACTAGGCTTTTAGCAATAATCCCCAAGGTAGTTATATCTCTCTTGATGGTTTCTAGAGGTATCATCCCCTTTTGAAGAACATATTGTAGCAGTAGGGACTACTAGCAACAATAGGTTTTCAAAGAGAAAAGCTCTAGATGAGGGTTCACTGTAATCAAGCAAGTCGGAGACCTAGCATGATCACAGATTCACCTCCACTCCTTATGCTCCCATGAACCCGGGTATAGGGCCCTTTTTTCACTCACAGTGTGTGCAAATAGTGTTGGTGTTTGTGTGCATCAAATGAATAAATATTTACTTCATGCATACATTTAAAACGCACTAAAAGCAACAAAGAGTTTATATACACAAGAACATAATGAAAGGAAACCAACAAAGGGGTAAGTCACGGTAAAACATTGCACAAAATTAAATGGCCTAACTCTCTAAAAACATTCCCCAGTGGAGTCGCCAACTGTCGCAACCTACCCTTCGGCGGGAGGGCGACGCGTGACTCGCGGGATGCGTGTTCCACGAAAGGAATACGCGCGGAGTCGCCACCAACATTTATTTGAGGAAAACGTCGGAAAAACCGGAAAAGACGTGATCTACGAATTTTTTAAGTGAAAGGTTCGGGAGTTGTATTTACGCACGGGGAAGGTATTAGCACCCCACACGTCCGTCCCAAGGGACGGCAGCCTTTAATCGAATGTGCAAACGTGACTTTGATTTTTACGTTCCCTTTTATGTCCTTATATCCTTTTTATATTTTTCCTTTTTTGTGGTCGACAAGGGTGTTTCCCTTTGCTCCTACGTATTCCTCAATTTGAGATGAGAAAATCAGACCTACGTAGTTCTTTCTTATCAAATGATTCTTTTTTACTTAAGTGGTGATCATTTTAAGGCGTTGGACCTTAAAAATGATCCATTTTACTTAGTGAGAAATTGAAATGACAAACTTCAAAAACCTATTTTTTATGGACGAGCTTGACTAGGCGAGTTGATTTTAGCCTTAGTTTCACTTTAGTTATTAATCAATTCGATTAAGAATGAGAAATCCCAAAGAGAAAATGTCCGATTGATTTTCCGCTTTATTTTACTAAAAGATGTTTTTTTTTATTATTATTATATTATTTTTTACCTCTTTTTGATTTCCAACGTGGTTACGGCACGACCGAACGGTCGGAATTTATTTTAACCGAAGTTAACGGATAATACAATTCAAACGTTCGGTGGAAATTTATTTTATTTTTAAGTTAAGCGAGAAATGACTTAAGTAAAATGGCTTAAGCACGTCAACAGGGGGTATAAAAAGTAAACAAAACGAGAATAAAAATGCACGAAACACAATGTGGACCACTACGGGTACATAGAATGAATCGAAAAGCTTGGTTCGAGGTACTTACCCGTTGAAGATCGAAGAACGATGAAGAACGAATGAAGAACGTCGAAGAACGGTCGAAACCTTTGCGAAATTCCTCACGGAAAACGTTACGGAAACGTTTCGGAAGCGCCTCGGCTTAGGTTTTCTTCACGGAAACAATTTTTCCAAGCAAATTCGAAAGAGAGAGAAGTGCCTAAGGGGCTGAACCCTTTTCTTCTTCACTTCCTCCCCTATTTATAGCAAAATAGGGGAGGTGGTTGCCGCCCAGCTCGCCCAGGCGAGCCAGGTTGCTTCCTCCAGAAGCAACAGCCTTCTGGAGGAATATTCTGGAGGGCCCAAGTGGGCCTGGGTGCTATTTGCACCCCCATTTTTACTAAGTACACCCCCTCTGCTGTTTTTTTGGTGATTCTTTTTTCGTAAAGTTACGGAAACTTACGAATTTCGTAACGATACTTGCTTTCTTTCCGTAATGTTACGGAACCTTGTGGATTATATAATCATCCCCTTTTTGACTTACGGAATGTTACGGAACCTCACTTAATTATGCAACGATGCTTCCATTTGATTTCCGGTGTGTCACGGAAACTTACGGATTGTGCATCAATATTTTTTTGGTTTTTCGGCATGTCCTGGAATTTCACAAATTGCCTAATGATGGATGCCAAGCACCTCACAAGGACCAAAGAAAGGTCGCATGTCATCAAGCAAAGGTCCCCGGACGAAATTAGGGTATGACAGTCAGCAAACCAAGGTGTGACATACGATGAATGCAATTGCATCAAATGCTAATCAGGGACGTTATCCCTGATAAGGAGGGCACCAACGGGTTCCTCAATTCTGCTCAAATGATCAGCCACCATGTTTTCTGCAACACTCTTGTCTCTGATCTCAATACCAAACTCCTGAAGAAGAAGCATCCACCTAATCAATTTGGGTTTAGCATCAGGCTTCTTCAGCAGGTACCTCAAGGCTGGATGGTCAATATAGACAGTAATGTGGGAGCAAAGCAAATAAGATCTGAATTTATCTAATGCAAAAACAATAGCTAAAAGCTTATTTTCAGTGGTGGTGTAGTTGACTTGGGTTGCATCCAGAGTGCGTGAGGCATAAGCAATGACATGTGATAGTCTATCAACTCTTTGAGACAAAACAACCCTAAGTGCATAATTGGAGGCATCACACATGAGCTCAAATGGAAGCTCCCAATCTAGTGGCTGCATGATGAGAGAGGTGGTAAGCCTCCTCCTCAGCTCCTCAAATGCCTCTATACAAGGTTGGTCAAGCACAAAATCTACATCCTTCTAAAAAAGCTTGGACAATGGCAAGGCAATCTTGATAAAATCTTGGATGAATCTCCTTTAAAAACATGCATGTCAAAGAAAAGAACATACTTCCCGCATAGAAGAAGGGTAAAGAAGAGAAGTAATAACATTGATCCTAGCCTTATCAACCTCAATACCTCTACTAGAGACCAAACTCCCTAAGACCATACCTTCTTGGAGCATAAAATGACATTTTTCAAAGTTAAGAACAAGGTTAGTCTCAATGCATAAGTCAAGAACTCTAGAGAGGCTATCCAAACATGCATAAAAAGAGGAACCATAAACAGTGAAGTTATCCATAAACACCTGCAACTCTCTAATAAATCAAACAAGATACTCTCCATGCACCTTTTGAAGGTTCCAGGAGCATTACATTGGCCAAAAGGCATCATGTTGTAGGAAAATGTGCCGAATGGATAGGTGAATGTGGTCCTGTATTGGTCCTTTGGTGCAATATGAATCTGCATGTAACCTGAAAAACCATCAGGAAATCAATAGTATGATTTACTTGCAACCTCTCTAGAACCTGATTAAAAATGGGAGAGGGAAGGGATCCTTGCGAGTTTCCTGGTTCAGTCTCCTATAATCAATGCAAACTCGCCAACTATTGGCCACTCTAGTCAGGATCAACTCATTATCTTGGTTCTTCACAATCGTGATGCTCGACTTCTTAGGGACCACTTGGACAGGTGAAACCCAAGTGCTATTTGAAATGGGATAAATGATCACTGCAGCTAGTGGCTTCTTAACCTCTTTCTTCACCACATCAAGAATGTTGGGATTCAATCTCCTCTGGGGCTTTCTTACAGGCTTGGAATCATCATCCAAGAGTATTTGATGCATGCATATGGAAGGATTTATTTGTAGAATCAAGCTTCATGATGAATCAAGATTGATTCAAAGAAGTTTTGATGATAACAAAAGTGATGACAAATTGCTCAAAGGTCAAGAACACTTCATGATAACAAAGATGATGATCTTCAGAATCAAAGAATAAGTTCAAGATGTTCAAGTTTGAATCAAGAACATTTCAAGGTTCAAGAGGAAATTTGATTTCAAGCTTCAAGAATCAAGAGAAGACTTAATCAAGATAAGTATGAAAAAGTTTTTCAAAAACTGAGTAGCACATGGGTTTTTCTCAAAATCTGTTTACCAAAGAGTTTTTACTCTCTGGTAATCGATTACCAATAGCAAAAATGGTTTTTCAAAAAGATTTCAAAGTGAATTTACAACGTTCCAATTATTTTCAAAATGTTGTAATCAATTACAATGTTTTGGTAATCGATTACCAGTGTCTTTGAACGTTGAAATTCAAATTGAATTGTGAAGAGTCACATCCTTTCACATAAAAGCTTTGTGTAATTGATTACACTTATTTGGTAATCGATTACCAGTGATAGTTTCTGAACAAAATCAAAAGATGTAACTCTTCCAATTGGTTTCAAGCTTTTCTGAAAGTTATATCTTTTCCAAATGGTTTTTAAGGTTTTTCTAAAGGTTATAACTCTTCTAACAGTTTTCTTGACTAGATTTGAAGAGTCTATAAAAGCAAAGCTTTGATTTGCAAACAACAACTTTTGTAACAATTTCTTGAGAACCACTTTTGAGAAACCTTTGATACTTCTTCTTCTTCTTCCTTTGCCAAAAGTTTTCTGGTTTTCCAAACCTTGAAAACTGTGCTATTCATCTTTTTCATTCCCTTCTCCCTTTGCCAAAAAGAATTCGCCAAGGACTAACCGCCTGAATTCTTTTTGTGTCTCTCTTCTCCCTTTTCCAAAAGAACAAAGGACTAACCACCTGAATTCTTTTGTGTCTCCCTTCTCCCTTGTCAAAGAATTCAATAAGACACAGTCTGAGAATTCTTTTGATTCTTCCGTTTCCCATATACAAAAGATATCAAAGGACTAACCGCCTGAGAATTCTTTTGTATCCCCATTCACAAAGTTTCAAAGGTTTAACCGTCTGAGATCTTTGTCTTAACACATTGGAGGGTACATCCTTTGTGGTACAAGTAGAGGGTACATCTACTTGGGTTTGACTGAGAACAAGAGAGGGTACATCTCTTGTGGATCAGTTCTAATGGAGGGTACATCCACTAGGTTGTTCAAAGAGAACAAGGGAGGGTACATCCGTTGTGGATCTTTGCTTGTAAAAGGATTTTTACAAGGTTTGAAAGAAATCTCAAGGACCGCAGGTCGCTTGGGGACTGGATGTAGGCACGGGTTGTTGCCGAACCAGTATAAAACTCTTGTGAGCACCATCTAAATAGGCATACTTAAGGTGCTCAATACCTGCATCACAATTAGAATGAATTACAAAAGAAATCTTTGCATAAATACTACATACAGTAGAAGACTCATCAGAATCAACATAGGTACAATCAAAAGAACCATGATCAAAGCCTTAAAAATCATAAAAATCTTAAAGTAAATCTTTACAAATATCTACATTATCTACTACATCATCAATGATATCTACAAGGAAAACAAAATACTCCTATACAGGATGTCTCATGGCCTAAAAAATGTTGAAATACACAACATCATCACCAAACTCCATGGAAAGAATTCCTGGATGCACATCAATTTTGGTCGTTGCTGTCATAAAAAATGGTCTCCCTAGGATCAATGTGGACCCATGGCTGGAAGACTCATTCTCCATACCCAAAATGTAAAAATATGCTGGAAAAATCAGATCCCTAACTTGCACCAGTACCTCTTCAATAATTCTAAGTGGAATCGCAACACTCCAGTAGGCTAGATAGATGACAACACCAGTGGGTTTTAAATCACCAAGATGTAATGATCTGTAAACTGATGTGGGCATGACATTAATTGAGGCTCCAAGGTCAAGCATGGAATTTATAAAAGTGCAATTTCCAATGGTACAAGGGATAGTAAAAGTGCCAGGATCTTTGCACTTATGTGGCAAGGTGGATTGTGGAATGACAACAACACTTTTGCTCTGTATAAGTGTAGAAACATTTCTGCCCAACTTCACTTGCTCATTTCCCTTTAGCTTCCTCTTATGAGTGCACAAATCCTTTAAGAACTTTGCATATTTTGAAATTTGTTTTATGGCATCCAAGAAGGGAATATTGACTTCCACCCTCTTGAAAGTATCAAGAAGATTAGAATCAAGATCCACTTTCTTTGCAGGAATGGATCTAGAAGGAAAGATAGAGGAATCTATTTTGGTGCATAATCTGTTTTGGCACTATCATCAATTTTGGCACCAACATCTGTTGCCTTTGGAAGCTCTCTACCACTCCTTAAGGTAATAGCACTCACATTTCCTTTTGGATTGATAATTGACTATGTGAGAATATTTCCAAAACCTTGTTGCTACAACTGGTTGACAGTTGTAGCTAACTATCCAATCTAAGTCTACAGGTCTTGGATGGTGGCACTCACATTATGTTGAAACTGAATGTTAGTAGTGGCTATTTGCTTCATTAGCTCCTCCAAAGAAGGTCCAGAATTGCTACTCTACATAGGTTGTGCAGGTGTAGGTGCAGATTGCTAGAATTGTTGTTGTTATTGTCTAAAAGGAGGAGCTTGGTATTTGCTAGTAGAGGGTTGAAATTGTTGTTGTATGAATGGCTGTTGTTGTTGTGTTTGTTGCTATTGTTGTGGACCAAGACCATACCTCAAGTTTTGATGATCTCTCCAACTGGGATTATTAGTGTTGGATTAAGGATTATATTATTGCTGTTGAGGTCAGAATGGTTGTCCAGGTTGCATGGCAGAAACATCAACAACTTGCTCTGTTTCGTGGAGTGTGGAACATGCATTCATTGGATGATCAAGAGCACAACATATACCACACAACCTTGGTTGATTGGCTGCCATCACATTCTGTTGTTGACCAATGGCTAGTTACCTCACAAGGGATGTCAACTCTATAAGTTTATTCTCCATCCTCTGATTATCAGCAACCATAGAAACAAAAACTTGACTTGCAAAAACTTTGGATGGTTCAGCAACTCTAGTACCAAATTGTTGGTTATTTGCTGCCATGTTGGAAATCAATTGTCTAGCAGCAATAAAAGTTTTGTCCATTAAAGTGCTTCCACTGGTTGCATTAATCATACTTCTGTCCATTAACATCAACCCTTCATAAAAATACTGGATCAAAAATTGCTCACTAATTTGATGGTGAGGACAGGTAGCACGCAACTTGTTGAATCTCTCCCAATAATCATATAGTGTCTCTCTAGGTTGCTGCCTTATGCCACAAATTTCTTGTCGAATGGATGTTGTTCTGGATGCAGGGAAAAATTTCTCTAAGGATCTTCTCTTCATATATTTCCTAGTGTTGATAATATCTGGTTGAAGGTACAACCAGTCCTTAGCCACATCATCCAAAGAGAATGGAAATGTCTTCATCTTCACATAATCTTCACGAATGTCATGTGGTTGCACGGTGGAACGCACTACATGAAACTCCTTTAGATGCTTGTGTGGATCTTCACCTACAAGACCATGAAACTTTGGCAGAAAATGGATTAATCCAGACTTTAGCTCATAACTAATCTCAGTCTCAGGATATTGAATACACCAAGGTTGATACACAACATCTAGCGTAGCCAATTCCTTGAGAGTTCAATTGTTATCAACCATTATATCAACACTATATTTTTTAGAATTAGAAGCAATAAAAACATGCTAAAAAACAAAATAAGAAATAGATTCAGCAAGGAATTCAGTATGCACTACACTACTATCCAAAACTACTCTATCATGCACAACTACACTATCATACACAACTACCCTTCTACTCCTATTACTTCTACTCAACCTATGAAATGTCCTATCTATCTCAGGATCATATGGATGCAAGTTACCTAATTTGGACCTAGTCATGCATAGATAAGCTCATTAGTGATAGGACAGCAAAAAATAACAGACAACTAACCCTACACAGAATATTATTCATAGTATATTCTGAAATGCTACAAAAATGGAAAACTGCCCCCCAAAAAAATTTTAAAAAATTTCAAAACACCACAGTAAATGTTTCAAAATCATTTTTGATTTTTTGTATTTTTTTGGTGATTTTTAAAAATCATGAAAATGAATTTGGCAAAAATGACCCCCAAAGCCTGTGTTTGTCCTTTATAGAGCACCTTTGATAAGAATCCTGAAACTGGCCAAATATAGGCTAAAGGCCCAAGTGGAGAAGGACGAAGGCCCAAGTGGAGAAGGATAAAGCCCCCGAGTGGAGAAGGATGAAGGCCCAAGTGGAGAAGGATGAAGGCCCAGAGGCAGAGACACTATCAAGACTATTAATTGTTGCTGAAGGCCCAAACTAATTTAAAGGCCCAAGTTAAATATGTTTTTAGTTATAATTTTTATTTATTGTAATTTTGGCCCAAACTGTTTAGAAGGCCCATGTCTATTTTTATCTTTTTGTTCAGATACACTATAAGTATTGGTTTTTATTTTCAATAAAGAAAAAGACTTTTGGCCTTTGATAAAATTTGGTGAGAGTTTCTCTCTGAGTTCCTTGTTGAACCAATCTCAGACTTATCAAGGTAATCCTTGTGGCGTCTATCCTGACTTATCTTCCTTCACTAGAAGTGGCGTCATCCAAATCTCCGTAGCCTGTATCAAACGATCCGCTCCTACTCAGGTTCACATCAACCTTGATGTATGAATGTTTTCTATTTTTTCCCATTTTGAGATAGTAGCATGTGAAATGACCAATTTTCCCCTATCTCTAAAACTCATTTAGTGGCAGAATTAGCCAATGTTTCTCAAAAAAGGGGATAAACTTTGGACACCAGTTGCATAACCAAACTCTACAAGACAGTTCACTTTTTCAACACACAATGCACTACACTAAGCACAACATTATCCTCTACACTACTGCTATGTTTCACTCTACTACTCCTCTATTTTACTACTACTATGTTGTGCTGCTAACACTTATTCTATATAACAACATTAACAAGACCAATGCAATATGTCTAACAATTAGTGAAGAATGATAATGCAGAATGCACAAAAAGCAGAACCTACTATGGAATGCAAAACACGCACAAATGTGTATTATTCTTTTTCTTTTTCCAATAGACAAATGCAAACCTATGCTACTATACTAATGCCAATTATGAGTGAATCAAGGGTGGCACACAATGAATCATATCCCCAACAACAATGCCAATTTTGATAATGACTATTGAATCATTCCAAAATCAAATAAAACTAGGAAATTCTACAGTACAAGATTAGCCTACGTTGACTCAGAGATATGATTCAATTTGGTTTGTACGTTCATTCACTTATAAACAGCAAGGGGGGGGGGGGTTTCATCGAAGAGTTTCTAGGCGACTATGAAGGAATGCGAAAACATGAAAACAGAGATGAAGAAACAAAACAGAACAAAAACATAATACAAATCAAGTTTAATAACATCATTCCAATTCACCAAACCAATGCAAATTGAATTATCACAGTTACTACGAATGATGTTCAGAGTGTGAAAGTTCAGTCAAATACATTAGAGATAGTTCAATCGAATCAATCCCTAAATTGTTAGAGATCGCAAATTAGGTTGGAAGATCATCCAAACAATCTCTGATTAAATTTCGAAATTAGGAAATGAATCGATAACCTAATCCATTTATAATCCTAAGCATAATCATACTCATGAAAATCAAAAATAGGATTGAAGAAAAAGATGAACATTCAGAAAGATTAGAAATACTAAACAAAAACTCAAATTTAGCCTTGCTTGGAGTGGATCCTTTGATTGATTAAGTGTTTAGCCTTCCATGATCATCACCAATGGAAAAGGCACGAAATTTTGTGCAAGAAATTGGAAGAACAGAAGTGAAAAGAGGAAGAAGAATGAAGAACGGTTGAGAGAAAAAGAGAGAAAAAAATTTGATCCTAAAGCTTGCACAACAAGTAACTAATTCTGTTTTTTACAAAATGAAATAACTAACTAACTAACTTCCACTAATATATAGTGTGACTACTCAAAAATAAGGGATGGTCCTTTGTTAGGCACATCTAATCTCCCTAATTAAAATAATTACACAAAACAAAGTCCAAACTCACAACCCAATTATTCATGTGCAGAGATTTTGACTTCCAAGCTCAATTTGACCCTCGAAATGGCAGAATTGACCAAAGCTTATTTTTGAGAAAATTGAATATCTTTTCTTAGCATTTCAGGGACTACTCACACACTCCATTTGGAGTTTTTTAGTATCCTATAGTCCTTGCATAAGGCAGATAGGTAAAGTAAGCACAAAATCTAAAAATTAGCTACAATTCTCAATTAAGCTCAATCATTTGCCTAAGATCAAAACTAAGTTAAGGTGATAAAATAAGGCTCAAAGAGATTCCAATTGAGCTAAGAAGAATAGAAAAATATTAAACTACAAATGCTCAATCTTTGAGCATCTGGGAACATTTTGCTATGTCCGCATATTACTTGGTCATATTGATGAGTTTGGCGAAAAGCTTCTGACCATGAAAACTGATACAGGTGACAGATATTAGGGGCGTAATCTTGGGGTTGATATCCATGACAATGGTACTGGTGGTGGATCATAATACTTGACGGAGAACATGCATGTTGGAGGTTCAAGCTTTGTTGTTGCTTCAATGGCTGACCATGCGGCAAGGAAGGAGAAGACCATTAATTGTAGGGGGACAAAAACATTCAATGCTTATGATGAGATTGTACAAAATGGGATACAATATATTGTTAGTGTTAAACATTCAAATCATATAGCTCAAATAATAATACAGGAATCATTAGCAATCAATTCTCAAACTCAGCCAAATAATGACGCCATGATCCTGGACGAAAATAATGCAGTAGAATTAATCATTGGAGATAAGAAATGTAGATTGGCCAACGAAGATGCGAACTCAAGTGTTTCTGCCTCATCCACTATCCAGAACCCTACACCAAACCCTAAACACAACCTTGCTCTACCCAAAACCCTAACCCTACACTAAGCCTGAAACACAACCCAAACCCCACCTTAATCCCTATTCCAAACTCTTACCCCAAGCCAAACACTAAAACCAAAAATCCCTTAGATGACCAAATTCCTTTTTTAATGGCGGGCCTTGGCAAATGAGTTTGTCAGGATCCATGAGTTTCTTAAGCTAAAATTGCCAACCTGAGTGCAATTCTAATTTTACGTGACTTTATTCGTTTCCACCAGTCGGATGTTATTTTCTTATGTGAAACACTTGTTAGTTCTCAACATATCAAAGAAATAGAATGTCAAATTGGTTTTGATGTTGTTTTGCAGTATATCCAAATGGAAAGAGCGATGACTTGGCAATTTTCTGGAAGCGTCCTTTTAACTGTAAATTGCAAAATTTCTGCATTAAGAAGTTCATGCTGTTGAAGATCCTATATGGTGCTTCATAATATTCTATGGCTACCTTGAGAGATACGACAAAAGGAACTCTTGGGACCTCCTTCGTCACATTGCAAGTCTTTCTTTTATACCTTGGTGCATTTTAGGAGATTTCAATGATCTCCTCTCTCGAGATGACAAAATTGGGAACTATGATCACCCCAATTGTCTCATCCAAGGTTTCAGGGAAGCTATTTCTAATTGTAATCTTCACAAAATCCCTATAGAAGGCTACAAATATACATGAGCTCATAGGAAAGGAAAACTGGATGTAGTGGAAGAAAAAGCTAGACAACGGTTTTACTACCCATGATTGGTTTGATTTATTCCCAAATTTTTTATTTTCTACAATATGCATTTCTGCATGTGTAAAATTCTGTTTATGAGTATTTTGTAGCTTTTTAACATGGGTCACTTGTTCAAAATTTTCAGAAAATAAGGCGAAAGGTTGGGAGGAAACTGCCACCACCAAAGAATACAACAGATACTGAAATTAAATCTAAAGGTACCCCTTCTGCTCCAAAATTAAAATAGGTTCTGTTCATCACATGTTCGTCTACCAATGGGTGTGCATGGTTATCCAAATTAAAACTAGATATATGGATTGAATTTTGAAACCGTATCGCTTTTTTCTTTTTTAAATATCTGGTTTGGTTTTTTGGCCAAATCGGTTTATGGAGAAAACTGGATTTGGTTCAAAACCAGTTTTTGAACCAAACGTTATTCTAAAACCAGTTTTGAACTGATGTAAAATTAGTTATATATATATGAAGTTTGTAAAAAAATGGTTTTGAAACTGATTAACCGAACCATTTGTTAAGAAGTAATAAACCGGTTTGGTTTGAAAATCGGTTTACATTCTATGGATTTTTGGAATGTGGTTTGCGTTGGGTTATGGATTGGTTAAGTTTAATTGCTTCTTTTGCACACCCTAATAATCTACTACCATTTTTGTGTTAGCAAAGAAAAGTGCAAGACACGGTGAAATTTGTTGTACTTGTATTAACTTAATAACTTGTTTGATTTTGTTGATGCAAATAACAATCTGAGCTGTTTTCTTTTGCCATACTTCAAAGTTTTCACAAAAAATAACATAAAATAAAATTCTACACTATCCTGTCAAATTAAAATATATTTATATATTGTCTGAAGTTTAAGAATGTCCATCTGCTTCTGCTGTTAATACTTATATAGTATAGAATCTCTCTTTTCCTCCCTCCCTATCTCTCTCTTACAACCCAACAAATGGAATTTCTTTTTAATTGTTTTACAACTTTTATTTACAAATGACTTTAATGTCATGAAATAAGTTAGCGAACATGTCTTCAACAGCAATTGTTCTTCCGGAACAGAGTCTTGCGGCAGAGAAGGCAGGTTTGGCTGTAAACAAGAAAGGTTTGACTTTAAAAGAACTTCTCCAGCAAACATCTCATCACAATCCAAAAGTTCATAGAGGTATATTTATTTTTTATAATATATTGTAATTATCTAATTGCCTTTAAATGTACTTATTAGTGTCATTAATCCTCTACAGAACTATAGAACAAATTCTGTATGTTTTAAACCGATAAAATCTTCAATAGAGATTAACTTATTAAGCTATTAACCTTAAAAGTTAGAGGCCTGTTTATACTAGTGCACTTTCTACTAACATGTGATCATGTGGAGGGAATGTGACTGATTGAATTACGTAGATAATTCTAGCTATTTATTACAATTGTAATGTATTTTGTGTTCATATAATTAATGGAACTTTTTTATGAATTCAAATAACAATGAACCTTGGTTTGGAGCTGAAACACCAAGCCAAAACCTTGGTTCTGGTTTACTTTTAAATTTTTGAGGAATGATAGCTCAAGTTGGTTCGAGTTTAAGCTTGAAGCCAAAAAATCAGTACCATGGACATTGTGTCAATATTAGTCATTATTTCCAAATCTGTCAAAAATAAAATTAAGTAGCCATTAATTATATTATTTGGATCTTATGAAAGTTAATCTAATGGCATGTCTTGATTGATTTAATGTCTTGGCTTGGTTTCTCTTCCTAATATACTCTTATATTCTTTTTGAATTGTAATGTCACAGATTAATGTCATTGCGTTATTTAATCCAGTTAAGCATTCAAATTTTCATTTAAATTTGGTAATCCTCATATTTAATACTCTTTCTTTTCCACCCTTTAAATTACAGATGCATTGATTGGTATTAAGGATTTATTCACCAGATATCCAGCTGAACAGAAGTTGCAAAAATATGCTGCTGTAGAAAAACTTCGTGAGCGCATTGGTGATGATGATAAAGTGGTTCGAAAATCATTATATGATCTTTTTAAAGTAGTGATTTTACCTTGCTGTAAAGAGGTACTTTCCATTCTGTTTACTTAAATCACTTTTCTAATACAATGGGATGATACACCATTATTGTTTGGATGGATAAAATATTCTAGGCTGCAGCTTTTTTTCTCCTTTTTTGATAATAGAGTTCACGTAGAACAAAGAAAAAAACAGCAGGAAGATTAAGATTTTTCCTAAGGTTGGATAGGACACTATAGATAACGAAAAATAATGATAATGCACATCAACTCAAAAGAGCAGCCTAGTACATACTGGAAGTCCAGAACTAGAAGAATCTTTAAAAGTCTTATCAGCAAAAGCCCAAAATGCCCAGGAATGGTGGGGTAGAAGAAATTTATGGTTAAAGGTTATGGAATCATGCTCCCACCAAATTAACCTCACTCCAGCTAAAAAGTGCAATATTTTCATCCTACTCCCTAAACCACTGATACACCCAAATGTTGAGCCATTCTAACTTCTTGTTGGCTTACGACAAATATTTTGCAGAGAAAAATTCATCTGTTAGAAACTGAAATATATAGCATTTGTAAAGGATTTCAGTCAGCGATTATTAATTTCTGATTAGTCTAAAATTAGTTTGACAATATTTGATACCTTGAGGGATTATTCATTGGCTTCCGGTTAAGGGATACCCCGGGTTCACAAAAAAAAATGCATTTTGATAGTTATCCACTAAAATTTTATGCTTGATAAACCCTTGGTACGCACTTTAGGGGAGCCTTAACAAGGAAAGGTGTAATATGGTGTTGGCTTGGAACATTGATATTGAATATTTTTTTCTCTTGTGAAAAAGTAAATAATGGTTTTTTCTCATGATTTATGATTTGTTATATTGTCTCTGGTTATTGATCTATGATGCATTAAGATGTTTTGATTGTAATACTCTATAACTCTCTGAAGCTGATTGCTATCCTCATTGTTTTTGAATTCTGATCGAGGATCCAATTTTTTTTTCCTCATGCACCCTGTAATCTTTATATGATTATATATCATTACAGTAAGGATTGATTTGTAACACTTCAATTGCCTTATTATGTTACTTGGTTCTCCCTATATTTTGTAGGACAATCAAGAGCTGATCGTTTCTTTATTGATGCCTTACATTTTTAATGCAATGACTCATTTGGTGGTTGATGTTCGGATGATGGCATTTGATTTTTTAGACCTCATTCTTGAGTTTTATCCTCCTTCCTTTTCACCATCTTATGCAGAAAAGGTGATATTATCTGCCATATTTAAAATTTCTTTTGCCGACATGTTAGGATTGCTCCTTCAAATCATATTTTGTTTTAAGATGCAACTCTTTGTTCTATGGTGATTTTGGGGGGTGGGGGTGGGGTGAAGGTTATTTGCTCATGCAATAGCAGTAGTTGTGAGCTCTTTAAACTTCTCTGATGCTCTTGTAATTGGATTTTACTTCCACCTCTACGGATGAAGCTTTTAATAATTTATTGACACAATGTCAACACCTTTGTTATACAGTTTCATGCTAGTGATCTTTGAATTTTATGGTATTTTCTGTACTGAAATGTTGCCTAACAATAGGAAGAGAAAATAAGCTAATGCTTCAATATGTCTTTGGATTTTTTATAGAATTTTGTGTAGTGTTTAACCAGATATAACAATAGCTTAAAATTTACTTGAGGTGCAATTTCCTTGTTATTTTAAATATTCTTATTTCTGATATGTTGTTATTCTGAATTCCTATACGGTCAATAGAGTATTGTTTTTAATTATTAATACCGTTTGAATATTTGTCTGATGAATTTGGGAAATTTGCTTAAATTATTGCAGCAATTTATTTCTTAGTTCTGTTGGCAAAATACACTGCAATTCATTGCATTTCTATTTCCCATGGTTTTTCTTGATTGGTTTCTGTGCCTTCATTTTCTTTATCTATTTCCTAGCACGTTATTATATTCTTTGTCTGCATGCTTTTATTCTTCGATTGTTGCTGAAAATGAGTTCTATATCTCTCCCGTTATTGTAGTTGTATTTTTGTATTTGATGCTTAGAATTCACTTATCTTGGTTGCATGTTAACAGATTTTTCAGAATTATGAGGATATTCTAGTGAGGAACCAGTACTATTTATAGGACAAAGGAAAACTAAAGGATGCTCTTGCTGGGCTGGTTCGCTGCTTGTCACTCCTGGCATGGAATAAAGAAGAAACTGATTTGCACAATAAGGTATTTTATTTTCATTTGGCTGTGAAAATTAGTAAAGACTCTTTTACATGAATCAACAATACAATTGTAAATGCTCTGTCAGTCTTTTTAATTTAAGTTTTGCTATTTCTATGCATGACATAAACCTCTTTGCATTTTCATTTTAGCAATCTCTTTCTTTTGTCATTTCATTTCCACTTAGCTTTATGATTAAATTGGTTGATTTATGTGCATCTGGAACTTGTAACTTCTTCTCAGGATACATGTAGTACTTTATAATCTTGCACAACTCATAATTTCACAATACTATTCGGATAAATACATATACTATGAATAGAGTGGGAGTTATGACTATGATTTAAATTTTTGGCTTTTCAGACCTGGTAAGTTTCTGCTGTGTGAAACATCTTATTGTGATTAATGTTGACTTTATTTTATCTTTTGTGCAGTCACCAATTTATTTCTAATACTTTTTCTAATTTTAATAGGATGCTACTGGACAAAGGGTATTGCATGCCTTATTATTAATCTTTTGGTTGGTGCACCTTACTCGGGCAAACATTTAATTTCTAAACAACAACGACAAATTACAACATTGACATATGCCAATATTTGCAGTATATTAGTTGAGATTATAATTAAAATAAACATAAAATAAGTCTCAAATGCATTCATTAGTATAAAACTTACATATGCAGATTCTGCATGAGGACCCAACCAACTTTGATCCTTTTTTCTTCGATGAGTACGAAAATAAAACTCAGCCAATGATGGATCTGTCCCTTTTTCCTCCTTCTGTAATAAATGTTGAAATAAACTTAGCCAATACTAAAATATAATAGTAAATGAATGATACCATTCTTTTCCAATGCAAACGATGAGGAATTGATCCACCAGTGTGAAGAGACGCACCGTCCATAGACTTACGATTTCTTTTATTTATTTCAGATTTATTTTTGAAACTTGAGGATTCCCAATGTGCCTTCAATTGTGCCCACACATCATCTTCCATCCAAGTTGGTTTTTCATTTAAATTTTTTCGAACATCTTGCATTAATTGAGTCATTTTAGCTGAACCCCTTTTCTCAAAGTTGTGCCGCACCATGTCCTTATACTGAGGTGGCCATGTAAACTTTGACTACGTTGGTTTTGACCAAAATGGGAAAAAAATTATTACATTACACACATTTTTAAAAATAATATAAAAAATTGAATATTTTTAATCAAACATTGTAATTTGATTTCTTCAAATATATTAAACCATGAATCCCTTTGACCTATAGATAACTTCTTCCATGATGGTTTTGCCTCCTCCAAGTTAATACGTATGATTGAAGCAATTGTCCCAATTACCAACTTATGTTGATCAAAACTATGCAAAAAAAAAAAAACAAAACAAAACAAAAAAAATGATGAGATTGGGTGGTATGAGATTGTGATTGAGGTAGAGGGGGAGGTTGAGGTTGAGGTTGAGATTGAGTAGATTGGGTGGTATGAGATTGAGATTAAGGTGAAGGTTGAGTAGGTCGAGGTTGAGTTCGAGATCGGGTTTGAGGGTGGGTTTGAGGTTGAGATTGAGTGAGTTGAGGAGGAGGTTGGGATTGAGTGAATTGAGTTCGAGGTCGAGTTTGAGATCGGGTTCGAGGCCGGTCATTGAAGCAAGCCTGTGACATGTTTAACATTGTAACAGCAACAGACAACTCTAATGTATTTTTACACCTTGGTGACACTGAATGCACTTCAACATCATTATTAATATGAGGAAGTTTCTCTCCATGGGATGTCCAAAACCAATATCTGGGTGTAAACCCTTTTTTAATAATGTGAACATTTACTTCTTGGGGTTAAATGCTTTGCATTTTTACATAACTTACAAGGACATCTTATTACACCTTCATTCAAATACTTTGGTTGCTGACAAGCAAAATCAATAAAATCCTTGACACCTTTCAAAAATTCTGTTGTATAACCCTTTTGACCAGGAAGATGTTGAAATATAAACTTGATTTGGGCCTAAATTAATTATTTGGTTCCTTGGACTTAGTTATTTTGGGCTTAAGTAATTATGGGTCATGTTTCTAGAGAATTCTTGTAGTGTTTGGAGTGTCTAGATATTTCTTATGCTTGTAATATTCTCTAGAATACTCTTTGGATCTCTAGAGTTGAGAACTCTCTAGAATTAGTGTGTCTAGAGTTCTCCTTAGAGTAGTATAAATAGAGATGTAATCCTACACATTTGTATCAAGCAAAAATACAAGGTTCTCTCCTCCATAAAGAATTCTCCTTCCTATCAAGTTTCTATTCAAAGTCTCCAATATTCCTAAACACTTTTCATAAACATAAAAAGCCTTATTTCCAACAATTTGGTATCAGAGCTTCAAGATCCTCAAAAGATGGCGAATGGAGGTTTTCCTTTCCAAATGTCGATGCTCACAAAGAACAACTATGATAATTGGAGTATCAAGATGAAGGCGCTACTAGGAGCTCAAGATGTGTGGGATATCGTAGAGAATGGCTTCGAGGAGCAAGATGAAGCCTCGCTAAGCCAAGGTGTAAAGGAGACGTTGAAGGAGTCAAGAAAGAGAGACAAGAAAGCTCTCTTTCTCATTTATCAATCGGTGGATGAAGATACATTTGAGAAGATATCCAACGCAACGACGGCCAAAGAAGCATGGGATAAGCTTCAAACTTGCAACAAAGGAGTTGAGCAGGTAAAAAAGATTCGTCTTCAAACTCTTAGAGGTGACTTTGAGCGTTTGTTTATGGAGGAGTCCGAAACAATTTCTGATTATTTTTCTCGAGTATTGGCCATAGTCAATCAACTTAAAAGAAATGGTGAAGATCTTGATGAGGTGAAGGTCATGGAAAAAATACTTCGAACTTTAAATCCAAGTTTTGACTTCATTGTTACCAACATTGAAGAAAACAAGGATTTAAAGACCATGACCATTGAGCAACTCATGGGTTCCTTACAAGCATACGAAGAAAAACAAAAGAGAAAAATTAAACAAAAGGAGGCTACGGAGCAACTACTACAACTCAACGTAAAGGATGCAAACTATGCAAATTACAAGAGCCAAAGAGGACAAGGTCGCGGCCAAGATCGTGGACGTGGACGAGGACATGGAGGAGAAGGAAGAGGTGGTTACAACAACCACTCCAAAAAATTCAACAATGGAGAAAGAAGTTGGAATCCACAAGTAACAAGAGGTCGTGGAAGAGGAAATTCATGGTCGAGGTATGACAAATCACAAATCAAGTGCTTCAATTGCAACAAGATTGGTCACTACGCATCCGAGTGTAGATTCTCGAAGAAGGTTAAAGAGAAAGCTAACTTTGTAGAAGAAAAAGGCGAAGAAGAAGAAACTTTGCTACTCGCGTGCCAAAACAAATTTGAAGAGAAAAGAAACAAGTGGTACCTCGACACCGGCGCAAGCAACCACATGTGCGGCGATCAAAGCATGTTCGTGGAGATCAATGAAGCGGCAACTGGTGATGTCTCATTTGGAGACGACTCAAAGATACCAGTCAAAGGCAAAGGTAAAATTCTCATACGTTTGAAGAATGGGAGTCATCAATTCATATCCAATGTCTACTATGTGCCTAACATGAAGAATAATATTTTGAGCTTGGGACAATTATTAGAGAAAGGCTATGACATCCATTTGAAAGAACATAGTCTTTTCTTAAGAGATTGTAGACATAACTTGATTGCTAAGGTGCCTATGTCAAAGAATAGAATGTTCCTCTTGAACATTCAAAATGATGTGGCAAAGTGTCTCAAGGCTTGCTATACCGACTCTTCGTGGCTATGGCATCTACGATTCGAGCACCTCAACTTCGACGGTCTAGAACGTTTAGCGAAGAAGGAGATGGTGAGAGGCTTGCCTAGCATCAACCACCCAGACCAATTTTGCGAAGGATGTCTAATTGGGAAGCAATTTCGTAAAAGTTTTCCAAAGGAATCAACAACAAGAGCAACAAAGCCGCTAGAGCTCATACACACCGATGTCTGTGGACCAATCAAACCCAATTCATTTGGTAAGAATAAGTACTTTCTCCTCTTTATTGATGATTATTCCAGAAAAACCTGGGTTTATTTCTTGGAGGAGAAATCAAAAGTGTTTGAAAACTTTAAGAAGTTCAAAGCCCTCGGGGAGAAAGAAAGTGGTCTTTCCATCAAGGCCATGAGATCTGATCGAGGAGGAGAGTTCACTTCAAATAAGTTCAACAAATATTGTGAAGACCATGGAATCCGTCGCCCACTGACAGTGCCAAGATCGCCACAACAAAATGGAGTAGCAGAGAGAAAGAATCGGACCATACTTAACATGGTGCGAAGCATGCTCAAGAGCAAGAAGATGCCGGAGGAGTTTTGGGCTGAAGCAGTGGCATGTGCAATTTACCTAACAAACTGTTCCCCAACAAGAAGCGTGCATGAGAAGACACCACAAGAAGCATGGAGTGGAAGGAAGCCCGGGATCTCTCACCTCAAAGTGTTTGGAAGCATTGCCTATACCCATGTTCCAGACGAAAAAAAGGACAAAGCTCGATGATAAAAGTGAGAAGTACGTGTTTGTGGGTTACGACTCAAGATCCAAGGGGTACAAGCTCTATAATCCAAATAGTAGAAAGATCGTCATAAGTCGCGACGTGGAGTTCGACGAAGAAGATTGTTGGGATTGGAGTGTTCAAGAAGATAAGTATGATTTTCTTCCTTATTTTGAAAAAGATGATGAAATTGAACAACCAATCATAGAGGAACATATTACACCACCTGCCTCACCGACACCAAGGCTGGATGAAACAAGTTCAAGTGAGAGGACACCACAACTAAGGAGCATTGAAGAGATTTATGAGGTAACCAAAAACCTAAACGACATTAACCTCTTTTGTCTTTTTGGTGATTGTGAGCCTCTAAGCTATCAAGAAGCAGCGGAAAACATAAAGTGGAAAGACGCCATGGACGAAGAAATCAAGTCAATCACGAAGAATGATACGTGGGAACTTACTACACTTCCACAAGGACACAAAGCAATCGGAGTAAGATGGGTGTACAAGGCAAAGAAGAATGTTAAAGGAGATGAGGAGAGATACAAAGCAAGATTGGTGGCTAAAGGCTATAGTCAAAGACAAGGAATTGACTATGATGAGGTATGTTAGTGCTTAGCTTTACTAAGCTTTAAAAGATTGGCTAAAATTTTGTTAAAACATAAGCACTTAGACAATGAAGGAAAGCTGGAGTTGCTGCACATGCTGTCTAACATTATGTCAAGGAATCAGATCGGGCTGCACAATGCACAAGGCAAGATAAAATGTCAAATGAAGAATTGAAGCTGCAGGATCCACGATGTCGGATACAATGTCCAGGACATCCTGCCCGAAAATACTGGACACATAAACCTGTTATATCTTTAACAGATTAATGTGCAGTTAGCAACAAATTTAGGCGATCTATCTTTAGGAACGAATTAAAAGATAATTAAAGTTCGAATTACAAACTTGAATAGTTCGTTCAGGGATTAAAGATTAAAGATAAAAACTAAAAGATCAAACTTTATCTTTTAGATCTTTAAGTGCAGATTTTCAGGAGAATGATAGATCTTATCCAGCGCAAGTTGTTGCAGCCCAGATACGCACACTGCTATATAAACATGAAGGCTGCACGGGTTTTGTACCAAGTCCGGGATTGAAGAGTTATTTTGTGAGTTTTGGGACTTGAGTGTTTTGTGAGCCACCTTGATGTCACCCTAACATCAAGTGTTGGACCTGAGTGTGTAGAGTTGATCTCTATTGTTCAGAGAGCAATCTCTGGTGTGTATTTGATTTAATTGTAAACACGGGAGAGTGATTGAGAGGGAGTGAGAGGGGTTCTCATATCTAAGAGTGGCTCTTAGGTAGAGGTTGCACGGGTAGTGGTTAGGTGAGAAGGTTGTAAACAGTGGCTGTTAGATCTTCGAACTAACACTATTTTAGTGGATTTCCTCCCTGGCTTGGTAGCCCCCAGATGTAGGTGACGTTGCACCGAACTGGGTTAACAATTCTCTTGTGTTATTTACTTGTTTAATCTGTTCATACAGTCAAATATAATCTGCATGTTCTGAAGCGTGATGTCGTGACATCCGGTACGACATCTGGCCTCAGTATCAGAATTTCAATTGGTATCAGAGCGGGCACTCTAAATCACTGAGTGAGATCTAGGGAGATAAATTCTGATGAACATGGAGAAAGAAGGAGGACCAGTGAACAGACCACCCATTCTGGATGGAACCAACTATGAATACTGGAAAGCAAGGATGGTGGCCTTCCTCAAATCACTGGATAGCAGAACCTGGAAAGCTGTCATCAAAGGCTGGGAACATCCCAAGATGCTGGACACAGAAGGAAAGCCCACTAATGAATTGAAGCCAGAAGAAGACTGGACAAAAGAAGAAGACGAATTGGCACTTGGAAACTCCAAAGCTTTGAATGCTCTATTCAATGGAGTTGACAAGAATATCTTCAGACTGATCAACACATGCACAGTGGCCAAGGATGCATGGGAGATCCTGAAAACCACTCATGAAGGAACCTCCAAAGTGAAGATGTCCAGATTGCAACTATTGGCTACAAAATTCGAAAATCTGAAGATGAAGGAGGAAGAGTGTATTCATGACTTCCACATGAACATTCTTGAAATTGCCAATGCTTGCACTGCCTTGGGAGAAAGGATGACAGATGAAAAGCTGGTGAGAAAGATCCTCAGATCTTTGCCTAAGAGATTTGACATGAAAGTCACTGCAATAGAGGAGGCCCAAGACATTTGCAACATGAGAGTAGATGAACTCATTGGTTCCCTTCAAACCTTTGAGCTAGGACTCTCGGATAGGACTGAAAAGAAGAGCAAGAATCTGGCGTTCGTGTCCAATGATGAAGGAGAAGAAGATGAGTATGACCTGGATACTGATGAAGGGCTGACTAACGCAGTTGTGCTCCTTGGAAAACAGTTCAACAAAGTGCTGAACAGAATGGACAGGAGGCAGAAACCACATGTCCGGAACATCCCTTTCGACATCAGGAAAGGTAGTGAATACCAGAAAAGGTCAGATGAAAAGCCCAGTCACAGCAAAGGAATTCAATGCCGTGGGTGTGAAGGCTATGGACACATCAAAGCTGAATGTCCCACTCATCTCAAGAAGCAGAGGAAAGGACTTTTTGTATGTCGGTCTGATGATACAGAGAGTGAACAAGAAAGTGATTCTGACAGAGATGTGAATGCACTCACTGGGAGATTTGAATCTGCTGAAGATTCAAGTGATACAGATAGTGAAATCACTTTTGATGAGCTTGCTATATCCTATAGAGAACTATGCATCAAAAGTGAGAAGATTCTTCAGCAAGAAGCACAACTGAAGAAGGTCATTGCAAATCTGGAGGCTGAGAAGGAGGCACATGAAGAGGAGATCTCTGAGCTTAAAGGAGAAGTTGGTTTTCTGAACTCTAAACTGGAAAACATGACAAAATCAATAAAGATGCTGAATAAAGGCTCAGATATGCTTGATGAGGTGCTACAGCTTGGGAAGAATGTTGGAAACCAGAGAGGACTTGGGTTTAATCATAAATCTGCTGGCAGAATAACCATGACAGAATTTGTTCCTGCCAAAAACAGCAGTGGAGCCACGATGTCACAACATCGGTCTCGACATCATGGAACGCAGCAGAAAAAGAGTAAAAGAAAGAAGTGGAGGTGTCACTACTGTGGCAAGTATGGTCACATAAAGCCCTTTTGCTATCATCTACATGGCCATCCACATCATGGAACTCAAAGTAGCAGCAGCAGAAGGAAGATGATGTGGGTTCCTAAACACAAGATTGTCAGTCTTGTTGTTCATACTTCACTTAGAGCATCAGCTAAGGAAGATTGGTACCTAGATAGCGGCTGTTCCAGACACATGACAGGAGTTAAAGAATTCCTGGTGAACATTGAACCCTGCTCCACTAGCTATGTGACATTTGGAGATGGCTCTAAAGGAAAGATCACTGGAATGGGAAAGCTAGTCCATGATGGACTTCCTAGTCTGAACAAAGTACTGCTGGTGAAGGGACTGACTGCAAACTTGATCAGCATCAGTCAGTTGTGTGATGAAGGATTCAATGTAAACTTCACAAAGTCAGAATGCTTGGTGACAAATGAGAAGAGTGAAGTCCTAATGAAGGGCAGCAGATCAAAGGACAACTGTTACCTATGGACACCTCAAGAAACCAGTTACTCCTCCACATGTCTATTCTCCAAAGAAGATGAAGTCAAAATATGGCATCAAAGATTTGGACATCTGCACTTAAGAGGCATGAAGAAAATCATTGACAAAGGTGCTGTTAGAGGCATTCCCAATCTGAAAATAGAAGAAGGCAGAATCTGTGGTGAATGTCAAATTGGAAAGCAAGTCAAGATGTCCCACCAGAAGCTTCAACATCAGACCACTTCCAGGGTGCTGGAACTACTTCACATGGACTTGATGGGGCCTATGCAAGTTGAAAGCCTTGGAGGAAAGAGGTATGCCTATGTTGTTGTGGATGATTTCTCCAGATTTACCTGGGTCAACTTTATCAGAGAGAAATCAGACACCTTTGAAGTATTCAAGGAGTTGAGTCTAAGACTTCAAAGAGAAAAAGACTGTGTCATCAAGAGAATCAGGAGTGACCATGGCAGAGAGTTTGAAAACAGCAAGTTTACTGAATTCTGCACATCTGAAGGCATCACTCATGAGTTCTCTGCAGCCATTACACCACAACAAAATGGCATAGTTGAAAGGAAAAACAGGACTTTGCAAGAAGCTGCTAGGGTCATGCTTCATGCCAAAGAACTTCCCTATAATCTCTGGGCTGAAGCCATGAACACAGCGTGCTACATCCACAACAGAGTCACACTTAGAAGAGGGACTCCAACCACACTGTATGAAATCTGGAAAGGGAGGAAGCCAACTGTCAAGCACTTCCACATCTTTGGAAGTCCATGTTACATTTTGGCAGATAGAGAGCAAAGGAAAAAGATGGATCCCAAGAGTGATGCAGGGATATTCTTGGGATACTCTACAAACAGCAGAGCATATAGAGTATTCAATTCCAGAACCAGAACTGTGATGGAATCCATCAATGTGGTTGTTGATGATCTAACTCCAGCAAGAAAGAAGGATGTCGAAGAAGATGTCAGAACATCGGGAGACAATGTAGCAGATACAGCTAAAAGTGCAGAAAATGCAGAAAACTCTGATTCTGCTACAGATGAACCAAACATCAATCAACCTGACAAGAGACCCTCCATTAGAATCCAGAAGATGCACCCCAAGGAGCTGATTATAGGAGATCCAAACAGAGGAGTCACTACAAGATCAAGGGAGATTGAGATTGTCTCCAATTCATGTTTTGTCTCCAAAATTGAGCCCAAGAATGTGAAAGAGGCACTGACTGATGAGTTCTGGATCAATGCTATGCAAGAAGAATTGGAGCAATTCAAAAGGAATGAAGTTTGGGAGCTAGTTCCTAGACCCGAGGGAACTAATGTGATTGGCACCAAGTGGATCTTCAAGAACAAAACCAATGAAGAAGGTGTTATAACCAGAAACAAGGCTAGACTTGTTGCTCAAGGCTACACTCAGATTGAAGGTGTAGACTTTGATGAAACTTTCGCCCCTGTTGCTAGACTTGAGTCCATCAGATTGTTACTTGGTGTAGCTTGCATCCTCAAATTCAAGCTGTACCAGATGGATGTGAAGAGCGCGTTTCTGAATGGATACCTGAATGAAGAAGCCTATGTGGAGCAGCCAAAGGGATTTGTAGATCCAACTCATCCAGATCATGTATACAGGCTCAAGAAGGCTCTCTATGGATTGAAGCAAGCTCCTAGAGCTTGGTATGAAAGGCTAACAGAGTTCCTTACTCAGCAAGGGTATAGGAAGGGAGGAATTGACAAGACTCTCTTTGTCAAACAAGATGCTGATAACTTGATGATAGCACAGATATATGTTGATGACATTGTGTTTGGAGGGATGTCGAATGAGATGCTTCGACATTTTGTCCAGCAGATGCAATCTGAATTTGAGATGAGTCTTGTTGGAGAGCTGACTTATTTTCTGGGACTCCAAGTGAAGCAGATGGAAGACTCCATATTCCTCTCACAAAGCAAGTATGCAAAGAACATTGTCAAGAAGTTTGGGATGGGAAATGCCAGCCATAAAAGAACACCTGCACCTACTCACTTGAAGCTGTCAAAAGATGAAGCTGGCACCAGTGTTGATCAAAGTCTGTACAGAAGCATGATTGGGAGCTTACTATATTTAACAGCAAGCAGACCTGACATCACCTTTGCAGTAGGTGTGTGTGCAAGATATCAAGCCAATCCCAAGATAAGTCACTTGAATCAAGTAAAGAGAATTCTGAAATATGTAAATGGCACCAGTGACTATGGGATTATGTACTGTCATTGTTCAGATTCAATGCTGGTTGGGTATTGTGATGCTGATTGGGCTGGAAGTGCAGATGACAGAAAAAGCACTTCTGGTGGATGCTTCTATTTGGGAACCAATCTTATTTCATGGTTCAGCAAGAAGCAGAACTGTGTGTCCCTATCCACTGCAGAAGCAGAGTATATTGCAGCAGGAAGCAGCTGTTCACAACTAGTTTGGATGAAGCAGATGCTTAAGGAGTACAATGTCGAACAAGATGTCATGACATTGTACTGTGACAACTTGAGTGCTATTAATATTTCTAAAAATCCTGTTCAACACAGCAGAACTAAGCACATTGACATTAGACATCACTATATTAGAGATCTTGTTGATGATAAAGTTATCACACTGGAGCATGTTGACACTGAGGAACAAATAGCAGATATTTTCACAAAGGCATTGGATGCAAATCAGTTTGAAAAACTGAGGGGCAAGCTGGGCATTTGTCTGCTAGAGGATTTATAGCAATTACTTTTATCTGAACGTGCTCAAACGTTAATAGCGCGTTCTCTACTGGGCCAAAACAAATTCGACCGTTGCTTCACACGTCCCTCTACATTCCTCATTCAAACTCATATTTTAGTGGTAATCTCGTTTTCAGCTTTCCCCAACAGCTCTCAGAGATTTACGAAACCACTCCAAAGGCTCTGCTTCTCCATGGCTACCTCACCAAAAGATACTTCATCTCCTGGTTCACCCTCTGTACCATCATCTCCATCATCCACCAAAGCACCATCAAACCAGGAACAACCTGAATTCCATATCCAACCCATACAAATGATTCCTGGTCAAGCCCCTGTTCCTGAGAAACTGGTCCCCAAAAGACAACAGGGAGTGAAGATTTCTGAAAACCCTAGCCTTGCAACAAGTCCTAGGGAAGTAGACCCGGAGATGGATAAGAAGATCCGCAGTATTGTGAGTAGCATTCTGAAAAATGCTTCTGTCCCTGATGCTGATAAAGATGTTCCAACATCTTCCACCCCAAATGCTGAAGTCCTCCCTTCATCCAGCAAAGAGGAATCAACAGAGGAAGAGGATCAAGCCACAGAGGAGACCCCTGCACCAAGGGCACCAGAACCTGCTCCAGGTGACCTCATTGACCTAGAAGAAGTAGAATCTGATGAGGAACCCATTGCCAACAAGTTGGCACCTGGCATTGCAGAAAGATTACAAAGCAGAAAGGGAAAAACCCCCATTACTAGGTCTGGACGAATCAAAACTATGGCACAGAAGAAGAGCACTCCAATCACTCCTACCACATCCAGATGGAGCAAAGTTGCGATCCCTTCCAAGAAGAGGAAAGAAATTTCCTCATCTGATTCTGATGATGATGTCGAACTAGATGTTCCCGACATCAAGAGGGCCAAGAAATCAGGGAAAAAGGTGCCTGGAAATGTCCCTGATGCACCATTGGACAACATTTCATTCCACTCCATTGGCAATGTTGAAAGGTGGAAATTTGTATATCAACGCAGACTTGCCTTAGAAAGAGAACTGGGAAGAGATGCCTTGGATTGCAAGGAGATCATGGACCTCATCAAGGCTGCTGGACTGCTGAAAACTGTCACCAAGTTGGGAGATTGCTATGAAAGTCTAGTCAGGGAATTCATTGTCAACATTCCCTCTGACATAACAAACAGAAAGAGTGATGAGTATCAGAAAGTGTTTGTTAGAGGAAAATGTGTTAGATTCTCCCCTGCTGTAATCAACAAATACCTGGGCAGATCAACTGAAGGAGTGGTGGATATTGCTGTTTCTGAGCATCAAATTGCCAAGGAAATCACTGCCAAACAAGTCCAGCATTGGCCAAAGAAAGGGAAGCTTTCTGCAGGGAAGCTAAGTGTGAAGTATGCAATCCTGCATAGGATTGGCACTGCCAACTGGGTACCCACCAATCATACTTCCACTGTTGCCACAGGTTTGGGTAAATTTCTGTATGCTGTTGGAACCAAGTCCAAATTTAATTTTGGAAACTATATTTTTGACCAAACTGTTAAGCATTCAGAATCTTTTGCTGTCAAATTACCCATTGCCTTCCCAACTGTATTGTGTGGCATTATGTTGAGTCAACATCCCAATATTTTAAACAACATTGACTCTGTGATGAAGAGAGAATCGGCTCTGTCCCTGCATTACAAACTGTTTGAGGGGACACATGTCCTAGACATTGTCTCGACATCAGGGAAAGCTGCTGCTTCAGGTGCTGTGTCCAAGGATGCTTTGATTGCTGAACTCAAGGACACATGCAAGGTGCTGGAAGCAACCATCAAAGCCACCACAGAGAAGAAAATGGAGCTGGAACGCCTGATCAAAAGACTCTCAAACAGTGGCATTGATGATGGTGAAGCAGCTGAGGAAGAAGAAGAAGCAGCTGAGGAAGAAGAAGAAGCCGCTGAGGAAGAAGAAGATGCAGCAGAGGATACAGAATCCGATGATGATGATTCTGATGCCACCCCATGACCATCAGACCTTTATTTTTGCTTTTTACTCTTCCTAACTATTGGGGCATGTCCCTTTGAACAATTGATTGCTATTGGTCTGTAATATTTGCATGCATTCTACTTTTGTCAAATTCTGTCTAAAAAGGGGGAGTAATAGTATTATGCATGATTTATGAGTTTGAGTAGTAGGATATTATGTATGCATGAGTTATGATTTTGAGGGGGAGTAGTTATGATTTTGAGGGGGAGTAGTATCTGCTGATGATGATTGATGTAAGCTACTAAAACTAGTAGCTGATAGAAGATGCTGCAGTGAAGATGTTGCAGTGAACTGCTTCACAGCAGTAAGAGCATGGAGACAGGGGGAGCAGAAAGCTGATGTCACGTGAGATGTCTTGACATCCTGGAAAAGACTAGTAGCTGATAGAAGATGCTGCAGTGAACTGCCTCACAGCAGTAGGAGCATGGAGACAGGGGGAGCAGAAAGCTGATGTCACGTGAGATGTCTTGACATCCTGGAAAAGACTTGTAGATTTGCAACTTGCAGAATTTTGCTGTCACCACTACAGATACCGCTGTGCTTGATTACTCTGATAATGAAAGTTGCTGATCCCACTTGCATAACTGCTCGTACCTGCTCAGGAAGTGTCTAAGTATGTTTTAGACAAAATTTGCCAAAGGGGGAGATTGTTAGTGCTTAGCTTTACTAAGCTTTAAAAGATTGGCTAAAATTTTGTTAAAACATAAGCACTTAGACAATGAAGGAAAGCTGGAGTTGCTGCACATGCTGTCTAACATTATGTCAAGGAATCAGATCGGGCTGCACAATGCACAAGGCAAGATAAAATGTCAAATGAAGAATTGAAGCTGCAGGATCCACGATGTCGGATACAATGTCCAGGACATCCTGCCCGAAAATACTGGACACATAAACCTGTTATATCTTTAACAGATTAATGTGCAGTTAGCAACAGATTTAGGCGATCTATCTTTAGGAACGAATTAAAAGATAATTAAAGTTCGAATTACAAACTTGAATAGTTCGTTTAGGGATTAAAGATTAAAGATAAAAACTAAAAGATCAAACTTTATCTTTTAGATCTTTAAGTGCAGATTTTCAGGAGAATGATAGATCTTATCCAGCGCAAGTTGTTGCAGCCCAGATACGCACACTGCTATATAAACATGAAGGCTGCACGGGTTTTGTACCAAGTCCGGGATTGAAGAGTTATTTTGTGAGTTTTGGGACTTGAGTGTTTTGTGAGCCACCTTGATGTCACCCTAACATCAAGTGTTGGACCTGAGTGTGTAGAGTTGATCTCTATTGTTCAGAGAGCAATCTCTGGTGTGTATTTGATTTAATTGTAAACACGGGAGAGTGATTGAGAGGGAGTGAGAGGGGTTCTCATATCTAAGAGTGGCTCTTAGGTAGAGGTTGCACGGGTAGTGGTTAGGTGAGAAGGTTGTAAACAGTGGCTGTTAGATCTTCGAACTAACACTATTTTAGTGGATTTCCTCCCTGGCTTGGTAGCCCCCAGATGTAGGTGACGTTGCACCGAACTGGGTTAACAATTCTCTTGTGTTATTTACTTGTTTAATCTGTTCATACAGTCAAATATAATCTGCATGTTCTGAAGCGTGATGTCGTGACATCCGGTACGACATCTGGCCTCAGTATCAGAATTTCAAGGTATTTGCTCCTGTTGCTCGTCTTGAAACTATTAGACTGATCATTTCTTTGAAAGTCCAAAATAAATGGAAGATCTATCAAATGGATGTGAAGTCAGCCTTCTTGAATGGTTTTCTCGAAGAAGAAGTCTATATTGAGCAACCACTGGGCTATGAAGTAAAAGGGCAAGAAGAAAAAGTCTTGAAGTTGAAGAAGGCGTTGTACAGTCTCAAGCAAGCACCGAGAGCTTGGAATGTTCGAATCGACAAGTACTTTCAAGACAAGAACTTCATCAAGTGTCCATATGAGCATGCACTCTATATCAAAGCGCAAAGTGGAGATATTTTGATTGTGTGTTTGTATGTAGATGACTTGATCTTTACAGGGAACAATCCAAGCATGTTCGAAGAGTTCAAGAAAGATATGTCAATTGAATTTGAGATGACGGATATGGGGCTCATGGCATATTATCTCGGCATCAAAGTAAAACAAGAAGAGAAAGGAATTTTCATCACCCAAGAAGGCTATGCCAAAGAAGTCCTTAAGAAGTTCAAGATGGGTGACGCCAATCCAGTTGGCACCCCGATGGAATGTGGCAGCAAGTTGAGCAAGCATGAAAAAGGAGAGAATGTGGATCCAACTCTTTATAAAAGTTTGGTCGGAAGTTTACGTTACTTGACATGTACAAGGCCGGATATTCTCTATGTTGTAGGAGTAGTAAGTCGCTACATGGAAGCTCCAACCACAACTCACTTCAAGGCGGCAAAGAGAATCTTTCGATACATCAAAGGTACAACAAACTTTGGCTTGCACTATTACTCTTCTGAAAATTATAACATTGTTGGCTATAGTGATAGTGATTGGAGTGGAGACTTGGATGATAGAAAGAGCACTACTGGTTTTGTGTTCTTTATGGGAGATACTGCTTTCACTTGGATGTCAAAGAAGCAACCAATAGTCACACTATCAACTTGTGAAGCCGAGTATGTCGCTGCCACATCATGCGTTTGTCATGCAATTTGGCTAAGGAACTTGTTAAAAGAGTTAAAAATGCCACAAGAAGAACCTATGGAAATATGTGTTGACAATAAATCAGCACTCGCTTTGGCAAAGAATCCAGTCTTTCATGAAAGAAGTAAGCACATCGACACCCGTTACCACTTCATAAGAGAATGCATTGAGAAGAAGGAGGTAAAGTTGAAGTATGTGATGTCTCAAGATCAAGCTGTCGACATTTTCACAAAGGCACTCAAGTTGGAAATATAAACTTGATTTGGGCCTAAATTAATTATTTGGTTCCTTGGACTTAGTTATTTTGGGCTTAAGTAATTATGGGTCATGTTTCTAGAGAATTCTTGTAGTGTTTGGAGTGTCTAGATATTTCTTATGTTTGTAATATTCTCTAGAATACTCTTTGGATCTCTAGAGTTGAGAACTCTCTAGAATTAGTGTGTCTAGAGTTCTCCTTAGAGTAGTATAAATAGAGATGTAATCCTACACATTTGTATCAAGCAAAAATACAAGGTTCTCTCCTCCATAAAGAATTCTCCTTCCTATCAAGTTTCTATTCAAAGTCTCCAATATTCCTAAACACTTTTCCTAAACATAAAAAGCCTTATTTCCAACAGAAGAAGCCTATTATACATCCATGTTCGGTGTGTAGGCTTTTCCATTTTTCAATGCAGCTCCAAAAATTACTGTATAAGTATTTATTTGAAATGTTAGAAATCTAAAAGTAAGAGTCAAACAAAAAAAAATAATGTTCCAATTTAATCCATCAATCAAAATTTACAAATAGATACATTTGGAACACATTCATTTTAAACTCTTAAAATGCAAAATGCCAGTATCACCATAGTGAATTTTTTTAAGAGTCCCCCCTACCCCTATTGTGACAAAACCAATAATGCAACAACCTAAATAAATATAACTTAATGTAGTAAACATCATAAAGATGGATTATACCTTAAAGCTAGATTCAGTCTGTAACATCCATATTTGGTTTTCCTTCAAACCATAAGTTTAATAAATAATGATTTAAGAATCTTGAGAGACCAGTCAGGCAGTCACATAAAATAGTTAATACAATTACAAAAAAAATGCACGTGAAAAGGCAGAGAAAACCCAACCAACATCACCATGCACAGACAAATAGAAGAGGTTTTGTAAACAAGGATTTGAGTTAATATTGGATCACAACATGATATAAGATCTTGAACTTTGAATTCCCAGCTTAAACAACAGAGTCAAACAAATCACTCCGAAACTTAGGTTCAAGACCAAACAAAACCAAAGAGACACTTTTGGGGAGGACTCATCCAGTGGCACAGAGGAAAACTGATTCAGATAGAGTGGATAATATCAATGAAGTACTATTGTCAACTTTAGGTTCACCGCACTGGCAGTGGGCATATTTGGTTGGTAGTTTCCAAGGATATGGTTAAGAGGTAGAGTACAAAAAAATTATGTATATTAAGTTTAAACTGTTGAACAACTAGCTGCTGCAGTGCTGCTATAGAAGCATGAACTTGCAAATGACCTTAAAGTATGGCATGTTCTAATTTCCCTACTTCACAAATGGACCTTACACTACACTCCACACAAACGAATACAATATTACTCTGGCCTCAAATCAGGAACCTAGAAAATTGCAAATGCATATAAGAATCACCAACTGCAGAATTCAATCTATGAAAAAATTAATTTAAGCAAAGTAATTAGAGTACTACCTTTTCTACAGGACACAATGATTCTGATACAAAAAAAACAAGAGGACATTTTCAAAACACACGAACAAGACACCAAGTCACAACATAGAAACCCTAATAGCAGTCCTAATCGGCACTAATTTCTGTTTATGAAACTCCTCATCTATAATGTGCATTTCTCAAGAAAGTGAATCTCAAGAAGAGTAAATATGTGATCTATGGATACAACGAACAAAGACCACTTGATCAACAAGCCCAACAAGTGGTATCAAATGATACCAACAGGTCACTTGTCTTTGATTGATTACTTTTGATGCTTGTTTTCTACTTGAGTTTAGATTGTCCTTGATGATTGATTGATTGTGTTTTTTGATTGATGTGTTTGTTTTTGCTTGATTGATATTCAATGTTTGTTAGTTTGATTGATTGATTATATTTTATAATTGATTAATTGTGGTTGTTGATTGTTTTTGATTGAGTTTTGACTGTCTTTGATAATTGCTTTTGATTGTGTTTTTGATTGATGTGTTACTATACTTGTTTTTGCTTGATTAATATTGAATGATTGTTTTAATGCCTTTTGGTATCACTTGATTCTCATACATTGCAACAAGTGGTAACATTTTTCTCCTCTCTATTCATGATTTGTTTTTGATGTTGACAAAGGGGGAGAGAAAGATAAAATAGTAAGAAAATTATCTATTCTTTATTAGACAACTTTTTATATATGAAAAATATGAAATCTTTAATTGTCTCATATAAGCAACCATTGCAAAACCAAGGGGGAGTAAATTATATGCAAATAGATATTTTTTTTGTTTTGTTTTGTTGTTGCTCCTAACCTACAGGTGGTTGTCATCATTAAAAATGGGGAGAATGTAAATCATGAAGATTTTGATGATGTCAAAAAGAATTTGCTTGAGAAAGGGAGAGAATGTAAATCATGCAAGCTTTGATGGTGTCGAGAAGAAATCACATGTTTGTCATCATCAAAAAGGGGGAGAATGTGAATGTATGTATACAAGATTTTGATGATGCCAAAGAAGAATCAAACAAGGCTACTTCAAAGGATAAGCATTTGCTTCAAGATTAATACAAGATTGTTTCAACAAATAAAGCCTTGATTCAAGATTTCTTCAAGATCAAACCTTGCCTCAAAACAAAGTGCTTTCAAGACATTCAAGGCTCTGGTAATCGATTACTAGGCAATGTAATCGATTATCAGAAGACAGGGTTGACAAATAGCTGTTGAAAAAGATTTTGAATTTTCAACATGTAATCGATTACCATATGTCTGTAAACGATTACCAGCAATGAAACTTCAGAAATTCAAATTCAAAAGTCATGACCCTTCAAATTATAACTGTGTAATCAATTACACAAACATTGTAATCGATTACCAGTGGAGAATTTTCAGAAAATATGCCAACAGTCACATCTTTTCATTGGATTTGTGAATGGTCATCAAAGACCTATAAATAGGTGACTTGGGCACGAATTTTATAAGAGAGTTTTTGCTGGTCCAAAATGTCTTATCCTCTCAAAAGAAAATGAGAGAGATTCCAAGAGAACTTCATTGCTAAATGCTCTCTCAAGAACTCTTGGGTAAACACTTGTAAATCCATTAAGAGTTCATCCATGGATCTTCATTGTAATATTCTTCTCTTGAAGAGAGAATTCTTCTTCCATTCTTATTCAATGAGATTGGCTAAGAGACTGTGAGTCTCTTGTTGTAAAGCATCTGAACACAAGGGATGAGTTGTCCCTGTGTGGTTCAGACTTTGTAAAGGATTTTACAAAGATAGTGGAAACTCAAGTGGGTTACTTGAGTACTGGATGTAGGCACGGGAAGTGGCCGAACCAGTATAAAACTGTGTTCGCATTCTCTCTTCCCTTATCTTATTTATATTATTGCAATCAATTTTGCCTTGCATGTTTAAAGAATATTGTTAAATTGATTGTTGTTGCTTCTTCTGCATTCTAAGCCTATCCCTCTTAAGATTATTGAGGCCACAAGGACCAACATAATCAAGGCTCATCCATTCCTTCTAATTAGTCACTCTATATATGTTAGTGGAAGTTAGTTAGTTATTTCATTTTGTAAAAAACAAAATTAGTTACTTGTTGTGCAAGTTTCAGGATCAAACTTTTTTCTCTCAATTGTTCTTCATTCTTCTTCCTCTTTTCACTTCTGTTCTTCCGTTTTATTGCATAGCATTTCATGGATTTTTCATTAATGATAATCATGGAAGGCTAAACACTTAATCAATCCAAGGATCTACTCCAAATAAGGCTGAATTTGAGTTATGGTTTAGTATTTCTAATCTTTGTAAATTTTCATCTTTTTCTTCAATCCTATTTTCGATTTTCATGATTATGATTATGCTTAGGATTGAAAATGGATTAGGCTATGGATTCATTTCTTAATTTCGAAATTTACTCATAGATTATTTCGATGATTTTCCAACCTAATTTGCGATCTCAAACAATTTAGGGATTGATACGATTGAACTATCTCTTGTAACAACCTGTCTCGTCGCTACGATATCACCATTCTAAATCGCAATTATTTCAAATTTTAAATGAGAATTCTGTTAATTTGCTTATGAAAAATGAAAGTAATTTTTTTCTTGACATACATTCACCACACAACACACCATTACTTAAGTGAATACATATACATATAGGAATAGTAACTCAGTACGCGTCATACACATAATGGAAAGTACATTTGTTCATACATATAATTAAATTTGTGATTTACATCTTTAGTTCAACAAAAGAATCATGAACCGGCTATGGAGGAGTTGATTAACAAAACACAACTCTCTCCCAAAATAATCCCAACGTCATCACGTCAGCTTGGCAGCTCCTCAACAAAATCTCACTTTCTGCACCCCACTGCTGTCATTCTACTCCCACGAACAAGGTTCGTGATCATCACAAGTATCAACCACACGATACAAAATTGCAAGGGTGAGTTCATTATAAAAATAATTAACACAAAAACCAAACAATCACGATTAAAAGAAACACATTAACAATTATCATAAGAATACACAAACATTCATTGATCCACACACACTCAAGAATCAGTCATTATCCATCCATGGATCCTATCAATCATTGCTTAGTATGATACATGCACCTAACCTCAACTCTTAGATGCAATGTGGTACCGTACCATCCCCAAGGAAATAGCCTAAGCATGTCCCCACGACACCTCACATAGGAAAACTATGCAGTAAGTGTCGAGGCCGCCCTGTCGTGCACCGTAACTCCCTCCTGATGGAAGCTTGCTTGTGGAGATTCTATGGAGGCTGGATCTTTGAGCTTCAATGAGGTCCTTCAATGGTGATTTTCCACCATGGAGATGCAGTGGAAGGAAAAGGAGAAGAGGAGAGGGGAGGCACCATCCACTAGGGAATAAGCCATGGAAGAAGGAGCTTCACCACCAAGAATGTGCCTTGGATAAGAAGCTTGAAGAGGATGCTTTAATGGAGGAAAGGAAAGAGAGAAGGGGGAGCACGAAATTGAAGGAATAAAAGAGGGAGAGAAGTGGAACTTTGAAGTGTCTCATAAGACTTTCATTCATCAAAGTTACAATAAGTGTTACACATGCTTCTATTTATAGACTAAGTAGCTTCCTTGAGAAGCTTTCTTGAGAAAACTTCCTTGAGAAGCTTCTTTGAGAAAACTTCCATGAAAAGCTAGAGCTTAGCTACACACACTCCTCTAATAACTAAGCTCACCTCTTTGAGAAGCTTCCTTGAGAAGATTCCTAAAGAAGCTAGAGCTTAGCTACACACACCTCTCTAATAGCTAAGCTCACCTCCTTGAGATGAGAAGCTAGAGCTTAGCTACACCCCCCCTATAATAGCTAAGCTCACCCCCATGACAAAATACATGAAAATACAAAAAATTCCCTACTACAAAGACTACTCAAAATGCCTCGAAATACAAGGCTAAAACCCTATACTACTAGAATGGTCAAAATACAAGGCCCAAACGAAGGAAAAACTTATTCTAATATTTACAAAGATAAGCGGGCTCATACTTAGCCCATGGGCTCGAAATCTACCCTAAGGCTCATGAGAATCCTAGGGCTTTCCCTTGGATCTCTGGCCCAATTTACTTGGAGTCTTCTATCCAATGTCCTTACGGGATAGGATTGCATCATTCCCTCCACCTTGAAAAGGATTTGACCTCAAATCCCGAGGTTCTTCATACTCTAGGCTCCTTCCCTCGACACATGTAAAAAGAACAAAAACATATGTATTAGTGGTGTTTGGTATGTTGAAGTAAGGTAAGGTCTGAAAACACACTTCTTGGGCATCTTTCCATGAAGGAACATGGTTCATCACCAACTCAATGAGTGGTGCTACAAGTATAGAAAAATATGGGACAAACCTTTTGTAAAAGTTTGTTAAGTCATGGAAGCCCCAAATTTTTCTTATACTTGGTGGAGTGGGCCACTCAGGAATGACCTTTATTCTCTTAGGGTTCATGGGAACCCCTTGATCACTATTTGAAAAATTAAGAAAAGTAATGCAATAAAACATACCTTTTTCTGTATTTTCATATTGAGTATTCCTACCAAAAAGTATGACAAACCTAAGGTATCCCATATGAGTACCTAAGTTTGTATTGAAACTAAAAATAATAACAAACCTACCTAATAAGTCCCTATGTACACAAACCATGAGGATGTTGGGTGCACGAGTGTTTTTACAAAAGAGGGTTACACCACTCAAAACATTCATCATACCACCTATTTTAGGGACTTGGTGCCTAATAATACCTATTTTGGGCACCAACAAAGCCTAAGGATTTAAGCTGTTGTGAACCAAAACCTTCATCCAACAACTTCTTTACTTGAGGCCCAAGAGGTGTGGAATTGCTAGCAAGTGTCTTTTTACAAAAGAAAAAATGTGGAGGTTGTCTAAGACGGAAAGTTTCTTTAATGTTTATCTTTATTGTAAAATGAGTTTTCTTCTTAGCTAACCTCTTGGAGGAGACACTTACCTCCTTACACTTCTCTTTAACCACTAATGGTTGTCATTCTTCTTGGGGGTAGATTTCTTCACTAGATTCTTCCCCTTTTGCTTCTTCACTTTCACTAGAGGAAGGTGAAGTAGTAGCCTCATCTTGGTTACTATATATGTCTTGGCCCCTCATAATCATGGTTTTCGTGGTGGGGTATTGAGAAGTAATGTGTCCTCTTCCAAGACATTTAAAGTACTTTATAGAGCTAGTCTTCTCTTGCATACTAGCCTTAGGTGCTTGCTTTTCTATTGTCTTCCCCTTATCATCTTTGGGCTTAGAAGGTGTTGTAGAAGCAAGCTTCATGATGTTGAATCAAGATTGATTCAAGGAGTTTTGATGATAACAAAGATGATGACAAAAAGCCCAAGAGAATACAAGAGAATGATTTCAAGAACAAGATTCAAGAATCAAGAAAAGTTTGGTTTCAAGATTCAAGAAAATATGAATTCAAGATTCAAGAAAAGAAATCAAGAAGACTTCACAAGGGAAGTATTGAAAAGATTTTTCCAAAAACAAACATAGCACAGTTTTGTTTTTCAAAAGAGTTTTACTCAAAATTTTCTAAGTTACCAGAGTTTTTACTCTCTGGTAATCGATTACCATTTTCCTGTAATCGATTACCAGTGGCAAAGTGTGATTTCAAAAGCTTTCAACTGACTTTGCAATGTTCCAATTGATTTCAAAATGATGTAATCGATTACAAGATAATGGTAATCAATTACCAGTGTCTATGAATGTTGAAATTCAAAATCAAAGTGTGAAGAGTCACATCCTTTCATAAAAGCTTTGTGTAATCGATTACAAGGATTTGGTAATCGATTACTAGTGACAAGTTTTGAACAAAAATCAAAAGATGTGACTCTTCCAATGGTTTTCAGGTCTTTCTAAAGGTTATAACTCTTCCAATGGTTTTCTTGACCAAACATGAAGAGTCTATAAAAGCAAGACCTTGACTTGTATTTCATAATCTTTGACAACCTTTACAAACAACTTTTCCACATATTCTTTTACAACTTTTGAATCTCTTTGAACATCTTCTTGAACTTCTTCTTCTTCTTTCTTTGCAAAAAGCTTTCTTAAGTTTTCTGGTTTTCCAAACCTTGAAAACAAAAGTGTGCTATTCATCTTTTCATTCTCTTCTTCCTTTGCCAAAAAGAATTCGCCAAGGACTAACTACCTGAATTCTTTTTGTGTCTCTCTTCTCCCTTTTCCAAAAGAACAAAGGACTAACCGCCTAAATTCTTTTGTGTATCCCTTCTCCCTTTTCAAAGAATTCAAAATGACACAGTCTGAGAATTCTTTTGATTCTTCCCTTTCCCTTAAACAAAAGATTTCAAAGGACTAACTTCCTGAGAATTCTTTTGTTTCCCCTTTACAAAGTTTCAAAGGACTAACCGCCTAAGAACTTTGTCTTAACACATTGGAGGGTACATCCTTTGTGGTACAAGTAGAGGGTACATCTACTTGGGTTGTTCTAACTGAGAACAAGAGAGGGTACATCTCTTGTGGATTAGTTCAAGTGGAGGGTACATCCACTTGGTTGTTACAAAGAGAACAAGGGAGGGTACATCCCTTGTGGATCTTTGCTTGTAAAGGATTTTGCAAGGTTGAAAAGAAATCTCAAGGACCACAGGTCGCTTGGGGACTGGATGTAGGCACGGATTATTGTCGAACCAATATAAAACTCTTGTGTTTGTCTTCTTCCCTACACTCTTTAATTTTTTATGTGCACTTTAATTATCGCTTTTACTTTTGATTAAGTTTCTATAGCAAGATTAATCGGTGGAAATTCTAAAGACTCATGTTAATAACATTTAGCACAGGACATGTGAGGAGATACATGGAGAAAAATGAAGAAACAACAATGGAAGAGAAGGTAAAGCAACAAAATTAATGGAGGTTTAAGGAGCACCTACTTGAAGCTCTTGTGCTCTGATTACCACTTGATGGAAGCTTGCTTGTAGAGCTTCTATGGAGGCTGGATCTTGAGCTTCAATGAGGTCCTTCAATGGTGATTTTCCACCATGGAGATGCAGCGGAAGGAATAGGAGAAGAGGAGAGGGGAGGCACCATCCACTTGGGAATAAGCCATGGAAGAAGCAGCTTCACCACCAAGAATGTGCCTTGAATAAGAATCTTGAAGATGATGCTTTAATGGAGGAAAAGAAAGAGAGAAGGGGGGAACACGAAATTGAAGGAATAAAAGAGGGAGAGAAGTGGAACTTTGAAATATGTCTCATAAGACTTTCATTCATCAAAGTTACAACAAGTGTTACACGTGCTTCTATTTATAGACTAGGTAGCTTCCTTGAGAAGCTTTCTTGAGAAAACTTCCTTGAGAAGCTTCTCTGAGAAAAATTCCTTAAGAAGCTAGAGCTTAGCTACACATGCACCCCTCTAATAACTAAGTTCACCTCCTTGAGAAGATTCCTAAAGAAGCTAGAGCTTAGCTACACACACCTTTCTAATAGCTAAGCTCACCTCCTAGAGATGAGAAGCTAGAGCTTAGCTACACACCCCCTATAATAGCTAAGCTCACCCCCATGAAAAAATACATGAAAATACAAAAAAGTTCCTACTACCAAGACTACTCAAAATGCCTTGAAATACAAGGCTAAAACCCTATACTACTAGAATGGCCAAAATATAAGGCCCAAAAGATAAGCGGGCTCATACGTAGCCCATGGGCTCGAAATCTATCCTAAGGCTCATGAGAACCCTAGGACCTTCCCTTGGATCTCTAGCCCAATCTACTTAGAGTCTTTTATCCAATTCCCTTGCGAGGTAGGATTGCATCACCCCTCCCAATGGTGATCAACTTGGGCCATAAGGGAGTTCCCAAATCGAGTGACACACCCCCTAGTACAAGTAGTCCTCCTCACAAGGAACTACAAGTACATACTGCCATAGTTTATACTATTTCCCGTGTCATATGAGGCATGAAACATGGGCACCATCAAGTGCAAAGACCATGGATGAATTAAATATCCTAAACATCCCCTCAGAGATGTTTAAACTCTTTAACCACTCTATTTTCCCCTACTAGGGACATCCGACAAGGTCAATGCACCCCCCATGAACATACACAACATACGACGTATGAAACACGGGCACCATCAAGTACACTGACCATGGATGAATTAAAGATCCTAAGACATCCCGTCGGAGATGCTTAAACTCTTTAACCACTCTATTTTCCCCCACCAGGGACATCCGACAAGGTCAATGCACCCCCCATGAACATACACAACATGCATCATCTCAATGCATTTCCAAAATCATCAACATTTCATTTCAATATCATTATCAACATAAACATCATCTCATCTCAATGACATTATCAACAACAACAACCTCATTCCATATCAACATAATCATCAACAATAACATCAATTCATGTTGACCTGATCGTCACTAAGAACGTCATCTCAAATCAATATCATCATAAATATCAACATCACCACATATCAATTTAAGTCATCAATAGCAACATCAAAAGTAAGTCACATTCCGCATATACATATATCTTTCATGCTTGGGATTCACACTCCCCAGGTCTTCAGACAACATAAGTCTAATAAAGACAACAACGTTATTCATCAACAATAAATATATTGCATCCCATTTGTCAAAAATATTATTTTCTAAAAACAAAATCAGCATGCAACAGGGACAAGCATATATTCCCATAGTTACATTCCCTGACCCTAACTGTGGCATCAAAACAGTAAATTTATAATAAACTCCCTCACCTATCGTGATCCCTCCTTCAGTTCCTCTTTGTGTTGCTCTAAGGTCTCTCTCTCTCTTGTTCACGTTCTTCAGTCCAAACGTAAGGCTCTATATGCCAAATTGAAGGGAAAACAATATAGATTTCAAAAATAAGGTCAATGATAACATTCGGAGTCAAATACCCCTGTCAAAACATAAAGGGCTGACGGGTGTTTTAGGTTCTACAAAAAGGAAACATCATTTTGAAATTCCGATCACACCAATGTGACCGGGGTTCACTGAATGCCACAAAAATAACCTCAATGTTACAAAAAGATAACTTTTACAATGTCTCATTCTCTAGGGTTTTTCAAAGAAAGTATAAAAACACCCTATTACAGTACCCAACACATAAGAGACACTAAGAGGAACTCAAACAAACTAGGAGAAGGTTTAGAATTCAAGACTACCTCAAAGAAACTTTGAAATGGAGGATTGAGGGATTTTCTCCACCAAATCTTTCAAGAGGATTCTGGGGATTCCGCTCCGATTAAAGTGTTTCCTCTTGGTGTGGGGGTTCAACGGCAAGCAATGGCGGCTTATGGCAGCCACTGGTGGTCTTGGGTGGTGGAAAATTGAGGTTTAGGGTTTGGGTGGCGTTTTGGAGAAGAGGAGAGTGAAAAATCATGTTTTTCATGCTGGAAACGTATTTATAAGCTATAGATTTCGCTTAGCGAGCCTGTCGTGCTAAGCCGAAGTCCACTTCTTCCACTTAGCGTAAGAATTTAGGCTTAGTGCAGCCCCCTCTGCACTAGGGCTCGCTTAGCGCACCTCTGGTCACTAAGTGCAATTCTCTCTCTGGTTGGAATTGGGCTTAGCACACCTCTGGGCGCTCGGCGCAATTCCCTCTCTGGTTGGAATTGCGCTAAGCGTGCCATTCTTGCTTAGCGAGAGATCAAAAGTTGTTATTTTCCAAATCCCAACGGTCCGACAGTGAAAACATTTCTTAGGAAGTTCTAGACCAAATTTGAAGACGATCCAATGGTTAACAAATCAGGGATCACTATTTTACTGAACTAGGTTTAGGCAAAAATCTAAAATCTCATAATTTCAACTTAGCTCAACAAAACTCCACATAACTCAACATCCACATCAAGAAATTCACACATGACTAATTCAAGGCATACTTCAACTCGTTCAAGTCAAGCATATAGTCAAATAACAAAATAAATACAATTAAACATAGATTTATAACTTGTAATATTTCAAGGTGTTACATCTCTAATGCAATTGACAGAACTTTCACCCTCTGAACATCATTCATAGTAACTGTGATAATTCAATTTGCATTGATTTAGTGAATTGGATTGATGTTATTAAACTTGATTTGTGTTTTGTTTTGTTCTATTCTATTTCTTCATCTTTGTTTTTGTGTTTTTGCTTTTGCATTCCTTTACAGTCACATACAAACTATTCGATGAAATCCCCCCTTGCTGTTTATAAGTGAATGAACATAGGAACCAAATTGAATCATATCTCTAAGTCAACCTAGGTTAATCCTATGCTGTAAAACTTCCCAGTTATATTTGTTTTGGAATGATTTGATAGTCATTATCATTGATTCATCAAGAACTATGAGTTATGGAGGTAATTACTACGCTCTAGTAATTGTCGATGATTGATTACTCTAGATATACATGGACTTTATTTCTTGCTCATAAAAGTGATGCATTCCACGCATTTAGTAAACTTGCAAAAGTTATTCAAAATGAGAAAAATCTTAATATTGCATCCATAAGAAGTGATCACGGTGGGGAATTCAAAAATATGTCTTTTGAAATGTTTTGTGATTATAATGGAATTGAGCATAATTATTCTACCCCAAGAACTCCACAACAAAATGGAATTGTAGAAAGGAAAAATAGATCTTTAGAAGAAATGGCAAGAACTATGCTCAATGACTCAAATCTCCCTAAATATTTTTGAACAATCGTAGTAAATACTGCTTGTTATGTTTATGAATAGAGCCTTGATAAGACCATTTTTAAATAAACCCCCTTATGAAATATATAAAGGGAGAAAACCTAATATTTCACACTTCCATGTTTTTGAATGTAAACAATTTGTTTTGAATAATGGTAAATACAATTTGGGCATATTTGATGCTAAATCTGATGAAGGAATATTTCTTGACTACTCATTACATAGTAAAACATTTAGAATTTATAATAAAAGAACTATGATTATAGAAGAGTCTATTCACGTTGCTTTTGATGAGACTAACCATCTTAGGCCAAGAAAGAAAATTATTGATGATCTTGTAGACGCCTTGGATAACACTTGTATTCATGAAGAGGAGTTAGAGACCAAGAGGAAAACAATAAAGGAAACTTCATTTCGAGAGGAATCAAGAACAATTCATCTTTCAAAAGAATGGAAAGCTTCAAAGAATCATCCACTTGACAACATCATAGGTGAAATATCAAAAGGGGTAACAACTCGAAATTCTCTTAAAGATGCTTGTAAAATATGGCTTATGTGATGCAATCCTCCCTAGGAAGGGACCAGTCACTAGAGCCATGAGCAAGAGGCTCCAAGAGGATTGGGCTAGAGCTGTTGAAGAAGGCCCTAGGGTTCTCATGAACCTCAGGGTAGATTTCTGAGCCCATGGGCCAAGGTTGGGTCCAATTATCTTTGTACATATTAGATTAGGATGTCATTATATTTGGTACTTGTATTTAGGGATCCATAATGTAGGTAGGGTACCCTAGAAATATAGGATTTTTCAGCCCTTGTATTTTAGGGCACCTAGAGTAGTTTTTGTATTAGGGGTAGTTTTGTAATTTCACATGCACTAAGTGAATATTTGATGTGTGTGTTGGGAAATAAATTTAATTGAATTGGTAAAAGCCCAATCCAATTAAACTTTAGAGGGGGAGGTGAGCTTTTGCTTACTACACCCCATTGTCACATCATATAGTCACACTTTGTACGTGTCCTTCATGCTTTACATGCCTCATGACACCTAAGCGCACTTAGTGGAGAATCTTGGAATTGATCTTGGATTAATGAGCTGAACCATAACTGAAATTCACTAATCATAATTAATGAAATTTTGGCTCCACAAATTCAATTTCAAATTCAAGTGAAATTTGAATTAAAATTAAAATTTTCTTCCAATTTTGTGTGACACTTAGGCTATTAATAGAGGTCATGTGCGTGCATTTTTTTCAACTTTGATCATTTGAGAATTAAACTTCAAAGTTAAGACTTCTTTAGAGGCACTAAATTTCATGCTTCCTCTCTCTTTCTCCCTCCATTCTTCTTCTCCTACCCTCAAGCTCTTATCCATAGCTTCCTATGATGGTGAGCTTCTTCTAGACTCATCTTCTACTTGAAGTGGCATCTCCATTCATCTTTCTCCTTCTCCATTCCAATGCAATCAGACCTTAAGAAGCAAAGGAATCCATTGATGAAGAAGATCCAAGGCCTACAAGCTCCAATGGAGCTACATCATTTTGTTTCTATAATTGAACCTAAGAATATTGATGAAGCCATCAATGATGAACATTGGATTATCACTATGCAAGATGAATTAAATCAATTTGAAAGAAATCAAGTATAGGAACTAGTTCATAGACCCAATGATCATCCAATTATAGGCACTAAATGGGTTATTAAGAATAAATCATATGAGAATGGTATTATAGTTAGAAACAAAGCAAGATTAGTGGCTAAAGGATATAACCAATAAGAAGGAATTGATTATGATGAAACATATGATCATGTAGCAAGACTAGAAGCAATTAGAGTGCTACTTGCTTTTGCATCTATCATGGATTTTAAACTTTACCAAATGGATGTAAAAAGTGCATTTTTAAATCGTCTCATTAAAGAAGACGTGTATGTTGACCAACCTCCAAGTTTTGAAAGATTTGATTTGTCCAATCATGTTTTCAAATTGAAAAGGGCCTTATATGGTTTAAAGCAAGCTCCTAGGGCTTGGTATAAAAGGTTGAGCAAATTTGCTTTAGAAAAGGATTTTTCAAGAGGAAAAAGTTGACACTACTCTCTTCATTAAACGAAAGGAGCATGATATACTCTTGGTACAAATATATGTATATGATATTGTTTTTGGTGCCACTAATGAATCTTTGTGCAAGGATTTTTCAAAAATCATGCAAAATGAGTTCAAGATGGGCGACTTAAATTTCTTTCTTTGACTCCAAATCAAGCAAACCGGAGATGACATATTTATCAATCAATCAAAATACTGCAAGGAGATGCTCAAAATATTTGTAATGGACAATGCAAAGGAAATTATTACTCCCATGAGCACGGCTTGTTACTTGGATAAGGATGAAGGAAGCAAGTCAGTTGACATCAAGAAATATAGAGGTATGATCTAAACCCTCCTCTATTTATCTACTAGTAGACCTGATATAATGTTTAATGCCTGTTTATGTGTTAGATATCAGGCCAATCCTAAAGAATCACATCTTAGTGCAGTCAAATGAATTACATCTAGGTTTATGGTATCCTAAGGGCACCTCATGTAATTTAATAGGATATTCTAATTCTAATTTTGTTGGGTGCAAAACTAATAGAAAAAGTACTAGTGGAACATGTCACTTGATTGTATCTGTATTAGTTTCTTGGCATAGTAAGAAACCAAATAGTGTAACATTATCCGAACATGTCACTTGATTGTATCTGCATTAGTTTCTTGGCATAGTAAGAAACCAAATAGTGTAACATTATCCATTTTTGAAGTAGAATATATTGTTGCTGGAAGTTATTATGCTCAAATCCTTTGGATGAAACAACAACTTTCAGACTATGATATAGTACTTGACCATATCCTAATAAGATGTGATAACACTAATGCAATTAATTTATCTAAAAATCCCATTTTTCACTCTAGGACTAAACATATTGAAATCATACATCATTTCTTTAGAGATCATGTGCAAAAGAATTTGTAGAAACTAAAAAGCAATTAGCATATATTTTTACTAAACCCTTACCTAAGGGAAACTTCTTCAATATAAGAAGAGAACTAGGAATCACTGGTCTCTCAAATATATAAATTACAAAACACTTCTCATTAACTTAGTTTGTTATATCTTTCTATTATTTATTTATTTATTTATTTTGTTATGATGGTTTTGGATCTTTCACAAAATATGATCCAATAATACTATAAACATGACATAAAAATAAATACGAAAAAAAGGTGAAATAAATAACAATATACCTAAAATTAATATCTTAAGAAGTTCTAACACTAGTAGTCCCAACACTTGCAGTTCCAACACTTGGAGTCTCAATATTAGCAGTATTTATAGTCAAACCAAACAACTTTAAAAATTTTGATTAGTTCAGTTTGATTTTGATTGGATCTATAAATCTAAACATGTGATCTAACCCGTACATGAATGGTTTTGATCAATTCGGTTCAGTTTTGACCCAAATACATAAATGACCCAACCCAAACTGTTTGGTTTGGGTCAATTCGGGCTCACAAGTGACTCGTACTCGTGAACACCCCTAGATACATCTTTTGGGAATGACACCTAACAGTTTACACAAACTTTGCCTATAAATATTCATTATTTTAACATGTATATATACATGAGAAACATTTGAAAAGATCTTGTTAACAATCATTCTCAATCATCAAGTTCTTGATCAAAAACTTGGTCCAATAAACTTATTATTGAGAAACCTTCTAGTGCTTCAATTTGTAACATTTCCTCTAAATTAGAGAGTGAATTCTTATATTCTTTGTCTAAACTTTTGAAAAGGGTGAGGCATCCCTTTTAAGAACAAGAGTATGGTATCTCTTGATTCTTGAGAGACTCAAACACAAAGGGTGACGGATCCCAAGTGTAAGAGTGCGCTGTTGTTGTAAAGGATCTGAAAGATAGTGAAACTCTAAATTGGATTGCTTGAGGACTGGACGTGGACACAAGAAGTAACCAAACCAGTATAAATCAAGTTTACAATTCTCTCTTCCCTTATCTCTTTACTTTTACTGTAAATTTATTATATTCATTTATATTGGTAGAGATCTTAATTACTTATTTTTTTCTCTTTTTAATCAAGATTTTGATACATTATCATATTTATCATATAAAAAGGAATTAGAGTGTATTAACAAAGAAAAAGTTTATGAACTCAATTCACCCTCCCCCTCGAGTTCATTAAGATCACTTAGATAACATGTACATGTACACTCTTGAAATTCATGGAATAGTAGAAATTGAAAATCACTTTCCTTAATTCAAAGCCCCTTCTTTGTCATGCCTCAACTCCACAAAGTTTGTCACACCTCTAAGGAATGACACCTCCGTTGACAAATTTTGTCACCACCACTGACACCTCTGATCACCCCTTCTTTCTTGCACAATCCTTTTTCAACCTTTGTTATAAACACTTCTAGATCTAAATTTTTTTTATGAAAAACATGATAAAACTTTAACAAACAAATCATCAACCACACAAGTCTAAAATTTCATCAAAAGAAAAATAAGTTTGTAGATCTAGGTTCAGATTTGGAGTTGGGTTTAAGCGAGACAAGTACGAGATCATCGATTTGTGCAAAGAGAAGGCAATAGTATAGTCTCCATGTATTTCAAAAACAAAAACAATCTCATCATGTTGGACTTGAATGTTTACACTAAGAAAGAATAGATCAATTGTGAAAGGGAAAAGAGATAAAAATATGATGAAATCACATGAAGTAAAAGAAGATATTGACCGACAGATTGAAATTTACAAAACACCGCTACCGTTGGAGATGATTTCTTTCAATAGACTAGCGGTGGTTGCATGAGAGAGATTTATAGGAGTATTAATATGGTGTAGAGAGTGTAAAATTTGACTTATGGAATGAGATTAATCTAATGAGATCCATATTAAATCATTTAAAATCTTCAGGGATTTTCATTTGGGACTTGCTAGGTGCACCCAACATTATTGTTGGTGCACCCAGCAAATTTTGTAAATGCCTAAACTACCCCTTCCTCTACTGCTCCTGCATTCCGTCTTGTCGATGAACAGTGTCTCCATGAACAGTGCGTTGCACCAGGCCTTTTTTAAACGACACAATGCTTCCTTTGGGTATTCTTTCGTTGTTTTCTCTCCTCTGTGCACAGTGCTTCTTTGTCATAGTTCTTTCGTTTCGTTGCGATCGGTTTAGTTTGGTGAACGGTTAGGTTCCGTGAAGGTGAAGGTGAAGGCGTTGTGGTGGTCGGTGGCGGCATATGAGGTACACAGTGTTGGGTGCGTTTTGTTCTGATGTACGAAAAATCGGGCTTCTTACGGATCAACTTGATCCGTAGTTAAATTTCATTGTTGCGGATCAAGTTGATAGTTGCGGATCAAGTTGATCCGTGAAAGACCCACGGATCAACTTGATCCATAAAAGACTCACAAATCAACTTGATCTGCAACAATGAACCATGGATCAACTTGATCCGTGAGTCTTTTGGGGATCAAGTTGATCCGTGGGTCTTTCACGGATCAAGTTGATCCTCAAAAGACACTCGGATCAACGTGATCTGCAAGAGACTCTACTTTTTGAAATTGTAAAGTTTAATTTTGTTTTTAATTTATTACTTTGTTTGTATTGTCATTTTGTATGTTTGTGTTTAAATTTTTTTATTTATTGTTAAGATGGACGAGGATCAGTGGATGTATAAAGGTATAATGCATGAAGAAGTGGATATGGATTATGAAAATGAAGAAGAATATGGTGTGAATGAACCACATGTTGATTGTTTAGATGCGTTCAATACTTCTCAGGTAATAATGTTCATGACTGTGAGTGATTTAATAAAATGAATATGTCGTAGGAAGCTGAAATTATGTGGATTTGTTTGTAGGTGTTTGACAGCCGAGAGGATGTTATGCAATGGGCTCGATCTGTTGCTTATGAAAATGGAATTATGGTGGTGATTGTAAGGTCTGACACAAACACAGGTAGTGGAGGAAGGACTTCGTTTGTGTTAATTGGGTGTGAAAGGAGTGGCGAGTATAGGTCTAGGAAGAAAGAATTAGTTAGAAGAGACACTGGGACTAGGAAATGTGGGTGTCCCTTCAAGCTTCGTGGAAAGCCAGTGGTTGGGGGACAAGGCTGGACAGTGAAGTTGATTTATAGGATTCATAATCATGAATTGTCCAAGTCATTAGTTGGACATCCATATGTCGGGCGATTGAGTAAAGATGAAAAGACACTTATTGATGATATGACGAAGTCAATGGTCAAACCAAGAAACATTCTACTGACTCTAAAGGAGCACAATGACAATAGTTGTATGACCATCAAACAAATATACAATGCAAGAAGTGCATATCATTCTTCCATAAAAGGAAGTGATACTGAAATGCAACACCTAATGAAGCTTCTTGAACGGGATCAGTATATTCATTAGCACAGATTAAAGGATGAAGACGTGGTTCATGATATTTTTTGGTGTCACCCTGATGCAGTGAAGTTAGCCAACACATGTAATTTGGCGTTTTTGATAGACAGTACCTAGAAAACAAACAGGTACAGACTCCCATTGCTCGATTTTGTTGGGGTGACACCAATTGGGATGAAATTCTCTGCCGATTTTGCATATCTGGAGGGTGAACGTCTTAATAATGTGGTTTGGGATTTAGAACGCTTTCGAGGTATATTTTTAAGACGTGATGTCCTCCCTGGAGTTATTGTCACTAACAGAGACCTAACATTGATAAATGCAGTGTAAACTATATTTCCTGAGTGTACAAATTTGTTGTGTACCTTTCACATAAACAAGAATGTGAAGGTAAAATGTAAATTGTTAATTGGTCAAAGAAATGCTTGGGAATATGTCATGAATGCCTAGGGAACTCTTGTTGATTGTCCTTCAGAGCAGAAATTTGATGAGTACTTGAAGAGGTTTGAAATGGTTTGTTCACCTTGGCCAATGTTTATTGATTATGTGAAGGATACATGGATAATCCCACACAAGGAAAAATTTGTTATCGCGTGGACGAATAAGGTGATGCACTTAGGGAACACAACAACAAATAGGTATGAAATTGTTCACTTATTTCGATTAACGTTGATGAATTGATGAATTTTTATTGTTATTTGTGTATTTGAAATGTAGGGTTGAATCTGCTCACTGGGCTTTAAAAAGAGTGTTACAAAATAGCCTTGGAGACTTATGCAGTGTGTTACAAAAGAGTGTTATAAAATAGCACACGGAAATTAGAGCATCATTTGAAACAAGTACACATGTCGTTGGACATGTCTTCAAAAAAACCTTACACAAGAGTCTTATTGGAATAGTTTCAAGGTATGCTTTAAATCAGATTGCTGCTGAATTTGAGCGTGTTCACTATGGTGGCAACAATCCTTCCAGTCGTGGTTATGTGATGAGAACGATGCACGGTCTTCCTTGTGCTTGTGAGCTATCCAAATATGTTTTTAGTTTCATCCCATTGGATTCAATCCATATGTTCTGGAGGAGACTTAGTTTTTCAGATCAAGGGATATCTGAGCCCGAGGTGAGCATCAAGGAAGAAATGGAAACAATATACAAAAGATTTGATGAACTTGATGTTTATGGTAAGTTTACTCTAAAGAAAAAGCTTCGGGGAATTGCGTACCTTGATCAAAATTTGATGTGTCCTCCTCCAGCAAAGGTTAACACAAAAGGTGCACCGAAGAAACTAATGAAAAGAAACCCAAGGTCAACAAAGTGTGATTCATCTTACTGGGAGTATGTAGATGCTTTTCATTCTCAGAAAAATAGCAATTCATCAGTGAGGCGTAGTTCATCTTCTTCTGACCAACCCAATCCAAGAAGGATGATGCCTATGTTGGATCAATTCCAGCCATTTATCCACGACTTCATTGATAATATTGTTGATGTCGGAGCTGATGGAAATTGTAGATATCAGGCGGTTGCCGGTTTATTAGGTATGGGTGAAGACTCTTGGTCGTTAGTCCGCACCCATCTGCTTATAGAACTTGCCAAATTCGCAGAAGACTATATCAAGCTCTTTGGTGGCACAGGCAGATTTGAGGATTTAAGGATGTCACTACATGTTGATGGGTTAACCACGGTATTTAATTTGTGTTTTTGATTTTTAAGACTTAACTTTAAAATAAACTTTGACGTCTATATTTGTTTCATTCAAGTCACTATGGATAAGTGGATGGATATAACCGACATGGGATATGTGATTGCATTAAGGTATAATGTAATTCTTGTATCCTTGTCTCACCAATAAAGCATGATGTTCTTTCCTCTTAGAAGTCAACCACTGGGAGATCCTTTGGTGCATCGCATAATTTGTATCGATCACGTCTATGGCAATCATTTTGTTCAGGTACATTGTAGATATAATTTTTTTTATATTTATGCAATCAGTTGTGTACGATTGAGTTAATACTTATTTATTTTTGCATGTACGACAGATTTATTTGAAAGATCGTTGTCCTTTATCACCGATAGCATTGTTATGGTCTACCAATTGTCATACTCAAGCGAAGCAGTGGTCAACTCCATATATTAGTAGAATGCAACATTATAGAAGCTTGACGTTGTACAAAAGAGACTATGTTGACTTAAATGATGATTGAAAATGTACCTTTGTTTATTTGTTATGTTAACATAAAAATTTGTTGCTTATTTGAAAAAAATAATAATTGCTGCAACTAAAATAAAGTATGCATGTATGATAAATCATTGTATGAGTTGACAATACATTGGGAAATGCAAGCGTATTAACATAAAGCGTGGCAGGACACTGTAAGACTTGACTACATATTGGGAAATGCAAGTGTGTTAACATAAAGCGTGTCACCATGTCACGTCATTGGTGTGGTTGACAACATAGACAGAAACCATGTGCACGCATATGTATTTATTCTAAATAATTGAATCAATAGTACTGAAACTCATCTATATGTATCACACAACCGAACACGGTAAAAAATCAAACATTCAATCCTAACTCAACTCTTTGAACAAAGTATGGAATTTTTGGGAGAAATAAGTAGTCAGACAATTGTGAACTCCATATTAGGTTTTATTTTTCCAAATGGTTCCATTGTTTATAACAACAGTGATATTTATTTTCAAATCTCCACTCCAGTACCTTTTCGAGTACCTAACGCTTGTGATTTTCAAACGTTAAAAACCAGAATACACAATACCCTTCAGCTAATCGATGAACAATATGATGCAATCATACCCCGCAAGGGCATTGGATAGAAGACTCCAAGTAGATTGGCCCAAAGATGCAAGAGAACCTAAGGTTCTTATGAGCCTTAGGGTAGATTTCGGGCCCATGGGCTAAGTACGAGCCCACTTATCTTTGTAAATAGAAATATATGGCTCCATAACTAAAATTTAGGGCTTGTATTTAGGGCTCCATAATGTAGGTAGGGTACCCTAGAAATATAGGATTTTTCAACCCTTGTATTTTAGGGCACCTAGACTAGTTTTTGTATTAGGGGTAGTTTTGTAATTTCACATGCACTAAGTGAATATTTGATGTGTGTGGTTGGAAATAAATTTAATTGAATTGGTAGAAGCCCAATCCAATTAAATTTTAGAGGGTGGGTGAGCATTTGGTTACTACACCCCATTGCCACATCATATAGTCACACTTTGTGCATGTCCTTCATGCTTTACATGTCTTATGACACCTAAGCACACTTAGTGAAGAATCTTGGAATTGATCTTGGATTAGTGGGCTGAACCATAACTAAAATTCACTAAATCATAATTAGTGAAATTTTGGTTCCAAAGTTTGGCTCCACAAATTCAATTTCAAATTCAAGTAAAATTTGAATTGAAATTCAAATTTCCCTCCAATTTTGTGTGACACTTAGGCTATAAATAGAGGTCGTGTGTGTGCATTTTTTGGAACTTTGATCATTTGAATATTAAACTTCAGAGCACAAAATTTCGTGCTCTTCTCTCCCTCTCCCTTCATTCATCTCCTTCTTCCTCCAAGCTCTTATCCATGGCCTCCTATGGTAGTGAGCTTCTTCTAGACTCATCTTCTCCTTGAAGTGGCGTCTCCTCTCTCTCTTCCTTTCTCCATTCCGCTGCCATTCATCTTCCAAGAAGCAAAGGAATCCATTGATCAAGAATATCCTAGGCCTACAAGCTCCAATGGAGCTTACATCATGTGGTATCAAGAGCATCTTCATCTAGGTGATGTTCTTTTGCTTCCTCTATCTTTTTGTTCGGCGAATTCTCTTTAATTCCTTGTTCTTCATCTTATTCTCCATGTATATCCTCCATTGTCCAGTGATTTGGTGCTTTTTAGAGTAGATTCAAAAAAATAAACCGATTAAATCTTAGATCTACACTTGTTCTTGCATTTCTATGGTTCAAATTTTGTAGATCTACTCTTGAATCTTGTTTTTGTGTTGATTTTAGGTTCTATCATTTTTCATTCATAATATTTTTGTGCTGAACCTTAGATCTAAATTTTCTTCCAAAATATTGATTAGAAAAAAAAAACACAAAAATCTAAGTGTAAATCACTTAATCCATGTTGTCTTAGAGTCATGTTTAGTCATAGTAATTGTCACATTATGTTCTAAGTTTGTGTTGAATTTTTATTTTGTTGATTGAATTCTAGATACATTTGTTCATGTATTCTTGTCATTCTTAGCCTATCTTTGAATTTTGAGTCTAATTCATGCATGTTATTTAGTTCATAACATGTTCTAAATCAATTCCTAGAAGTAGTCTTGTTGTTGAACTCTTTTTTTTTTGTTTTCTAAGTTTCCTACATGATGCCTATGATGAAGTTGAGTTGTGGTGCTGAGTTGTGGCTGGATTTGTGAATCAAATAAGTCTTAAGCTCTCTTGAATTGTGTTATTCAAGATAATTGAGCATAAGAAAACTCAAATTGTAACTATCCAAGCCTTAAGCAACATAAACACTACTCTTGATTTCTAGGTTGAAATCACTGGTGTTGGCAGCTTGAACATACGAACTTGTATAAATTACTGGGAATTGTTCAATATGTGTATTGAGCTGAAATATTTACTGAATTTTCTAGACACCTGGACCAAAATTATAAAAAAAGAACCAAGCGATTTGGATAAAAATAAAAAATAAGAAAAATCACACAAATTGACAGAAAAATCAGTGTCCAGGAAAAAAAAGTGAAAGGGAAGTGTGCTTGTTGTTTTGGCTCAAAATTTGTTCTATAATTGGTGTCTATTTTATACCAATCCTAGTTCTGAAATTTCAATTGAAAATTATTGTGAAAACAAGTGCCAAAACTAGAGGTTTCTTGAGTCTTTTTTTTAGTTTTTCTACTCTACTCTAGAGTCATTCTAGGTTTCTCTTTGAGTCCTAGCTAGCTTTTGTGTGCTTTTCATTGCTTTAATTGTTGAATAATCTTTGAAAATTTGTCTTGTTAAAACTCTATTGGTTTAGCTTTTATTTCATTTTTTTTTTGTATTTGGTTATTGCTTGTCTCTTTGTTTCCTTGCTTGTGAGTTGCCATATAGGGAATTGGAAGGAGGATTGGTGCCATACCTTGAAGAATTTGAGTCAAGAAGCAAGGGACCAACCACCTTAAGAGCTATTGGACTAAGAAGCACTCCAAATTTAGTGAAACATTAAAGAGAGAATAGCCACAAAAAATGAGGACTTTTTTCTTTGTAATTTTGTAATTGGCAATTTGCTTTGCTTTCAAATTTTGTAACAAAAAGACCTTTCATTGGAAGTAAGTTGGGAGCCTCCAATAGGTCACCCTACTTCCATTTGTGTGTAATAATTTTAGGCAATTTTCCCTTAGGATAGTGACTGTTTTGTTGGGAACCTTAAATGAAGTCATTCAAACACTCTTAGGATCCGCCTAGTTTGCATTTCTTGCACTTTAATTTCTTGCTTACTTTCATAGCTTATTTCCTTTACCCTCCATTGTCAAACAGCCCAGATAGCTTGCTTTTTACCAATTAGTTTTTACATTATCTTTCACACCTTTTTTAGTGTTTATTTTGGCTAGTTTCAACCATATTTTCTTTTACCTTTTGTTTTCAAACCCCAACAAGAAAGAACCATGACTTAGGAACCAACATGAGTCTTCATTCTTCATCTAGTGTTAATGGTGGGGGTTCTACTCCTAAGGACCCCTTGTATAAGATATTAGATGAGTTGAGATCCCTTAAGTTGTGGAAAGAAAAACAAGAGAGAAAAGAAAAAGGAAAAAAAAAAGAGTGGAAGAAATAAGTCAAGATGAAAAAGAGAAAATAAGGGAAGAAGAAAGAAGGAAAATACTAAAAGAGTTAAGAAAAGAAAAACATGACTCCTATAGTAGTCATAACTCTTGCAAGAGCCTAAGTGAAGAACTTCGTGACTATTATGAAGGAAGGCATAGGTCACATCTTAGACCTCACTCTCATAGGAGAGAAAATGAAAGAAAGCCTTAAGAGGCTAACATTAACCTCCCATACTTCCATGGGAAGGACAATGTAGAGGCTAACTTAGATTGGAAAATAAGGGTAGAGCAACAACTTAAAAGGAAGTCTACTTCAAAATCTTATGGCTCTCACTCTTATCCAAAGAAAGACCAAGGTCAAGGCATCTTAGGGGTGACACCTTCTAAGCCCAAAGATGATAAGGGGAAGACAATAGAAAAGCAACCTCTTAAGGCTAGTATGCAAGAGAAGACTAGCTCCATGAAGTGTTTTAAATGTCTTGGAAGAGGACACATTACTTCTCAATGCCCCACCAAGAAAAATATGATTATATGGGGCCAAGACATTTATAGTAGCCAAGATGAGGCTACTACTTCACCTTCCTCTAGTAAAAGTGAAGAAGCAAAAGGGGAAGAATCTAGTGAAGAGATCTACCCCCAAGAAGAAGGACAACCTTTAATGGTTAAGGAGGAGTGTAAGGAGGTAAGTGTCTCCTCCAAGAGGTTAGCTAAGAAGGAAAAATATTTTGAAATAAAGACAAATATTAAAGAAATTTCCCCTCTTAGACAACCTCCACATTTTCTCCTTTGTAAAAATACACTTGTTAGCATTGCCACACCTCTGGGGCTTGAGTTTATTCCTCAAGTAAAGGAGTTGTTGGAGGAGGGTTTGATTCGCAAGAGCTTAAATCCTTGTGCTTTGTTGGTGCCCAAAATAGGTATTATTAGGCACCAAATCCCTAAAATAGGTGGTATGATGAATGTTTTGAGTGGTGCAACCTCTTTTGTAAAATCACTCGTGCACCCAACATCTTCATGATTTGTGTACATAGGGACTCATTAGGTAGGTTTGTTCTTATTTTTAGTTTCAATACAAACTTAGGTACCCATATGGGACACCTTAGGTTTGTCATACTTTTTGGTAGGAATAATCAACATAAAAATACAGAAAAAGGTATGTTTTATTGCATTACTTTTCTTAATTTTTTAAATAGTGATCAATGGATTCCCATGAACTCTAAGAGAATAAAGGTCATTCCTGAGTGGCCTACTCCACCAAGTATAAGGAAAATTTGGAGCTTCCATGACTTAATAAACTTTTACAAAAGGCTTGTCCCATATTTTTCTATACCTGTAGCACCACTCATTGAGATTGTGAGGAACCATGTTCCTTCATGGGAAGATGCCCAGGAAATGGGTTTTCAGACCTTACCTTACTTCAACTTCCCAAACACCACTAATATGTATGTTTTTGCTCTTTTTACAGGTGTTGAGGAAAGAAGCCCAGAGTTTCAAGAATCTCGGGATTTGAGGTCAAATCCTTTTCAAGGGGGAGGGAATGATATAATCCTACCCCGTAAGGGCATTGGATATAAGACTCCAAGTAGATTGGGCCAGAGATGCAAGAGAAGGCCCTAGGGTTCTTATGAGCCTTAGGGTAGATTTTGGGCCCATGGGCTAAGTACGAGCCCACTTGTCTTTGTAAATATTAGATTAAGGTTTCATTATTTTTGGGCCTTGTATTTAGGGCTCCATAATGTAGGTAGGGTGCCCTAGAAATAGATTTTTCAGCCCTAGTATTTTAGGGCACCTAGACTAGTTTTTGTATTAGGGGTAGTTTTGTAATTTCACATGCACTAAGTGAATATTTGATGTGTGTGGTTGGAAATAAATTTAATTGAATTGGTAGAAGCCTAATCCAATTAAATTTTAGAGGGGGAGGTGAGCATTTGGTTACTACACCTCATTGCCACATCATATAGTCACACTTTGTGCATGTCCTTCATGCTTTACATGCCTCATGACACCTAAACACACTTAGTGGAGAATCTTGGAATTGATCTTGGATTAGTGGGCTGAACCATAACTAAAATTCACTAAATCATAATTAGTGAAATTTTGGTTCCAAAGTTTGGCTCCACAAATTCAATTTCAAATTCAAGTAAAATTTGAATTGAAATTCAAATTTCCCTCCAATTTTGTGTGACACTTAGGCTATAAATAGAGGTCGTGTGTGTGCATTTTTTGGAACTTTGATCATTTGAATATTAAACTTCAGAGCACAAAATTTCGTGCTCTTCTCTCCCTCTCCCTTCATTCATCTCCTTCTTTCTCCAAGCTCTTATCCATGGTCTCCTATGGTGGTGAGCTTCTTCTAGACTCATCTTCTCCTTGAAGTGGCGTCTCCTCTCTCTCTTCCTTTCTCCATTCCGCTGCCATTCATCTTCCAAGAAGCAAAGGAATCCATTGATGAAGAAGATCTTAGGCTTACAAGCTCCAATGAAGCTTACATCACAATATTTGGATGAAATTTACTACCGGCAGCCATTCACAGATACAGGTAACCATCTTCGCTTTCAATGTATGCAACTGAAAAATGATGATGATGTTAACACAATGTTAATATGTAATCATCAATTTTCAAGTGTTTGTCCGATTGAGTTATTATGCACTATTGGTAGAACACCAGATGGTATATTAAACATACTTCAAGCCACTATGACCCCTATTCATGATGGCCTGTTGTATTACAATGAGAGGTGGAACATGTCACGCCAAAATGAGTTTGTTGGTTACTCGTTCACAGGAAAAAATCTCAAAAAGTTTGACATTCCTTCCGGATGTACCATGGATGAACTGAAAGATTTGATCAAGTAAGTTGCGCCTCATGGGATTCCTCTTTATGGTATTTATGAAACACAAACGGTAAGACGATTGTTTTTTCGACAACCAAGTCACTATGAATATTCACATGAAATTATCAAATTCGAAATTATTGAACTGAAATTCAACGATAACGTCTTGAAGGTGTTAGTGCATTCTAACTACTGGAAAAAATTCGGACCAATAAAAATTTTAGCTGTTTTTAGTAAGCATGTAATCAAAATGGAAGATAATATGTCTATGTCCTTGTTGCAAAATTAACATGGCTTAATTGTCATATTTGATGCAAATTTTATTTCTTTCCACTCTCTTTAAGTTAATGTAATCTTTGAAACTAATGTAATATTATTTTATGTTTGAAATGATTTTATGTTTCAATTTGTGCAAATTTTATGTTATTCATATTCAAAAATAAAATAAAATCTCCATCTAAAATAAAATAAAATCTTCATCTAACAAATCAACCTCAATAACCTGGTGCACAATTTTTTTAAAAAAAATACACAAGGATATTTTTATCTTTTCATGGAATGCATGAGCAATGGGTGCACCTAACAACACCCTTTTCATTTGTCTAGACAACAATCTCTTACGTGGCACAAAACTGATCGCTCTCTAATGACATTGATTTGCTCTTACACTACAGTTTCCTCAACAACAAACATCGACCAAGGATACTTGTCGTCGTTTCTCAAATCCAAAACCTCGCTTCACTCGATTGGGCGTGTGCCTTGTCGTCGTCGTCGTCATGGCGACGCTGCTAAGAAAACTGTGCGAATCGGCGACGATGAAGCGATCCGGCTCTCACTCTCACCCTCACCCTCTCCCGTCCTCGGAACAAGCACGCCCATCCTCCCCTCTTGGCGCCTTCGACCCTCTCCCTGCCGACATCCTCATGCAAATCGTCCGCCTCTTAGGCCCCAAACACGCTGCCAGACTCTGCCTCGTTTCCAAGTCTTGGCGGTCACTCGTCTCCGACAACGCCCTCTGGGCCCACTTCCTCCAAACCCACCACCCCCACTCCCCGCTCTTCGCCGAAACCGCCCTCAGCTCCGGCTACCCTCTCCCGTAAGTTGCTTTACTCTCTTTTTTTGTTCTTACCAACGAGCGCATGAATCAACTTGTACGGAATTGTTTCAGTCGTGTCTCGAGTTCGAGTCTTTTTAGTGTGTTAGTTTTTGCTAGCAGGAGGAATAGAACCTGCGACTTTTTCCCCCTTCCCTTATTTCTTAACCATCCAACCAACCTTGTATCTCCTTCGAGTGAGTTGATATGCAACTGCGATAAGTAACTGACTCGAATAGAATTGCCTTTAGCAGTGTATTAAAAAAATAAACATTTATTCTTCCCACTAATTGCTTTGATTCAACTCTAATTATTAAAATTGCAGGACCTTGCCTGCTCAGAATTCACCACGTGTCTCGTTCCAGCATGCTTACGCGCTGCGTGAACGAGTCCCTCCTTCTGTTGTCATCGACGGTTAGTTTTACTTTACCTTTAACTTTGTTTCGTTCTCTCTCTGGAAATGGTACTTTTTGTTATTTTAATTCTCTTTTTGTTCTTCTTTATTAGGGGGTTCTGGCTATTGCAAATTCGGTTGGAGCAAAGGGGCCTCTCCTTCGGGGAGATTTGCTACTTTTTTGGTGAGGCTCTCTGCTTCGGGTGAAGGTTTTTGGAGTTGACGTGTTTAGTGCTTGATTGGGGATTTGATTTGCAGGAATTTGGTAACGTTGAGACGCCTATGTATACTAGACTGCGACATTTTTTCTCCACTATCTATAACAGGTGTGCAAGTCATGTGTGTTTTCTTCTTGTTGGTGAAACAGTTCACTACTGTTGATAATCATTTAAGCAAAGTGTGTTAGTTGATTGGCATAAAACACGAGCAGTCATGTTGTGGAAGATGAAGTTGTTTTTGTTGATTGCTTAGTTATGAGCTTAATGATGATAATGTGTTGGTTGCTTTCTCTGTAGGATGCAGGTGAAACCAAGTTCTCAACCTGTTGTTGTTTCTATACCAATATGCCACTATGACGGTCAGTTAAATTTTATGGTTTTACTGCAGTTGTTAAAATGTAGGGAAAGAAAAAGTGTACAGAGAATTTCAGTGTAATATATTGTTGTATTTGATACTTATGTATGGATCAATATTGAGAAAAGCCTTAAATTGGGCTTCTAAAGATCAGTGTGTCATGATGTTTTAGTCATTTGAAGATTTTTGTCACCGTATTAGTCTTTCAAAGATACAAACTAGCTATCAAATTTGCCCTTATGTTTCACCACTGCAGTCTTCTACAAGGATGAATGCGGTGATAATACTCTAATTTTTATTTACAAATGTGGCTAGATTAAAAGTTTGGTTGCTTTGTTCCCTACATAAAAGAACAAATTTTAGTCATTTGAAGATTTTTGTCACCAAATTAGTCTTTTAAAGATACAAACTAGTCATCAAATTTGCCCTTTTGTATCACCACTGCAGTCTTCCACAAGGATGAATGTGGTCATAATACTCTAATTTTTATTTACAAATGTAGTTAAATTAAAAGTTTGGTTCCTTTGTTCCCTACATAAAAGAACATTTACAAATAGTTCCATGTTTTCTCTAAATCTAACACCATCATAATTATGGCAAGTGGTGCAGACTGATTTGTAAACTTTTCATGTGGGGACCAAAATGTAAAGTTTTTCTAAGTAGGGACCAAAATTAAAAAATTGTCAAATATAGGGATCAAATTTTTAATTTGATCTACACTATCTTGTGAGAGACAAGAGGAGTTAACCTTGGCTATATAACCATGCATGGATGCTAAAAATTGGCTTGCTTAAATTTTATCTTTCTTTAACCATCCATTTTGGTTATGTAGTCAAGATTGCATTTTCTTATTCTAACACTTGATACTAGTATGATTTTCTAGCCGTGTAATGTTCTGTTTTGTACTTGCAGATACCGAATCAGCCAAAGCATCAAGACAACAACTTAAAGAAGCAATCTATGTTGTCTTGTTTGACATGAATGTTCCTGCTGTATGTGCTCTCAATCAGGTAAATTTTAATGGGAACGAAAAATAATAATTTCTGTTACCATTTTACCTTTTCTGAATAGAATTTATTGGCTCTAAGCATTGGGCTTGGAGAATCCATTTTGTTCCTCTTTTAACTTAGTTATTGCAAGAGATACATGGATTTTGGTACTTGCACCTTTCTGACAAATATAAGTGTGTTACCCACATCCTCTTGTTTTTAATATTTATAACCTCTTTCAAGTGCTTATATGCAAGTTATACTATCTTATATTTTCATCCCTTTCAATAGAGAGAATACATGTGCCCTTCCTCTTCGTCTCTTGTAGAAAAAAATATGTAGTTTAGCCTTGTTTTCCGCATTGTTAATTGAATTTATGATGGTCAACCAGACTATTTATCCCCCCATGCTCATGAAGGTAACATTTGGCATACAAAATAAACAAAATAGATCATTATATTCTATTTCCATGCTTTACATCAATCTTAATTGGAACCAAAATGAATCAGTATTCTCCTCATGTCCTGTTCTGCTCTGTTTTTTAGATGCTCACCAAACATAGCATATAACTCATGTATTATTCCATTCTGCTACATCTGCCAAATGGTACTATAAATTCTAGATCTTTTCCTTTTCATAGTGTTGATGGTATCTTTGTAGTTATGTGACCTGGGATGCCCTTTCCTATTCCAACTTGGTGTGATGCATGCTTATCAATCCTTGGTAGCGCCGCATAGCGGCTGACCCCCAAAACACTATAGCAGTATAGTGCATGCTGAATGGTAACAGGATATCATGTTTGTAATTAATAATAAAAAGTTGTATATCTTAGCTCTTAAGCAAGTGTACAACTATACCAGTAAATAGTATTACAGTAACAAAGGATGCCATGACTAACCTAAGAGATAGAGAAAAAAGGAGGGAATGAGTTTGGGTCTTAGGGAGATAGATGACCAAATAAAAAAAAGATCCAAGACTCAGACTAGACAGACAATAAACAAAGAACATGAACTGATGGAACAAAGAGAATAAAAAGAAAAAAAAACTACTCAGTAGAGAGACTAAAACACAGAAAACATAGATCGATGAGAATAAGAGTACAATGAGAACAAGATTACAAGAAAAGCTGCTAGATGGGTTGTTGGAGACATACTGGAGGGCCACACGCCAGAGGGTTGCATGAGAGTTCTCCAGTAGTTACCAGGTATGAGAGGAGAAAAGTGAGGCATGATAGTTATGAACTTTGAAAGGGTTTTCTACAAGCTTAAGCCCTTTTAAACCCAAAATACCTCCATAAAATTCCCCTTTAACATTAATATTTGACCGCATTCTCAGGATTTTTGACACCATAAGCATAGCAGTGCTATGTCTCCATGAAATGCCCCCATTGCAGCCACTACTGTGAAGTGTGATGCTATGGTGATGCATATAGCAGTTAGGGGCTGCTATTCACTGCTACGATACTATAGTGCACTATTGACAACTATGGTGTGATGCACTGTAGTGCACTATTGACAACTATGGTGGACCAGCTAGACCACTTGTCTCCAAAATGGCATTATTTTTCAGTGAAGGTTGGGTCTTCCCCTGCTCTCAGTATCAATTTTATCTCCCTACCCAACCAAACTAATTCATTCTTACTAGAAACTCATGAGCTGTGAGCTGTGAGCAGTGTCTTTGGTGGCACATGATGTTGGCAATGGGGGCGATGACATGCATTATTGATAGTGGGTTGGGATATTGATCTGACTAGTGACATAGGGCACAAGTTAAAGTGTTTCAGTATGGTGATCAGAAGGAAAGGAAGTTGTGTGGTGTGATGGTGTCAAATGACAGCAGTGACAAGCAATAATGTGCCAGTCCTCTGTTGAGCAGCAACTCTTTTGCTCTGGGATGTGCATGCAATTCCTCTGTTCCTCTGAGCATGCATCACATCCATCCATTTTAGGGTCCTTAAGGATCAAGCATATTTCTGATTGGTTTGTGTTAGGAACCAAGAATTGAAATGAGAAAGAAAAGAAAGGATTTTATTGACTAGTAAGAAAAGAACAGAAAATAAGAGAGAAAACTCTCCTTCAGAGGTTTCCCCTTCACAAAGGATTTCTCCTTTCACAAAGAGCTAATGTGTCTACAAATGATAAGATCTCCCTCTCTCCTATCATTTTTCCCCTATTTATATCTAATAAACTCCTCTATCTAACTAACTAACCCCTTAACCAACTAATCAATATCCTAACTGTGGTAGCTAACTTATTAATAGTCTAACTATGTTAACTAACTTTCCCTTCTCCTTATATCCTAACAATACACCCCTCCTAAAAATCAACCTTGTCCTCAAGGCTGGAATTTGAAAACTGAAATGACACACTTCCTCGAGTTTTCTCCTTTCCATCTGAAATTTCCTTTGCTCTTCAGCCTTTCGTCGGGCTTCCTCAGTCAATGCAACCTGACGAGCAAGTTTTTGTCTCTGTAGTACTTGCTGCTCTTCACGCTCAACTGCTTCAAGATGAACTTTAGCAGCCGAAAGTAAGTGGTTGCAGTATCCAACATGAGTGTCAATTTTCTTCTCATCAAACCCATGAATATGTAGGTTGGAAGCAGCAGACAACTGACTAAATACACAGACAACATTTTGCAGCTCAGCAACAGTTGCTTTCACCTCGTCTACAGTCCTCTTTGTCTTTTGTAGTGTTGATGCTGAAAACTTTTGCATTGCAACCCCTGCATCAAACCTTAAAGTATAGTTTGAGGGTGCCAAATGAATGGCTCTCAGTAGAGTTTTTGTACAGTCTTGCCACTGTTCAGCCTCATAATGTGTACGAGCTAAATATAGAAGTATTTGAGAGTCTGTGTTATAATAAAAATTCCGCAAGCTATATTTTCACAGCCAAAGTAAATTAGTAAAATTCCCCTGAGCAAAATAAACATGCGATAGATTCTTTGGCCTCTTCTCATTGCGAACTGCTGCGAAGTAGTTCCACTTTCCCGTAGTGACTCTATTGCCCTTAGCATCTTAGACGATGATTTACTAGTTGCAAGTGGTTTGGTGTCTAGTAGTTTGGCTTACATGCCAAAATTCCTTGCTTTGTCAACAAAGAAGACCCATCTTTCTCCTTGAGAAGTTGTAGTTCTGCTGATGATAACCCATTAAGGGTTGAATGTGAGCTTGCATCCGGCGGGTCTGGTGGTGGTGTAGGCGCAATCAATCTCCATATAATCCCAAATTCATGGTTGTGGGTTTCATAAAGAAACCATTATCACCCTCAACATCTATGACATTTACTACCCAAGAATGAGATTCTTTGATGATAATTGAGAAATCCCCTTCTTTTTCCTGCATTTTCTGCTGCAAATTCTCAGTCTCTTCCACCTTGATCTCCTCTACCACCTCGGCATCAATGGTTTTCGAGTCTTTGTCTTCGACAACAAACTCCTCCCCACGGTGGGCGCCAATTTTCATTAGCAGGACCCTCAAGGGCTTTTATTGAATCACTGTCTTGCTGTGACTTTGTTACCCACACACCCAACTGCAAAGTCGATATTGTCTGCATGGGTTGTTTGTCCCTTTTTCAAACTCAAGAATGATGCCCTTTTCCCATCACAATTGGTTTGCATCAAGGGTCAACCCTTAGCCCCTACCTTTTTACCTTAATTCTGGATGTCCTCACGGAACAAATCCAAGAGATAGTGCCGAGATGCATGCTTTTTGCAGATGACATAGTCCTCCTTGGAGAGTCGAGGGAGGAGTTGAATGAGAGGTTGGAAACTTGGAGACGAGCTCTAGAAACACATGGCTTTCGCCTAAGCAGAAGCAAATCGGAGTATATGGAATGTAAGTTCAACAAAAGAAGGAGGGTTTCTAACTCAGAGGTGAAAATAGGAGACCATATTATCCCTCAAGTCACACGGTTTAAATATCTTGGGTCTGTAATACAGGATGATGGAGAAATTGAAGGGGATGTGAATCATCGCATTCAAGCAGGATGGATGAAATGGAGAAAAGCATCGGGGGTGTTATGTGATGCAAAGGTACCGATCAAGCTAAAGGGAAAGTTTTATCGGACTGCGGTAAGACCGGCGATTTTGTACGGAACAGAATGTTGGGCGGTCAAGAGCCAACATGAGAATAAAGTAGGTGTAGCGGAGATGAGGATGTTGCGGTGGATGTGTGGTAAGACTCAAACAACAACAACAACAACAACAACGCCTTATCCCACTAGGTGGGGTCGGCTACATGGATCAACTTCCGCCATAATGTTCTATCAAGTACATGTGTGGTAAGACTCGACAGGATAAAATTAGAAACGAAGCTATTAGAGAGAGGGTTGGAGTAGCGCCTATTATAGAGAAGATGGTGGAAAATAGACTTAGGTGGTTTGGGCATGTAGAGAGAAGACCGGTAGACTCTGTAGTGAGGAGAGTAGACCAGATGGAGAGAAGACAAACAATTCGAGGCAGAGGAAGACCCAAAAAGACTATAAGAGAGGTTATCAAAAAGGATCTCGAACTTAATGATTTGGATAGAAGTATGGTACTTGATAGAACATTATGACGGAAGTTGATCCATGTAGCCGACCCCACCTAGTGGGATAAGGCGTTGTTGTTGTTGTTGTTTAGTCTCTTTAATTTCCTCAATTGTTTTCTTGATCTTGATTTCAGAGGGCTCCTCCTCCATGCTTTCCTCCCTTTTAACCTCAAGAATGTTTTCTAAACTTTTTAGTTGTCCATGCTTCAACTCTGAAATGCTGATTTTGCAAGAATGATGGTGCAACCCTCAAGAATTGGGTTCCTCTTCCTAATTGTCCTCGCTAGACCTGTTATTGTCATTGTTCTCCTCTTCCAGCTTCTTGTCTCTGTTGACCAAGTTTTCCCCACTATCTGAAGGTGTCTTTCCCTTCTTGAATTCAAGAAGTAGTTCCTTGATTTGCCTCATCTCCAACAATCTTTCATTTATGAGATCCATGTCTGTTTTTAGATCTGTAATCACCTTTCCATGCTTGCTGGCCAATTTGTCCAAAGCGCTCACTCTGCTCTCCATCGTGCAACTCAGATACAGCAGGTTGGACTAGTAAGAAAAAAACAAAAAACAGGAGAGAAAACTCTCCTCCAAGGGTTTCCCCTTCATAAAAGATTTCTCCTTTCACCAAGAGCTAATGCTCAATCTACAAATGATAAGATCTCCCTCTCTCTTATCCTTCTTCCCCTATTTATATCTAATAAACCCCTTAACTAACTAATCAATATCCTAACCATGGTAACTAACTTATTAATAGTCTAACTATGCTAACTAACTTTCCCTTCTCCTTATATCCTAACAGTTTGTTAGTTATTTCTTGGCATTGCTGCTATTCCACTATCATTGGTAATTCGGTATTGCTTGGTCTATTGGTTGACAATGTGTTTAGTTTTTTTTATTCATTTAATATTGAGTTTCACTGATTTATATGTTTTTTAAAATTATTTTCTCCAGATATTTTTACAAAATATACTACAATTTGGTTCCTTGTTGTTTTATGCTATGTTCTAATTTTTATGAATTTCTATCTTTTGTGCAATTTTATTATATGAAATTCTATCTCACATTCACTCACTTAATTTTTAAATTTATATTGATGTACCATATCTGTGTTTTAGAAATTCATATCCATATCTGGCACTGGGTACCGATATTGTACCCATATGTTTGCAACGTAATTGTTAGGTTGAACTTGAAGGTGAAAATGCAAAAACACTGATGGATTGAGTGGAGTAGAATCATAGTTCTATGTAAACTTAAGAGCCTAGAACTAGGTGCAAAGGAACTTCTTTTCAATTAACGTAACAGTTTCAAATGAACTACAATTAATCAAGGGTAGATTGTTTGTTTTTCCATGAATATAATTGTCTATCCCTTTTGTTCAATCACGTATGGGTGTTCCTGTTCTTTCAATTACATTTTATTTTGTCTTTACCATATTTACTTGTTTCTTTTCTATTATGTAAATCCAGGGTACTTTAGCTCTGTATGCTGCAAATCAAACATCTGGGATAGCTGTTAATATAGGCTTTCAAGTCACATCTATAGTTCCAAGTATGCTCTACAATTTTATTCTCTTTTAAGGTTTTTTAATTTATGGATAACAATAGATTCCATGCATGAAATGCCTTAATCTACTGTCTTTGTTGGGTTCAGAGTTGGTCAATACTTGAACAGTACCTCTTCTGTTATAATCCATACATTGTTCCTTTATCTAATGAAAATGAGTTGATGGCCAATATTTTCTCTGTTCCCCTTGTTGTGAGTGTATCTGCATTGTTGTTTTACAGTTTTAAATGGTAAAGTGATGCGAAAGGTGGGTGTGGAGGTTGTGGGGCTGGGAGCACTAAAACTTACTGGATTTCTTAGAGAACAAATGCAACAAAACAACATAAGTTTTGAATCTTTGTACACTGTTCGCACACTGAAAGAGGTATTGTTATTGTCCTTTCTGTTCTGAAATAGTTATTTTGATTGATGGGATTTTACTTATATTTGATGCTGCAGTGCTCTTGAGAAGATAGAAGTGGACCCCTAAGATTGCATATTAAATTTAGTCTACTTTAACATCTTTAATCTAGTCAGAATATTTGTTTTCTTCTAAGCACTCCTAAGTTGAATTTGATTTTAAATTTTCACTTCTTTGGCACCTTTTGAATCCTTATTCATTTGTAAATAGGTAAATCAAATTCTCTCTCTTTTCCTCTCTTACGCTGTCTCCGTTCAAAGAAAAAGAAGCTTTAGGTTCCCTGATTCCTGGTGTACAATATTTTCTAAAGATACAAAAACCAAGCACCCACCTTATAATACAGGATTTGTAAACTAACTGCTAATATATACTGTAGGGATGTGATTTGTGTAAGCTGTCAACACTCAACAGCTATGACACTGATGTTGGTCATTCTGAACTTGTGTACATGTGATTCAAAACTTGGTCTAGGCAGCCTTTTTGTTAGGATATCTACTACCTATTTTGTGGAAGGAGAGTAGATTAGGAACCTTTTTTTAGACGCAAAGATGAGAATGTCAGAATGGGCTGATCTTGATGGAGCTGCCCATATAACCAAAACCAATAAATAGGTTGGACCAACAAATTTGATGCCTGAATATAGTTTTGCTTGGCCTGAAGTGACAGGCTCATAAAATGTCAAAATTAGTAATGAATTTTTTCTTAAGTTTACTCGGATGTTAGTTTAAAACATGAAAAAGACAATGGGACTAACCAAACCAAGAGGGAGGAGGGATGAATTGGTTTAGAATCAAATTGTCAAAAACAGAGTTTTAAAACTTTCGTTGTCCAAAGAATCGTATCACAACTTTCAGTTAAAACAATATTAAATCAATCACCCAAACATTGTACCCTTTTTTTAAAGTGCATCAATTTAAAATATCTTTGAAACTTAGCAAATTGATAAAGAATGCAATAGTGAGAGATGAGGGTTAAAGAGAAGATAGAAAACAAGATTTATACTGGTTCACTCTCTATTTCTAGAGAAACTAATCTAGTTATCTAATTCAACTCAAATTAAATTTTCACTATGCAATGTCAGTTTTTACAAGTAATCACAAGCAATTTCAAATTCTACCTAGAAAATGAAACTTAGGCACCCAACCCTAGGGTCCTTAGTGAATCTAAGCCTAAGACAAACCTATTCTTAGCTTCAAATTATAAACACCTATTCTAACATGCAGTAAAACTCTTACACATGCAGTAATAATGTGTAAAAATCATATGAAACAAAGTTAAGGAGAGATACAACCTTTACATTGAAATGCAAGAACAAAAGACTTGATTGAATGGAACTCTCTTGATATCAAATGTGTTTACAACTCACTAATCACATAACCTTTAGAGAAACTTTTCTTTAGAAATCTACAAGAAACAAAAACTAAAGTTTGTGAGTTGAAAAAGTTCGTTAAAAAATTGTTTTTAAAGTGAGAACACAAGGTGGGTATATATAGAGAAAATAGTTATAACCGTCTGTAATTGATTAAATTGGCAAAGTAATCGATTACCTTTCCCAGTCAATCGATTAAAGTGTTATCCCAGTGTAATCGATTACAATCTTGATTTAATTGATTAAAGTGTTCTTGATCACTTTTTGGAACACTTTAAAGAATGATGTAATCGATTATTATATCTTCGCAATCGATTAAACTAAGATCCTAGACATCAGACATGGTCTCAAATTGAATTGTGTAATCAATTACGAATATATGGTACTCGATTAAACCAGAGCTAAGATCTCTTTGCAAACTTCTCAAAGACTTATGTAATCGATTACAGACAGCGGTAATTGATTAAACCAGTGAGTTATATAGCACAAAAGATCTACCTTATATAGGGAACTACCTTCCTACTTCTATGTGATGATGCATGATGTACTCATAGATAGATTAAGTATTATAAGCAACAAGCAATACAAATGCTACTCAATAAGAAGTTGGGCATGTAAAAGTCAAAACACTTCTTAGTCTTGATCTTCATGTTGCTCCCCCTATCTCTAACAAAACAGGCATTATTTGAAGTCACAATTGATTTGAAATCTTTAAATGCAAGTTAATCTAAGTATTTTAATACAATTTAGTCAAATAAATTATTTACAAAATTGACGTTTTCGCACTTCAATAATATAAATAAATAAAATGTGGGCCAGTGAATATGCCCAAGTAGTCCATAGCTTCCAAAGTAGCCTAGGTCAACAATTTATCAGCCTGTATCAAAATTTGGTCTAACCCATTTGTGTTGGTGTGATTCAAATGACTTCATTCCATGACAAGGATTCAACAAAGGGAGCTCCCAAGTCCCAAGAGATATATTCTTCGGACACTTCAAAAATTGATGATGAAATTTGCTCAAATCCTTCGTGCTCTCTTTTATATTTTTATTTTCATGTGTTTGTCTCTTTTCCTTTTTCTGTTTCTCCATTAAAGTTTGGTGAGAGTGATTGGTACCGTACTTGCATTTTTCTTTTCCTTCAAAATCATCTGAATTAAATTGTCTGATATTTCATTAGTCACATGGCAACAGAAGCTATGTTATGTTGCTGTTGACTATGAAGCTGAGCTTTTGAAAGATACTCAAGCATCATTTGAAGCTGTAGAAGGGTTGTTTACACTCTCAAAAGAGCGGTTTCAAACAGGAGAGATCTTATTCCAGCCACGTCTTGCTGGGGTGTAAGTTTTTGACTTTTTGCAATATGGTCAGATTTAGTATACAACTATACATATTTACTTCAGAGATTATGTTTATATCTACGATGATCTGGTGTGTTCGTAAATGAGCATGTCATTATCATAATAATTGAATGGACTGATTAAAAAAACATAGCAATCTTTTGAAAATAACATTAAAATTGCAATTTTCTCTTGATTTCGTTCTAATAAACTTTGTCATTTTTATTTTGCATTTGTTTGAGCTGTAATTTTGTTAATCATAATAAGAAACCAATTAATTTTCATTAGTTTTTTGTTTTTTTGGGAAAAAAGTAACAGATAAAAAAGTCACTAATTTGATATTTCATCTTGCTCTCAGAAAAGAGTGAGGATATTTTGTTGGATAGACTCGTATTATCTAAAAATGGTAGTGTTCTCAGAAAAGAGTGAGCTCTTCTTGATAATTGACTAGACCCATTTTCACTTCAGTTTTGTTTTTTCCCAATTTCTAACCTTTTTCAATAATTTACGACATGTTAGATATTTTAAGGTTAGATGGAAGTTTGATGGAGTATTGTATTGGAAGATCTATATCTTCTAATTCTAATTGTACTTCTCTTATTTAAGTCTTGTACGTAAACAAAAAAAAAACTTGTGTATTTGACAAAAGGAAAAATGAACGAGTTCACTCCACCTACAAAATTGAAGGTAACATATGAGATTAAAAAGGAATGGGAGTAAAGCTATACACGTGTTAGGGGTTTGTAAATGAGTAACTCTTATGAGCCGCCCACATACCTAGGTTATTTGCTTATATTTTCCCAGAACTGAAGCTTAGGTATATTTTGCACTTATTGGTATAGGCGAGCAATGGGTTTGCATCAGGCCATCGCTCTTTGTGTGGATCATTGCTATTCTGCAGAATTGGCAGGCAACAACGATTGGTATAAGACTGTTGTCTTATCAGGGGGAACTGCGTGTTTACCTGGTTTAGCAGGTCTCTCTCTCTCTCTCTAGGCACTTTACATCTTTGCAACAGAGCAGAAAGATGAAATGTAACTACTTGAGATTTCTAATTTTACTGTTGGGATTGCTCTGTTTCAGAAAGGTTAGAAAAGGAACTCCATTCATTACTTCCTCCTTATATGTCCAATGGAATTAGAGTCATACCTCCTCCATTTGGTGTGGATACTGCATGGTTTGGTGGAAAGATTATTAGCAGTGTGAGTTATCTACATAGTCTGATAAATATTCAAATTTTGTTTGCTGCAGAGGATGTCACTTTTATGTCAATTAAAGTCTTGAACATTCCAATTAAACTGATTGATTTTCTTAGATGTATCGATTTTTTTTTTTTAATAATCTTGTCTCAACTTGATTGTCTGTTACAAGATAGTTTGTGCCACTCAAGACTGATTGTTCTCTTATGTACAGTTGAGCACCTTTCCTGGCCCGTGGTGTACAACGAAAAAGCAATTCCGTCAGAAGTCTAAACTTAACCGCATTTGGTGATTACTCTGATATGGATTTTCTTTTCTGTGTTGTAAATTATATAACAGCAACAACTGTTTCATAATTTCCACTGCTGGGCAGCAACACTAAAGAATCAAATTTAGTTATACTTGTGTTTTAGTAACAATACTTGGATACATAACCTGTTGTGATAAAAAAAAAGCCTTTTTAAGTATCAAGTTTGTTTAGAATAAAAGGGTACACAGCTTTCAAAATGTATTGTACTGTACCTGTGAAGAAATTGTTAATACAGTTTAAGATTCAATCCCAAGCTGAGGGCTTTTATTTACTAGAAATAATACTGAGTTTGGAATTCATTCGGAGGTTTATTTTTTTAACACTGAAGACCTTACATAACGTTCAATCTCCACAGGGAAAGGGGTGCAACTTCCTTTTAATTTTATGTTGCATTCTTTGTTTGAGAACGTCAGAAGTTACTAAGGTGTTCAATTGGAGAATTTTTATTTTAAATTTAATTGTTTAAATATGTTTATAGTTCCTTAAATTTGGTAGTTTACCTTTTTTAGTTCTCAAATTTAAATTTATTTTTCTTAGTCTATCAAATTTGAAAAAAAATGCTTTTTTAGGTGCCTCCATCAAGATGGTGTTAATTAAAGGAGAACCCAGGGAAAGAAGTTAGGAGGACCAAATGTAACTTAGATAATTTATACTTAAATATGTTTTTATTTTTTTTATACCAATGTTTTTTTAGTACTTTAAATATAGGTCATGTTTTTTTAATCCTTAACATTTAAATCTGTTTTAGTTAGTCTTTCAAACTTAGAAAATGTTTTTTTTAATCATTTTTTCTTATGGCATTGCCAAACAAGAAATAATAAATTCGTATTTTATGACAATTTCTAGGAATTAAAAACTGCTACCAATTACTCACACGGCTTAACCTTCATACAAAAAATTCCTAGAATCAGAATTATTTGTTCATACGTTAAAGGGTTAACCTTCATACAAAATCTATCAATCACTCACACGGCTATAACTTTGTACCACCTCTAACCAACTTGTCATGTATGTTATAAAATAAATAATATCTTTATATTATATATAACACTAAAACCATGATTTTGACATAATTTCAATCCATCGTCGTCGAACGCAGCATCGGAAACACCAAGACAGAGAGCGGGATCAGAGGAAGGTCCAACTATGACGAGGAAGAAACCAACGTGCCGCTCTGGGTGGGACTATAGAGTGAAGACCAAAACTAGATCGAGTAACGAAGGATCTTCATCGTGTATGCGACGGTAACGGACGGCCTCACCACGCTCCTCGGCAACGACGTCCTCCTGTCTGACGCCCAGTGTGACTCCCAACACCGCCTCTCAGAAACACACCGCAACATTGGATGTTTGGCAACATTAGAGGCTGAGATTTTGGCAGTAAGAGGTGAATGGGGGGTGATGGACGAGATTTGGGGATTGATTTTGCGTTTAGGGATTTTTGAGGTTAATGAGAAACTCTTTTTTTTTTTAATTTCATTATTTCTTGTCACATGCAAAATGATGTAAGAGAAAGGATTAAAAAAATATTTTAAAAACTAAAAATATATTTAAGTTATACATTTATATTAAAATCTATAGTAATTATTTTTTATAAAAAATAATTACCAAAATTTTATTTTAGGAAATTTTGATGAATGTATGTTACAGCTTTAATAATCCTGCCTAGGTTAACTTTGCTATTCTTAGCCGGTCCCAAGCCCGAATAAAAGGAGAGGGTTGTGTTAGGCTTTCGACAGCCAACGTAAAACTTTGTCGAATCTCTATGACATGGATCAATTACGTAATAATGTGAATGCTAGGTCGTTGCCCGGAAGCAACGCGCTGTATGGCTCGAGTACAGTGTCAAAAGAGCAAGGGCCGCTGCATCGCCGCCCGGATGTAGTGAAAAGTAAGCAAGGGTTTCCACATTTTCGTGAACGGGTGTGGGTAAAGAAGCTAGTTCATGACAGGAGGATTCGCTTTGGTACATGGAATATAGGCACACTTACTAGAAAATCTATGGAAATAGTGGATGTTATGGTGAGGAGGAAGATCAATTTTATGTGCCTACAAGAAACTAAGTGGACAGGTGAAAAAGCGAAAGAATTAGACAACTCGGGATTTAAGCTGTGGTATATGGGAAAAATCAGATCAAGAAATGGGGTAGGGATTATTGTGGACAAGGAGTGGAAGAAGGATGTCGTAGATGTAAGAAGAGTAGGAGATCGTATCATAGCCTTAAAATTGGTAGTGGGACAGGACACCTTTAATGTTATTAGTGGGTACGCACCTCAGGTTGGGTTAGCATAACACTTTAAGGTAAAATTTTGGGAGGATCTAGAAGGGGTACTTCAGGATATACCCCAAGGAGAGAAAGTTTTCCTAGGAGGGGATCTCAATGGACATGTAGGTAGCGTGGATAGAGGTTTTGAGGGGGTGCATGGGGGTTTTGGCCTAGGGGAGATGAATGGGGAGGGTAAATCCATCTTGGAGTTTTCGGAGGCTTTGGATCTTTCTATAGCCAATACATGGTTTAAGAAAAGAGAGGAACATCTTATCACTTACAAAAGTGGAGGGACATGTTCTCAGATAGATTTCTTCCTTATCAGGAAGTCTGATAGGAAGTATTGCTTGAACTGTAAAGTTATCCCGGGAGAGAGCTTGACTACCCAACATAGAGTTTTGGTTATGGATGTAAGAATTAGAGATAGGGCAAAGAGAAGAAGTCCTATGGTAGCACCAAGGATCAAATGGTGGCACTTGAAGGGTGAGAAACAAGGAATCTTCCAACAAAAGATATGGGAGGGATGGTGTGGACAATCACAAGGAAGTGCAAATGATATGTGGAACAAGACGTCCCAAGAGATTATTAAAGTGGCTAAAGAGACGTTGGATGAATCTAGAGGTTTTGGACCTAGGGGTAAAGAATCGTGGTGGTGGAATGAAAGTGTTCAGAGCAAAGTTAGAGTAAAAAAGGAGTGTTTCAAGGAGTGGTCTAGGTGTAGAAATTCTGAAACTTGGGATAAGTATAAGATAGCTAGAAATGAAACCAAAAAGGCGGTGAGTGAGGCAAGAGCCCAAGCTTTTGACGGACTGTACCAAGCTCTAGGAACCAGGGACGGAGAAAGATCTATATATAGGCTTGCTAAGGGTAGAGAGAGGAAGACTAGAGATTTGGATCACGTAAAGTGTGTTAAGGATGAAGAAGGCAAAGTCTTAGTGCATGAAAAAGATATCAAGGAAAGGTGGAAGGTGTATTTCCACAACTTATTTAATGATGGATATGGATACGACTCTAGCAGTCTAGACACAAGAGAAGAGGACCGGAACTATAAGTATTATCGTCGGATTCAGAAACAGGAAGCAAAGGAAGCGTTGAAAAGAATGAGCAACGGTAAGGCGGTGGGGCCAGACAACATACCTATTGAAGTGTGGAAAACTCTTGGAGATAGAGGTCTTGAGTGGCTCACCAAACTCTTTAATGAAATTATGAGGTCAAAACGCATGCCGGAGGAATGGAAGAGAAGCACGTTAGTGCCAATCTATAAGAACAAGGGGGATATACAAAATTGTGCAAATTATAGGGGAATCAAACTCATGAGTCATACCATGAAATTATGGGAAAGAGTGATCGAACGGAGATTAAGAAAGGAGACTCAAGTTACTGAGAATCAATTTGGTTTCATGCCGGGAAGGTCGACCATGGAAGCGATTTATTTATTACGGCGGGTGATGGAGCAATATCGCATGGACCAACAAGACTTGCACTTGATTTTTATTGACATGGAGAAAGCGTATGATAGAGTGCCTAGAGAGATTTTGTGGAAAGCTCTAGAGAAGAAAGGGGTTAGGGTTGCATATATTCGAACTATCCAAGATATGTATGATAGGGTATCGACTAGTGTTAGGACACAGGGTGGAGAGTCAGACGATTTTCCCATCACAATTGGTTTGCATCAAGGGTCAACCCTTAGCCCCTACCATTTTACCTTAATTCTGGATGTCCTCACGGAACAAATCCAAGAGATAGCGCCGAGATGCATGCTTTTTGCAGATGACATAGTCCTCTTTGGAGAGTCGAGGGAGGAGTTGAATGAGAGGTTGGAAACTTGGAGACGAGCTCTAGAAACACATGGCTTTCGCCTAAGCAGAAGCAAATCGGAGTATATGGAATGTAAGTTCAACAAAAGTAGGAGGGTATCTAACTCAGAGGTGAAAATAGGAGACCATATTATCCCTCAAGTCACACGGTTTAAATATCTTGGGTCTGTAATACAGGATGATGGAGAAATTGAAGGGGATGTGAATCATCGCATTCAAGCAGGATGGATGAAATGGAGAAAAGCATCGGGGGTGTTATGTGATGCAAAGGTACCGATCAAGCTAAAGGGAAAGTTTTATCGGACTGCGGTAAGACCGGCGATTTTGTTCGGAACAGAATGTTGGGCGGTCAAGAGCCAACATGAGACTAAAGTAGGTGTAGCGGAGATGAAGATGTTGCGGTGGATGTGTGGTAAGACTCGACAGGATAAAATTAGAAACGGAGCTATTAGAGAGAGGGTTGGAGTAGCGCCTATTGTAGAGAAGATGGTGGAAAATAGACTTAGGTGGTTTGGGCATGTAGAGAGAAGACCGGTAGACTCTGTAGTGAGGAGAGTAGACCAGATGGAGAGAAGACAAACAATTCGAGGCAGAGGAAGACCCAAAAAGACTATAAGAGAGGTTATCAAGAAGGATCTCGAACTTAATGATTTGGATAGAAGTATGGTACTTGATAGAACATTATGGCGGAAGTTGATCCATGTAGCCGACCCCACCTAGTGGGATAAGGCGTTGTTGTTGTTGTTGTTGTATGTTACAGCTTTAATATTTTATTTGTTTTTTCAAATAAACTCGTAAAGTAATTCAAAATAGATTCATACAGTCAAAGTAAGTCAGAAGTAGACTGAAGACTGCTATAATAAATAATGACATGAATAATAAATTTGAGGTGAGAGAAATAATATATATATATATATATATATATATATATATATATATATATATATATATATATATATATATATAACATAGTAATAAAAAAATAGTTATTGGTATGTCTCACAATTTTAATTGTTTCTTATGTAAGTATTTATAAACTTGTCTTATACACAAAGGCTAATAATAATAAATAGTAGTATCATTTAGTTTCTTAAATTAATTAAAAAAATATAAAATTATTTGATTACAAATGTAAATATTTATAATCTTTAAAATATATTATAAAATAAGAAAATATTACAAAAGAAAATAAATAACACTAGCATACTTTATTTAAAAATGAAAAATAAAACTATTTTTATAATGAAGACTATAAAAAGAAAATTAGTATTTATAAAAAATTGCATGTGTGAGAAATATGTCATTATTTTTACAATGAATACTATAAAAGAAGCAAACCCAACGAGTTCATAATCAATTGCTCGGGCTCCATCTCCAACTCACCAAGCTGTCCTTTTCAAACCAAGTTTTCATGAAGCTGCACTTGTAATGATTAGTAATGTTCATAATCCTATTGCTAGAATCTTAATATGCCAAACCCAAGGTGTACCTAAAACAAAGAAATAAAGTAGCTCATAAACACCCATAATCACATTTCATGCATGGAAAAATAGTTTGATAAATACACATCTTCATCCTTAAAATTGTTAGGTGTTGACTTTAGGTATTTAAAAAATAAAAAATTAAAATTTTGTTTCTAAATTTGCAAAAAGTGTAACAATTTAGTCTTCTTAGATTTTTGTGTTAATTCAGACGGTTGTGATTATGTGACACTTCCAATGATAATGTGATAGCTGACAGTTACCACGTATTATTCACATGATTGTCATATGTTATCCACGTAGTCAAATTTTGATTTGATATATAAATTTAGCAACTTGTTGTCATTTTAATCTTGAACTTAACTACTTAATGGCATTTTGGTCCTTGAACTTAATACATATTATCATTTTGGTCCTTAGAAGCACTCTTAAATTTTCAATTAAGTCTCATTTTAGTCCTTGAACTTAATATGTATTCTCTCACTTTTATTCTTTTTCCAATTATGCCATTTAAATTATACTACAAAATGAAACTAACTTATGAATGATTACATCACAATAGTGAGTGTTAAATTTAGGACATTACTAACAAGATTCTATGACGTTTCAAACTAAATATCCTACCCAAATTAAGTTATTATCTCATATGCTATTAATATGTGTAGAATATTAGATTAATTAATTAATTGATCTATTTTATGAAATAATTTTAATGACAAAAAGATAGTTAAAAAAAACTTAACCCATTATAACGATTGAGCATAAGAGGACAGGGAAAATAAAAGTGTTAGAACCATTTTCTTACATACCTTTTTTGTAGTGTTCACATTGTTATTCAACGATTATTAGAAAACATGATTCGTTATAAGTTAAAAATATATGACCTACAAAATTGAGCATAAAATACAATTTACCTATTATATTTTCAATGGAGAATGTAGTTGTCACATGTCACGTTGGAGTATACTATATATACAATCTATATAATTGAATATAAAACATAGTTTACCCATTATATTAGTCATATTGAAGTATACAAAATAAAAGAATATACAATAAAAGGTGAAAAAAAAATTTAATTTCATCTTAAATTTTGGTCGAATAAAATGACCAATTTTGTATCTCTTTACTTTTTAATTTTCTCATTAATTAAATAAATATATTAAATTTTAAAATTAAATTATTATTTAGTATCTATATATTTAGATAATACACATTTTTATTTGATTCTTATGAAAAATTAATTTAATTTTCATATGTTTATGTATTTTTTATTCAATTATATTGTTGTTTGTCATTTGTTATAATATTATTTGTTAGAATTTTAAGTTAATAAAATATAATTAATAAACTAATAGTGATTTCAAATATAAAATATAATATTTCTTATTTCTATACTTTAACAATTATTTTTCATTTAGTTTTGATCATCATAAATAATTATTATCACTATAAACAAATGTCATTTATTATCACTATACTCACAATTTATATGTAGTGTGACACATAATTAAAAATTCAAAAGTGTTTTCAAGAATCAAACTAACAATATAGTTAAATTCAAGGTTCAAAATGTCACTAAATGATTAATTTTAGGAATTAAAATGATAAAAAATTGTTAAACCCACACTTGGTGGCCACGTGTATGACATGTGGTTAAAGTCAGTTGTCATCACTGAAAGTAACACATAGGTATAACACATAGGTATAACGGTTTGAGAGTTAGTGGACAAAATTAAGAACTATTTTATCGCATTTTTTACAAATTTAGAGATAAAATTTTAATTTTTTATTTTGTAGGGACCCAACTATTAATACCTAACAAATTCAAAGACAAAAATACATATTTAACCAAAATAGTTTGTAATTTTTTATAAAGTTACTACTATTATTGGTTTGGGAAGAGGGTTTGATTTTATTTTATTTCTCGTTCAAGTAGTGTTAAGTTGAACGTCCATTATACAAAGGCAAGGGAAGCACGGGAGGAAGATGTTCTAGCAGCGACACCACTGCGTCACTGTCTCTGATCTCCCTCTCCATCAGGCTTCTCTCTTGCACCATTGCATCGCTACCCCTAATTATAGACTTGTTGTGGTGCCATGACGACAACACAATGCAGTTACAATGGTTGCTGGTTTCCAACGATGGGGTTCAATGCAAAGGAGATGGATGTGACAGAGGCTCGGGAGTGTGTATGGGAATAGTGTGCGATTTGTGGGTTGAGGGAGATGGTATTGCAGTTTGGCGTTTGGGATTATAAATGTGTAAAAACTGGTTCCGGAAAAAATTAAACCGATTATATCGGTTTAGTTTCTAAATTCAAATATGACAATTGAATTTGTAAACTCATTTCCAACCAAACTAGTTGTAAAAAATCAAATATAAATTAAAATAGTTTTGAATCAGTTTTAAGAATCGAATTAATTTTGAGGTTTAGTTTCTAAATCCAAATATGAAAATTGAATTTGTAAACTCATTTCAAACCAAACTAGTTGTAAAAAATCAAATATAAATTAAAATAGTTTTGAATCAGTTTTAAGAATCGAATTAATTTTGAACTGAATTTTAGATTACTTTAATTAAGTATTAAAAAAAAAGAGATTTGGTTAACCTTATGAATAATCAACCCATTCGATAATTATATTCTTTCCATTGCAATTGATTAAGGAGATTGATGATTGATTATAGTTTGCTTTACCATTTTGGGATTTAGGGATTTCAACTCAAATTTTTATTTATTTTCTTTACATATTCTAACAATTTTTAGCGGTAAAAAATCATATTTATAGATTAAATTATAAGATGAAATTTTTGTGATAAAACAATATATATATATCTTCAGGAGAGAGCATTGTACTATTGTTAGAGATGAGACGCTATATAACAAGCATTGGATTAAAATAACACTCCAGATTTAATCTATTGTAAAATAGATTTCACTTTCACGCACCCTAGTCTAAAGCGGCCATCACTCAAGAGTTTATCCCGTCTACTACTTCTCGTTCTCGTGCCTCCCACGAAAAATAGATTGCTTTCATAAATTTTGCGTGAAATTGATATACCAATTCTTTTCCTGCAACAACGTGATCTGATTCTTAATTTACTTGATATGCAATTGTGATCTTATTCACCAATTGATAACGTGATCTCATTCTTTATTTACTTCATCTGCAATTGTGATCTCATTCACCAATTGATAATGTCTAACGTGCATAAAGAAGGAAGGAGATTTGACGTGAAATTCTGTTAGAAGGGAGGGACACGTGACTCACGATCCGCAAAGTGAGGGAGGCAAGCGTAGTACAAGGTTGAGGAGGGAGAATATAAGGCTGGAGGATTACACGTTGTAGGATTATGAGGTGATTCTGTTGCCGGTATACGGCCGAGGAGTGTGCCGCGATCATCGTTCTTCCTCTACTTCGTTGCCTCGCTGTTTTTGTAGCTAATCGTTTGATTTTTGTTCCCTATTCATTGTAACAAACTGCTGCTGTAGAATTGAATTGTTTCATTGGTGTTTGTATTGTGCTTCCGTGGCTAAGAACACGCGTTTGAAGGATTTGCAAATAGAAATTCGTACACATTCGGATGATATTCGTCGTCTCTGTCAAACGATGGATATGCGTTACCAAGAGCAAAATGATAAGATGTTTTAGATCCAGAATTCTATGGATCAAATTTAGTTAGCGATGAATCTGTTATTGCAGAATGCTTCTCAACCTCCTGGAAGTTCTCCGAACAATGGCTCCCCGATGGTGCAATTAATTAATGCTTCTTTGTCTGTTAAAGAGATCTCACTTGGATTTCCTCACTTCGATGGAACGATGCGGGTGATGGAGTGGATCTTCAAGGCGGAGAAATTTTTCACTTATCATAATACTCCTGATGCGTCTAGAGTGGATATTGCGGTGATGCATTTTGATAAGGATGTAGTGGCATGGTTCCAGATGTCACAGAAATTATCTCTAGTGTCTACTTGGTCTGAGTTGACTGGTGCTCTAGAGTCTAAATTCAGTCCTTCACCTTTTGATTGTCCAATGGCTGAGCTCTTCAAGCTTCAACAAACAGGTTCAGTATCAGATTATTACCTCAAGTTTATGTCTCTAGCTAATAGATCTTTGGGATTAAGTAATGAGGCTCTCCTTAATTGTTTCATTAGTGGTTTAAATCCTGATATTAGAAGAGATGTTGTTGCTATGTGCCCTCCTACCTTATTGCGTGCAGTTGCTTTAGCTAAACTTTTTGAAGAAAAATATGGTCCTGTTTCTAAGCCATTTCGAAATTCCTATAGTCACAAATATTCCTAAATTTCTTCTACCCCAGTCTCTATTAATGCTCAACCAAAAACACAAATTAAATCCAGTTTACCTCCGCTTTTACCTACTCCACCAGGCCCAAAAAAGGATTACTCCTACTGAAATGCAGTTGAGAAAGGAAAAAGGATTGTTTATTTTTGTGATGAGAAATTCTCTTTTAATCATAAATGTCCTAATAGACAATTTATGTTGTTGCAAATGGAAGATGATAATGAGGATCCTATTAGTACAATTGTACCTTAGGGTACTCAAGAAGATGAAATAGTAGAATCTGAAGATCATCATTTGTCCTTCAATGCTTTGAAAGGTGGTAGGGGAGTTGGTACTAACAGGTTCATAGCTTATATTGAAAAGTTACCAGTGACTGTGTTGATTGATGGTGGCAGTTCTGATAATTTTTTGCAGCCAAGGGTGGCCAAGTTTTTGAAATTACCTAGGGAACCAACTACTCAATTTAGAGTAATGGTTGGTAATGGTAATTATATGTCTGCTGAAGGATTGGTTAAGCAATTGAAGGTACAGGCTCAAGGCAATACCTTTCAGTTACCAATATTTTTGCTTTCAATTTCTGGTGCTGATCTCATTTTAGGAGCTAGTTGGTTGAAGACTATTGGCTCTCACATTGCTGATTATGATGCTCTACAATTGAAGTTTTTGTGGAAGGGTAAATTTACTACTTTACAAGGAGATTGTGAACTGGTACCTGAGCAAGCTCAATTACATTGTATAAGAAGAATGGTGGCCACTAATTCAATTGTTGAAGTTTATAGTCTGCAATTGATGGAACCAGATGTTGTTCCTAAGTCTATGCTTGATTTACTAGTTACAATGAAGCCTGAATTAGCCTTATTATTGCATACTTACAGTGTGGTTTTTGATACTCCTAGCAGCTTACCTCCACAGAGATCCCATGATCACTCTATTCTTTTATTGAGTGGTTCACAACCTGTTAAGGTTAAGCCTTACAGATACCCTCATAGTCAAAAGGAAGAAATTGAAAGATTGGTGTCAGGAATGTTAGATGAAGGCATCATACAACCTAGTAAGAGTCCTTTTTCTTCTCCCATTATATTGTTTAAAAAGAAAGATGGTCCATGGAGGGTGTGTACTGATTATAGGGCTCTTAATGCAATTACTATCAAGGACAACTTCCCTATTCCTACTGTGGATGAGTTGATTGATGAGCTTTTTGGAGCTTCCTTCTTTTCTAAATTGGATCTAAGGTCTGGTTATCACCAAATTTTGATAAATCCGGATGACAGACATAAGAAAGCATTTAGGACTCATCATGGCCACTATGAGTGGTTGGTTATGCCATTTGGCTTAACCAATGCTCCTGCTACTTTTCAGAGCCTTATGAATGACATTTTTGTTGGAATATTAAGAAAATTTGTACTAGTTTTCTTTGATGATATTCTGGTGTATAGTGCAAATTGGAAAGATCATTTATACCATTTGGAAGTGGTTTTAAGTATCTTGAAACAACATCAATTATTTGCAAGGTTTTCTAAATGTTGTTTTAGAGTTCAACAAATTGATTACTTGGGACATACACTGTCTGGTTCAGGAGTAGCTATGGAGGGAACTAAATTGGAAGCTATTCAAAAGTGGCCTGAGCCTATTAATCTCAAACAGTTGAGAGCATTTTTAGGAGTCACAGGTTATTATAGGAGGTTTGTTAAGTCTTATGCTAGCATTGCTGCCCCTTTAACTGATTTGTTGAAAAAAGATTCTTTTAAAAGGAGTGTTGCTGCCTCAGAAGCATTTCAACAACTCAAAATTGCCATGACATCTACTCTTGTATTGGCTATTCCTAATTTCAAGGAAATTTTTGTATTGGAGACTGATGCCTCAGGAAGTAGAATTAGTGTTGTCCTTAGCCAAAATAAGCATCCAATTGCTTATTTCTCTAAGAAATTGTCCTTAAGGATGCAGAAGCAATTTGCTTATATTTGAGAATTCTATGCTATTACCCAGACTTTGGCAAAATTCAGACATTATCTTGTGGGTCATAAGTTCATAATTAAAACAGATTAGAAAAGCCTTAAAGAATTTCTAGAACAGAAGTTGCAAACTCCTGAACAACAACAATGGCTTCCTAAGTTCTTGGGGTTTGACTTTACAATTTAGTATAAACCAGGGAAAGAAAATATACCTACTGATGCTTTATCTAGGAGTTTCATGATGGTTGTATCTACTCCTATACATTCGTGGATTAATAAAGTGATGGATTTGACTCAAACTGATTCTCAATTATCCAAAATTTATCAAAGTTGTTTGCAAGGTCATAATCCATCTTCTGAATATAGTATTCAGAATGGCCTATTGTTCTTTAAAGGCAAAATTGTGTTACCTCATGATGTTGGGTTGCTTAATTAGATCATGAAGGAATTTCACAGTTCTAAGATTGGTGGACATTTTGGAGTTAGAACAACAAGTAGAATTGGTGCTCAATTTTATTGGAATGGTATGAGAAGTGATATTAGTAAATTTGTGAGGGAATGTGCCATATGTCAACAAGCTAAAGTTGATCATGTAGTGCCAGCTGGGTTGTTACAGCCTCTTCCCATTCCTCAACAAATATGGGAAAACATAGCAATGGACTTTATTGTTCAATATCCCTTTGAAGTTTGAGTTTAACAGTAAGGTTGTGGCTGAAGTTTTCATTACCAACATTGTCAAAATTCATGGTTTTCCAAAAACCATTGTTTCTTACAGAGATAGAATTTTTATCAGCACTTTTTGGCATTAATTATTCAAAGCTCAAGGCACAACATTGGTTATGAGCTCTTCATATCACCCTCAGTCCGACGGCCAAAATGAGAATCTTAATAAGACCATTGAGATGTATCTAAGGTGCTTTATATTTGAACATCCTAAGAGTTGGATTACTATGCTACCTTGGGCTCAATTTTGGTATAATACTTCCTTCCACCAAAGCTTGGGTATGAAACCATTTCAAGCAGTTTTTGGTAGACCTCCACCAGCGGTGATGCACTATGAGGTTGATCCTAAAGATCCTAATCCACTTAAGGATTTATTACAACTACGTGATCAACTTTTGAGCAAGCTTAAAGGTAATTTACTAAAGGCTCAACAATATATGAAGATGCAAGCTGATAAGAAAAGAAGAGATTTGCAATTTATGGTTGGTGATCTGGTTTTAGTTAAGCTACAACCCTATAGGAAACATTCAGTGGCTTTGAGGAAGCATCAGAAGCTAGGCATGTGCTATTTTGGTCCATTCCCGGTGATTGAAAGAATTGGTACTGTTGCATATAAAGTACAGCTGCCAGAGTCTGCTAAAATACATCCTGTATTTCATATTGTTCTTCTGAAACCATTTCATGGCAAAAGTTCTCCACCATATCTTCCTTTTCCATTCACTTCTAGTGAACTGGGACCAATGCTTTACCCATGGAAGGTGTTGGATGTTTGAGTTGTCAAACATTTAGAAGCTACTATGTCCCAATTGTTGATCCAATGGGAAGTAACTGAAGCTAAGGATGCTACTTGGGAAGACTTGCGGGATATATGTGAATCTTACCCTCAGTTCAACCTTGAGGACAAGGTTGTTTTTTATGATCAAGAGGGTAATGTAACGTGCACATAGAAAGAAGGAGATTTGGCGTGAAATTCTGTTAGAAGGGAGGGACACGTGGGTATAATGCAATCACTCTATGTCTAGCAATGATTTTATTATGATAATTTTGCCTTATTTTCTATTATCAAAATACAATTATTTAGCCGTTATCAAGCTGCAACTAAAACAGCCAAGTAAACATGGTTACTGGTTATTCTTTTTCTCTAAAAGAAATATAATTATTATAATTTTTTTAAAGAAGTCTTTTAATTGAAAAAGTACATTTTCTGAAAAATACAAGAAAGGATAAAGTAAATGGCCCACTATTTGCAAAATTCTACCATTGCTGAAAATCAAATGTAAACATGCAAAACCAAATAGAAAAACTTCATATAATTTCCCCTTTTATTAAAAAAACAAAAGGCATCCTACTAGTGCGGGTATAGACTTCAAAATATGATATAAATTGTTGAGGACGTGCGGGTGTAGACATTCTCGATGTGTGTGTGGCTGTGTTGGATTTGTTAATTTATATCCATTTGTTTAAATGTATACAACTTATTTTTTAGTTGAGAGCATTAGGAAATTAAACCATTAATGTATTTTAAGATAATTTCTAATTATAATTCATTAATGTATTACAAAAACTGGCTTAGTAATTATCAACTGGATGAACAGAAAACACACACACACACACACACACACACACACACGTTGCTTTATCTATAATATAACTTTTGGAGAGAAAAACACTCTCTTGTTGGATGAGTTATGTTGCATTTGCTGAAAAATAATTTGCGTTATAAATACACTCTGTTGTTGCTTTTTATTTTGAAAAAATAACTAACAAATACAACTCTGTTGCTGAAAAGGATTGCTGGAGAATATTGGTTAGGGTCATCCAAACATGGATGGTGTTTGACGACCAAATTTTCTTTTTCCATGTAATTAAATAGTCTTTGTGGACTCTAAGGTTTGCATTTTTTTCTATTATTTTAATTTGTGTTTCTAAATTTCAAAAGGTTTTATTTTGTTTACTCATTTCTAGTTATTTATTTTGTTATTGTGGTTTGATTTAGTGTATAAAGGTATTAAACTAAAGTGATGATGTATTTGTGTAGACAAAATACATCTCTAGAACTGTATCTATGGTACAAAAGTGGTGTACAATGCAAATTTTGAGGCTGCCAAGGTTCTAACAAAGAGGTATTATATTTGTTTGGTGTTGCTTGAACATGTATATGTTTTTTTTATTCTAAAAATTGTGTAAGATTAGTAGATTCTAAGATCAAATTATTAAAATGCAGTTTTTGTATTAACTGTGATGTGATTTGTATTAATCAACCTTATGTTGCAGGATGCTTCATAATTTGGATTCACTATGTGTAAGTTTGAGTCAACTTAGTGATGGTGTAGTTAGTGCCGATGTTGGTTTTCTTGAAGTTACACTAAAGAAAAAGATTGCAAGGAGGTAATAATATGATATAATGTGCAGTATATGCATAATATAATATGGATAAACATTTGAAAGTTATTGTTAAATTAGATAAATGTTTCTTAATAGTTTGTTTTTGTATTGTTGGTGTTGTAGGATTGTTCTCTTGTTGTTTTATGTATTGTCAAACATATTATTAATGATGAAGAATGGTGGTACACAACCTATACTTGTAGTAAGGTTGTGCATCCAAATTCCAACATGTTCTTTTGTCCTAAATGTAACAAACATGTTGTCAATGCGGTCTTAAGGTGACATTTGTATCACTGTTATGAACTATGTAACATATACAATCATGTTACTTATATTCTGAGCTAACTTTTAGTTAATTATGCAATGTGATGTTTAGGTACCGAATCAAGGTTAGGGTTAGTGACGACACAAACTCGACAACTTTTCTCATTTGGGATCATAATTTAAATAACTTAAAATAAATATTATTAACTTCATTTTTGTGTAATTTTTTTATGTCATCTTAAAATTTAATTTTCTAGAAAGAAAATACACTATATTATAAATTGTATATGATATTAAAGTGTTGGGATCTTCGTTTATTTTTAAAATTATTATAATATAAATGTTTTTTCTCTTTTTTAGCCTGATTAATTTGTTGAATACTTTGTGTTATTTAATATAGAGAATATGAATAAAATATAGTGAATGACAATTGTGTAAATGTTTTTTTTTCTTTCTTGCTTATTATCTTATCACTCAACTAATATATTGAATATCTTATTTTATTGAACATAGAAAGTAAAAGTAAAATGAATATCTAAGATCAATTTACGAGCAAATTATGTATTTCTTATTTATTATCTTCTTACTCATATAGGTAAATTTCTAAAAAAAATACTTGGACAAATTTTAACTTTTTTTATATTATGTATATGTAAATTTATTAAATATAAAATCTATGTAAAATATAAAACACAAGGAAGAACAATTTGTGTAATGAAAACAAGTAGAAAACTTACACTCAATTCACAAGCATAAACAATTTACATGAAAGCAAATGAACATATAAATCATTATGATAAAAGAATATATTTTAATTCATTTTTATAATATTTGTAATGTATTTTTTCTTTCCTTTTTTACTTAACTATTTTTTTTGAATATATGCTTTGTTTTACTAAATATGGATAATACGGATAAACTATTTTTGTACCGAACGATATGAATAAAATATAACTAATAAGATTAATGTAAATGTTTTTTTTGGTTTATTTCTTGCTTATTATCTTTTCACTTAACTAATTTGTTGAATATTTTATTTGAGATACAAAGTATAAATAAAATTAATGTCTAAATTTAAATGTAACATTATGGGGTGAGGTTTTTCTTTCCTCATATTCTTCCATTAAATTAAGTACAAAATATGAAAATGATAATTTTAAGACAAGTAACAAAATCTATACTTAATTTGTGGAGATAAACTTTTTTCTTAAAGATAGAAATAACATATATAATATAAAATATGAAACTTATTTTTAAAGCAAGTAAGAAAATTTATACTTACTTTATGGGTAGGAACATTTTAACTAAAGATAGAAATTATATATTCAAATATAAAATATTTAGGTAAATTTTTTATTGTTTTAATCCTCCAATTCATTAGAGGAAAGAGGTCCGAGCTAATTTAAAGTTCGATCGTGGGATAAATTAAGTCTAATCAGAAATTGTTTCCGTTGAACTCAGATATTATCCTAAAAATGATTTTTTTAAAAGCAAGTAACAAAATTTATACGTAATTTAAGGGGAGTAATTTTTTTTACTAAATATAAAAACTAAATATAAAATATAAAGATGATTTTTAAAAGCAAGAAAGACTATTATTACTTAATATCCGAGAAGAAACTTTTTTCCCATAGAGATATTATATATAAAACACCAAAGACGGAAATGATTTGTTTAAAGAAAATAAAAAATATATATATTTAATTTGTGAGAAGTAAATTTTTTCATAATTAATATATATTTAATTATAAAACTCAGAAAAATTTGAATCGATGAAATTATGATTATTAACTTCTCTATGAAAAATTAGAGTAAATTTTTTTTAGGAAAATAATTATTTATTTTAAATTTAAATTAATTTAAAACAAATATTATTAACTTCTCTCTTGTAATTTTTTTATGTCGTCTTAAAATTTAATTTTCTAGAAATAAAATATACTATATTATTATTTTTATATGATATTAAAGTGTTGAGATCTTTGATTATTTTTTAAATTATTATAATATAAATGCATTTTGTTTCTTTTTTTTTAGCTTAATTAATTTTTTGAATACTTTATCCTATTCAATATAGAGATTATGAATAAAATATAATGAATGAGAATTGTGTAAATAATTTTTTTTCTTGCTTATTATCTTATCACTTAACTAATTTATTTAACATTGAAATTATAAATAAAATTAATTTCTAAAATCAAATTATAGGCAAATGATGTACTTCTTATTTTTTATCTTCTTACTCAAATAGGTAAATTCTTAAAATAAAATACTGGGACAAATTTTAACTTTTTTATTTTGTGTATATATAAATTTATTAAATATAAATATATGTAAAATATAAAACATGAGGATGAACAATTTGTGTAATGAGTGTAAGTAGAAAAAACTTACACATTCATGGGCATGAATAATTTAGTTGAAATCAAATGAAGATATAAATTGTTATGATAAAAGAATATGTTTTAATTTATTTTTATAATTTTCGTAATGTATTTTTTTCTTCTTTTTTTTTACTTAACTAATCTTTTGGATACTTTGTTTTACTTAATATGGAGAATACGGATAAACTATTTTTTTTATGGAAGAACATGAATAAAATATAACTATTGGAATTAATGTAAATGTTTTTTGGTTTAGTTCTTGCTTATTATTTTTTCACTTAACCAATTCATTGAATATTTTATTTTATTTAAAATACCAAGTATAAATAAAATTAATGTCTAAAATTTATATGTAAAATTATGAGGTGGGGTTTTTCTTTCCTCTTCTTCTCCAAGTATTTTATGTAAAAAAAATAAATATAAAAATGATATTTTTAAGACAAATAATTTAATTTATACTTAATTTGTAGAGATGAACATTTTCCTTAAAGATAGAAATAACATATACAATAAAAAAATGTGAAATTTATTTTTAAAGCAAGTAAAAAAATCTATACTTAATTTACAGGAGGAATATTTCAACTATAAATACAATTTTCATAGTAAATACAACCTCAACAATTAGGTTAACTTTAGCCTTCAATTGGTAAATTATATTATTCATGTATTAGTACTTTAATTATTCAAAATAGTTTTACACAGATTTAATTGTTATTTTACATTTTTGGAGTATAAGCACAAATTTTGTAAAACAAGTTAATACAACAATTTGTATGTAATATGTATAAGGAAGCTGAAATTCAAGGTAATATATGAAATTTCAGATGAAGTAACAACAAAATAATGGTACATGTAGTCCATGCAATATTTCTGGCATTGGAAGTTCAAGAAAATGTGTAAGATCAACAAACCCAACCTCATGAGTCCTTCTAATAACACCCTCAATTTGTGTACGGATAAAATTTAAAAGAAGAAATATTATCTTATATAGCTACAACACAACAATATGGAAGAAACATGTTTTTGAAGCAGGGATGGGATAGTAATCTCAGCTGCAACACAACAATAAAATATAAAATTAATTTTTTCTTTAGATTGAATCATATAATGATTATAATTCGTGATAGTTTACAATAAATCATATGTCCATGGATGGCAGGAGCTCTAATACTAGTGGCAGGACAACCTACGGATTATATCTTAGCCGTTCAACATGGATGATTTGTCTTAAATGATGCCTACATGACGAACAATATTTATCGACGAACGCATTTTAATAAGTGACATTTGGAAAAATGAATTACGTTTTATGTTTTTTTTAAAAAAAAAAAGAACCTATTCAGTTTACCTCCAAGTTTCAAAAGACTATTTTAATATCTATTCATTTAATTAAGTTAGATATTGGTTTCTCACTACTAAAAAAGCTGGAATTTACGACGTACGATTAACAACGGTTATTTAAAAAACGTAGTTATTAAACATGCGATGGCATTTCGGTAAATATGAGTACATTTTAAAGTCGATTTTTGTTAAAACCGTTTTTGAATAATGTAAAACAAAAACGGTTTTTACGAAACCGTCTTTGTTTGAGGGAAAATTTAAAATTTTTTAAATAATTGAAAGCATGGGCCGTCTTCTCATTTCCCCTGCTCACCCCTTCAATTCCCAGTACGCCGCTCTCTCTCTCTCTTCAGCACGCTCGCTATGAATGAACAATCCGTCGGTCTTCGTGCTCTTGACCGTTTGATCTTCCTTTTTCGCCAGCTGCTGCAATTGCTCCTCCTCCATCTCTGCCTTCCTCCCCCGCCACTCCACCTCCTTCTCCCCCCATACGACTCGCCGTGTCAACTCGTCCCCCACCCCCCGAGTCACAAAAATCGTCTTTGTCACAACCGCACCAAACTCCACACCCTATGCCTCGAATTGACGACCACAGTAACGGCGGCGTCGTCGTGGATTCTGGCACCACGCTCAGTTTCTCGCGGAGCCGACTTACGGAAAGATCCTCGCGGCGTTCCGGCTACGCGTCAGGCTTCCAGCAGTGGAGAGCGCAGCCACGCTCAGGTTCGACCCTTGTGTGAATGTCTCCGACTTGGCGAGGCCGAGGCTGCCGATTCAACCGGTTTGACCTTTGTGTGAATGTCTCACGCTCAGAGGTATTGAAGTGTCTCGTGGTTCAACTGGTTTGACCTTCAACCCCAACAAGCATCTCAAAGAAGAGTTACTCTCTTCATTTCCTTTTTTCCCGATTAATAATAATAATATTTTTTCCCCAATTAACAATTGCAATATTTCATTCTAAATCTGATTTTTTTCTCCTTATCATTATTGTTTGATTGCATTCGATCTATGATTCGTTCTAATTGTTTGAATTTCCTTTTTATTTTTGTTTTTATTAATTATAGGTGCCTCACTGAAGAAGAAAAAAATGATGATGCGCCTTTAGGGAATAGGAATTTAAAATCATACCTATCCACATTGTCTCAGACTTTCTTGTCATTGTTGTTCCTATGCTCTTATTTTTCACCGTGTGCTCAATAGCATCAAATGTTTTGCCAACAAATAGAAAATTTGGGACTTGAAAGTAGATTAAAATAGCTTGTTTAACTGAAGATATGTTTATAACAGGGCTTTTGACTTATGCTCCCCTCGTTTTTATTTTGTAATTACTACAATAACCTTGGTGACAAGTACTTGCAAACTGGACCTATTTCTTGGCAAGTTTGTACACTTAACTATATGTTTGGTGGTTCTTCTCTTTCTTTTGAAGGAGAGTCCAACTCTCTTCGGGCATATATTACTTCATATAGGGTTATTGTGGTATGAAGTGCTACTATAGAGTTTTTTTATTCCATTGTTCTTATTGCATTCTGTTTTTATGTTGATGAAGTTATTTTTGTAGATGATTTCTCCCATTCTTATGCATCTTGTCTGTTGACTTCAGAATATTTCCTAGAAGATATGCAAAGACTGAAACTTACGGAACTAGTTTGGTATGAGTGTTATGCAATTCTGATATGAGAATGAAAGACATGGTTAGAATAAGAATATGGGAAAAAAGATTTCATTTAATATGATTCATATGGTTACTAACCCAACACTTTTTTCCTCTTATTATAGGAAAAAAAATTTCATTTGTGTGAGTCAAATTTCTATTTCACATATTTATTAAATAATGATAGTTGATAATTTCTCCCAGAGTATATCCCTGCTTATCAATGAAGAAAAAAAATACTTTCAAAGATTGTCAATGTTTTGTCAAAAGTCAGGGGTGGAGGTTTCTCAAATATCTTGTCTAATCCAAGACTCACGACATTCTCAAAGAAGCAAGTGATCATTTTTCCTTCATATAGGTACATGTGGGTTAATATGGTGTACCATGCAGAGTCCTTTATTTCCTGATGAATATGAGAATTTTTTTACATTTTATGTTACTTACTCTCTTTGTCTTTCAAATAAAATCCTTTTGATGTTTGATCTGCTTGCTTTCCAGTACCTCTCCAATTTCATGTGCTTTTTATTTCTACTTTTGCTTTCATTTTCTGTATATTCCAATTAAGGGACCAAGAGTGCAGTTAAGGGTCTTTTTTTTTCTCCTATCTCGTGTGCACACGAGTTTGAGAATATTAATAATTTTCTACTTCATTTTTTTTATCTTTTGTGCCAATGTCTGCACACCCCAGCTGGTGAGCCACTTCCAACCAACAAGAGGTATGATGCTGCCAAAATTTTCAGTCACCCTGATATTGTTGCTGAGAAAACATGGTATGTATTTCCTAATATCATCATACTTTGGATTCTTTTAACATTTTCCCTCCATATGCTTACAATTTCTAGAAACCCTTTCTGGAAATCACTTTTTTATGTGATGCTCTATACATGTAATTGTTATTGCAACATAATTAAATTTACTCTTTCATGGATCTGCTAACAGGTATGGTATTGAGCAAGAGTATACCTTATTGCAGAAAGATGTAAATTGGCCACTTGGGTGGCCACTTGGTGGGTTTCCTGGACCATAGGTATGAAATGTTCCCCCTTTTTTAATATATAATATACCATCTAAGCACAAATTCTTTTTTGGTGAAAAATAATCACACATTTTAATGTATTATAAATTTATTAATATTTATAATAATTACCTTAAAATATTAGGGATCATTTTTAATTGATATGTATACTAAATGTTAGTATTTTTTTTCTTTTTCTTACTCTACTAAATGTTAACCAAATCATATGAACTTGATTTAATTTTTGCAATATTTTCTTTACTTGCTTTGTCGCGTGTCCTGTATTTTCTTGACATTAGTATATTTATTATGTATCAACTATTAATTGTTGTAATTGTGAGAAAGAGTAAAGAAAAGAAGAAATTTAAAAAAAATGTTGATAATTTCCAGAATATTTTTAATATAATTCAAAAACTAAAATTTTAAAATTTTTATAAATATTAAAATATGTTTAAAAAGTCAGTTAATGAAAAGTGGTACGAAAAGGAAAAGAAAAAGGGATTGCAAAAATTCTCCCGAGTGACTATCGAAGTATGATGAATAAAATAAAATTGGTCCAGTAGTCTGTGTAGGACCAACTAGTTAGTAGTATTTAGGCCTAGCATGGACTTAATCATATTTTTTACAATTAGAAAAAAGAATCAGTGAGTACCCATATGCTTCTTAATCCCCTCCCTACCCATGTTCACGTTAAAATGTACTTAGATTTTAGTTTAAAAATATTTTTTTACATATATTTAGATCCAGAAAAAATAATTCTAGTCATCATTGGATTCTCAAATCAAAAATCAATTCTCAACTTCAGTTAAGAGACTCAAATTCAAAATTAATTACTTTTTAAAAAATTTTAGTTTATATGATTTTTTATATACTAGTATACTATAGTAGTTTTCAATTTGTTGTTTTAAAAACGCTGGCAAATTAGAGAGGCAAAACACGGGCAAATTCAAAGGCTATGGCTTTGTAAGTAATTAAGTTAATTATATTTAATGTTTACAAGCAAGCACTGCAAAATTTCCAATAATTGAATAAATAAATATGTAGCAATAATAGCTCACCATGAAAATGAGAAACTTGTTGTTATGACACAACTTGAAACCCGTATGGGTAGATTTTTAAGGCCACAGCTACTTTGATTGGCAATTTGGCATACATAGGATGATTTCATTATTTAATTAACGTTTTAGAAAAATTAAAATTTAAATAATGAAACTATTTACTTGAGCAGTTAGTTTTTTTTTCTTTTTTTTTTGAGAGGATAATTTGTGAGATTAATGTTTATGTATTGTAAAGTAAAAAAAAATTATGTTATTACATTTAGTTTTATTTATATGACACTAAACTCTAAATTTATTTAAAAACTTCACTCCACCCCATATTTATAATTTTAATGATTTATATATATCTCTTCTATATAGTTTTATAATATGTTTATGATTTCATTGTTTTTTCTTTCTTTCATTTCTTCACTTATCTTATGTTCTAGTTTATGCTACCGTGATTTGTTTTTCTACTCTTGTTCTTTAAAAGCTTGGAGTTTAATTGAATGATAGATACTATTGGAGTTTAATTGAATGATAAATTCAATTCATATGAATTTTTAAGATAATTATCATTATTAAATACATACTAATAGTTGAAATTGGTTGACAATGATTTAGCATATATTATTATTTGTGATAAACCTGTTTATTGTATTACTCTATCTAAAATTTGGCACAACATTTAAAGACGGTTATTAACAATTAACCGTCTTTAAAAGACACAACATTTAAAGGCGGTTATTATTAAATAACCGTCTTTAAATGTCTATTTTGACACAGCATTCAAAGACGGTTATTTACTAATAACCGTCTTTGAATGTAAAGTTTGACTCACCTTTCAAAGACGATTATTAATTAATAACTGTCTTTAAATGTCTATTAAAGACAGTTATTAGCAAATCACCGTCTTTGAATGTAAACTCTGACACAGCATACAAAGACGGTTATTAACTAATAACCGTCTTTGAAAGGTTTCTACATTTAAAGACGGTTATTATAATAACCGTCGTAAAAACTAATTTTATTTTAATGACGTTTTAAATAACGACGGTTGATAACCGTCGTTAAATACACTTATTAACCGTCGTAAAAAGCCATTTTTTTAGTAGTGTCTGCTCAGTTCCAGCAGCTGAATTATGGGTTATTTACCTTGGAATGCAGCTGGCTTGGAGTCGAGGATTTAAAGAGTTCATTGTTGAATCATACTCTAAGATTGTTATTGATCTTACAAAGAAGTGTCCACCTTGACTATTCATCCTTTTTTTATGCTTACTCGGAACATTAAGGAGTTTGCTCTTAAGGGTGCACTTTTGTTTAGTCTCACACTTTGCGTGAAGGCAATAAAGTCGCGGATAAGCTTTGCTGGCTTTGGTCTGTCTTTGGAAGCCCAATTTTTTGTTTTTGAATTTCTTCCTCCTTTTATAATCAATGTTGTTTTAGCGTACGTATCTTTAATCGTGCTTCTTTGCGGTTTTTAACCTTTTTGTTGGGAGCTAAGTCCCCTATATTTCAACAATAAAAAAGGATGTTACAAGCTCTTTTAATAGTCATTTTTCAATTGTATCAGATTTTCGTCTTCGTATTCTTAATTTCATTTTCCTTTTCTTTTCTGTTTTCACATTTATTATCAATTGTATCAAACTTTCACTATGTCTCTTGTTTTAATGAGTCTATTGATTTCGGATTTGGGAGAAAATAAAACCCAAATCAATTAATTTTAATTAATTTGGATTTCAATTTTTATTTTGCCAAACATGAATGAGTTGGTTCGATTTAAGTAATTAGATATCCAACAAAAAAGTTAATTTAAAAATAAAATAAAAAATAACATGATTTTTTCTGAGTTTAACAAATAATATTGTCATAAAATAATATAACATTAAATGTAATTGACTTTATATATATCAACTAAATAATAACATAAAATTATAAAAAAAACACATAATTGATTGATTAAATCATAAAAACTCCATTTATATATAATAATTGAAAGAAAATAAATCAAATTATCCAACACAAACATTGATTCTAAAGACAAACTAAAGAAAAATACAATGAAAAGATTCAAAAGACACAAGATAGTAAGTAAGTCAAGCATTAAAAAATAATAATAAATATATCATTGGTTTGGAGTTGGAGAGTGTGAATCTAACACTCAAACCAATCAACATCGGATTTCAATTGATTTGATTTGGGTCTAATCTGAATAAGAAAAAATCCAAATCAATTTAATTGGTGTGGTTCTAAATGTTGAGTATTAATCTAAATCAATGAACACTCTTAATGTATTCAGATGTCCGGTGCAATGCATCACTCATCACTCGAAACAACTAGTAGTTTCTTTTAGGTTAAATTAGTTTTTGATCCTCTAATTTATTTTTTAATTGAATTTGATTCTTTAATATTTTTTAGGTTTAATTTGGTTATCTAATTTTTAAAATCTAAATAAATAATCTAACCTTCTTTTTGGCGTGAATTTTATAGAAACGAGGATCTAGCAGCTGAACCATGTTTTTTCTGCACAGTTATGAGAGGGGTCAGCAAGGTAGAGCATGCTTTTTTCTGTACTGGGGCTGAAAGAAACTAATGGAGGGCACGAAGCTTTTACTTGCATGGGGGGCTATCTGAAATCTAAATGTTTGTGAGGAAGTGATGAACGGCTGGGCCCGGTTCAATCTATTTTCCTTAACCCTATGGGCCCGGCCCGGTACAGCAACAAATTCGGTCCGTCATTTAATTTCTTGTTGCTTTTCTTGGGCCCCTCGTGAGTCTAATCCCATAGCCCATACGTTGGCTAGTCACGTTAAAAGTATGGCTAGTCCGCATTGTTGAATAAATTTTCCTCCATTCTTCTGTATTATGATTCTTAAGAAATTTAGTATCCAGATAGAAAAACACAAAAATAAATAATATAATTTTTTAAAATATATTATAATAGACATTTAAATAATATCAATCTTTAAACAATATTTTTTTTCTTCTGAAAGTGAGATGTTTTCTTACCTGGAAATTATGAGATTAATCCCTCAAAATGTAATGAACATAAAGATTTAGTTTTTCTTCTCCCAAAAAATCTTCTCCATACCTATCTATTAATTCCGCTGAACCTTGTTGGTTATTACCTTTAAACAACTAATACCATAAAAATAGAATAATTCGTACAACAACAATTAGCTTGTTACCTTGTGCAGTGTCCCAAAGGGTGTCAATAAATTCTTGTCCAATTGTTTGTGTTTGTGTTGAAGGGTGGGATCAGTGAGAAAGCTCCATGGTGTCTTTGTTCTAAGGAGGCGTCACAAAGGCAAAGGCTATTGATCCCCACGTGGTTTCTGTATCAGACATGATAATGCGCGTATTACATGGTTGATTGGGTGACTATTCCCAATTGTTGTTGTTTCCGTTGTCGTGGAAGTTCTCATCACCACATCGCAATGCCACACACAACCCTTCCCCTCTATTATTCTCGCTTGTCATTTTTCCAAAGGGAACCGAAATATTAAATATTGATAGCGAAATTTATCTCTAGCATCATGCCACGCCAAATACTTTGTGGCCTCACAAATCTTCCATACCCCACCTCCCCAAATTCTCATTTTCTCAACAAGTTACATTTATATTTTTGGAGGAATGGACGGACACGCTTGAAATTAAAGTGAAAACCACTACTGATAGAAAAAGAAGAAGTGAAAAGCACGGGATAGAAGGAAGTAGATTTTATTCCATAATCAATTGAGTTTTTTGGTAGGCAAACAAATCGAATCGTTCATTCCTTAGTTAAAGAGTCTAGATTTTGTGTTAGTATACAAGAGTTTAAAATAGAAAATTTAGTCCGAAGTGTAAAATGTATGACAAATAGATCGGACGGTTAATTTTCGTCTGGTACAATTAATAAAATAATCTATGTGACACAAAGAGACAAATTTGTCACCGAAATGATTGCCAACGTGGTCATATCTAATTGCCAGCATAGGGGCATATTTGTCATAATTTTTTTTTGACTTTTCATCTTCCCACCGACAAATCTTTCAGATGGAAGATGAAAATACAAAATTTAGTTCCCGAAAGTATAAAAAGTGATGTCATAATTTTTTTTTTGACTTTTCATCTTCCCTCAGACAAATCTTTCAAATGGAAGATGAAAATACAAAATTTAGTTCCCGAAAGTATAAAAAGTGAAATAGATATATCCGTACGTTGATAATAGATTGTGACTAATTATTATAATTTTGAAAAATTTATAATGACTACAACAAAATTTCGGGAGAGCTATATCACACCGGTAAGTGTCTTTTTCCGTTATATAATTTTTAAGTTTAATAAACTAATGAGACATTAATAAAATATTATCAATAGAAGTGAATTTTTATTGCTTTGACGAATTCTTCTTACTTTTCTTCAACTAAAAAAAAAAATCCTTTGGTTGTTAACTCTTAAATAAATGCTATCAACATAGGAAAAAAAAAGAAAAAGAAATTTTATTATAAAACGATAAGAAAATAATTGTTTCTGTTTAATTAAACACTATTTATTTAATTTTTTTTATAAATTTTTCATAATAAAATATGAATGTATATTAGTATATGCAATGACATCAAATTACAAATTATAATAAAAGTTTATTGATTTTTTTAAAATCATACACAATTATTTTTTTATTGACTGATCATTTAAAAAATCATAACCTTAAAAAAATCATTCCAAAAGAGTTGAGTATTTTTTACAAATTAAAAGTCACATTGCAAATTCAATTTTCCCTAAAAATTATTCATGGACCTAATTTAACTATAATGCTTTACAATAAACATTTTTTTTACTTGAGCCTTTCATTAATTTAATTTACGAGTTTGTTAAAAAAATTTGTCCCAATCATTATAATTTTTTTTCAAATTATAATAATTAGTCACAATCTACTATGAACGTACTTTTTATATTTTTGGGGACTAAATTTTGTATTTTCATTTTTGAAGGACGCATTTGTCGATGGGGTGGGGAGACGAAAAGTAAAAAAAAAAATATTATATGACAAATATGACCCTATGTTGACAATTAGAGATGACCACGTTGACAATCATTTCAGTGCCAAATTATCCCTCTGTGTCATGTAAACTATTTTATTAACGGTGATAAACGAAAGTTAACGGTCACATATATTTATCGCACTTTTTACACTTTTGGAGACTAAATTTTGTATTTTGATCACGCATTTGTCAATAAATTATACATTCAGAGACAAAAATGACTATTTATCCTTAATTTTATTCCATCATTATTGATTATATAACTTAAGTTTTTTGCTTTAAAAAAGAGGTAACGTAGAATGCATGCAATGAAGTCATTGATCATAGTGAGTTTCATTTAATGAAAAAAATCACTTAATACATTAGAGTAAATTATACTAACATTTCTCAAGGTTTTTTTAGATTGCATACAATACTCCTCATTATTATTTTTTGGGTTGATTAAATTTTTAATCCCGTAATTTTCTTATATTCCAAGTTTTATTTCCTCTTTTTTTTGATAACTTTTAGTCCTCTATTAATTTATTGTAAGTAATTTTAGTCCATCCATTTTTTTTACCCATTTTTAGTGGCTGATTTATTTTATATTTGAGACTAATTTTAAATAATAAAAATAAATAAGGACTAAAAATGAAAAAACAAATTTAAAGAGACCAAAATCAATGAGGAAAAGTTAATAAAGGTTTAAAGGTTGTAAAAAAAATTGAAAGACTAAAAATTAGAATTCAAAGATGTACTAAAAACTTAATTAACCTAATTATATATATATATATATATATATATATATATATATATATATATATTATCTCTATACCAACCCATATAACCGTTTAAAAATATTACACTAACTCTTTGATTTTTGAAAAATATTACTATACGTTGTAAATGTTAAAAAACAGAGAATCATGTGTAAACTGAAAAAATCTCAAGAAATGTCAGTCTAATTTATTCAATATATTATTTTTTTACAGAATATTGTTCAAAATATCATGTTAACATGTGTATTCGAGTTTTTATTTTATTTATTTTCAACCAGGAAGGTGGATAAAGTAAATGGTATATGAAATGGATATTACACGTTTCCCATTGCCTAAAAAATATATTGTGGTTTGGCTATATATAGCGTTGGGGACGTATTTTATTGTATTTATGTGAACCTCGAACGTTATCTTTTTCTGTTTGAGGCGGAACATGAAGTGAAACACAGTACAGAAGAACGTTAATTATCCAACCGAGGCAAGACAAAGGGCTATTTTTAAGCTTCTAGGCTCTGTCACTTCCTTCTTCAGGCCCAGTCTTCACGTTCGAATGTTTCTCTTCCCAAAAAGAGACTGTGAGAGATTACTTTCAGTCGAAGGAAACTCTTTCTTGTTTTCTGCAGGATTTGTTGAATTTTGGCCAGTTTGATTGTTCTTTATATGTGTTATTTATTACATAGTATATATCTACATAGGCACACTTGTTAATTTTTTGTCTTTCCAATGGAACCCTGCTCCCATAATAAAAATATCTGCATTCATCCTGTTTGCATTTAATGAAAGTTTCTGTATGACTTGCATGATTTGGTCCTGAATGACTATTACTTCAGACATAGTGAGACTGAACATGAATATTTGTTTTTTTTTTTTTTTGTGTAAAATTTTGGTAGGTGGTGGTGGTACCTTTTAGTTTGTACTAATCAACAGAGAAAACTCATTAATGGAGAAACTGAAAGTGTCTGCTAAGAATGATCCTGCTGCCAGCAGTGATCAGGCAGACTCATTTCCAATATTCAAAATGCGAGACAGTCAGAATGTTGGACTGCAGAACAGTAGAAGAGTGGAAGATGATGCAAAAGCTGTAAGATTGGATGGAGGTTCTGTAATTGTTCCCTCTAATTCTGCAAACAGTAAGGAACCTATCAACAAGTGGATGGCATTTGCAAAGAAGCCTGGTTTCACAGTTGATGGCAACTCAGCAACAAAGGATAAAAGTACAAGCGAAGATAATTACTCGAGGAATCATCTAAACGAGAAGTCGTCTTCTATTGTAACCGAAGCAAACATAGCTGAGAGAACTGCTGAATGGGGTCTTGTGGTGAACTCGGGGAATTTCAAAGCATTAGGGGGAGAGAATACAAGTGGCTCTTTTGATGGTGACAGAAGCAGAAACTTGTCAGATAGATTTGTTGAACCGACACGGACGTCAGGGGAGTCAAACTACGGATCTGAGTCATCATCAGGGGTGTTTCCAAGGGTGTCGCAAGAGTTGAAGGAAGCATTGGCGACGCTGCAACAGACATTTGTTGTCTCAGATGCAACCAAACCAGATTGCCCAATCATGTATGCCAGCAGTGGCTTTTTTACTATGACAGGCTATTCTTCAAAGGAGATTATTGGAAGGAACTGGTGAGCATGTGCCCTGCCTTTATATACATAGCAAGATATGTGCTGTTTTAGTCTACATCCTTATGAAAAGCTGTTAACTGAACAAAACATACTGTGCAAATGGAAAAATTTTATGATAATTTTAGGTTGTGTGGGAGTCTTAGAAGGTAATTAACTAGAAAATTTAGTTATTAATCAAGCAGCCGATTTCTGGTTGCAGTCGATTTCTTCAGGGGCCTGAGACCGACAAGAATGAAGTGGCCAAAATTCGGGATGCAACTAGAAATGGAAGAAGTTATTGTGGCAGACTTTTAAACTACAAGAAAGATGGAACTCCATTCTGGAATCTTCTCACTATCACCCCCATCAAAGATGACCATGGCAATACTATCAAATTCATTGGGTCAGTCCTACCTTGTTTTGATCACTAAATTATGTATATTGACTTGTCATTTTTACTGAAGTTCACATGATAACGGAAATCCAATTGGCTAACTACAGCTGTGCTTTGCTTTTATGTTAACTAAGCCAAAAGTGTGAAGCAAAACGCATGTTAGAAAAATAAAATCATTCTTGGAACTTTACTTAACAGCTCAAAGTTTTAAGACAATGTGTCTTTGACAAGGTATTAGAGTGCCTCTAAGATAAAGTGATTAGCAGTGCAATCCTAGAGACCCCTTTTTTTATAATTATGTAAAATTTTCGAACAACAGGACACTTGTGTGAGGGAATGTGCTAAAGATGTAAAATCATTCTTGGGTGTTTCCAAAACCATTGAAGCTTTCAGGAGATTCATAAGGTGTTTGGTTTCCTGTCTCAAATTCCAGAACAATAAAAAAAACTTCGTACCCCATTGCCCAGAGGCTCTTTGCATATGCAAGGGTAAGGCTGCGTACAACATCCCTCCCCCATACCTTCGCATAGCGAAGAGCCTCTGGGCAATGGGGTACGAAGTTTTTTATCCGGAAACAGCCTCTTTACATATGCAAGGGTAAGGCTGCGTACAACATCCCTCCCCCATACCTTCGCATAGCGAAGAGCCTCTTGGCAATGGGGTACGAAATTCCAGAACAATAGTTTGGGCATAAACTACAAGAGACAATCTTTTGTCCAAAACATGGTTTGGGATATTTGAAATGAGAAACAAAACACACATTTGGTCTTTAACAATGCTTAGTCATCATTTCCATTTCCTTTACTTTCAAAACTTAAATCCTTTTGCTGCTAGGCATATCATTACTGTGGCTTGTTTAACTATAAAGGAAGTTGGTTTATTCTTATATCTATTAATTGTTGGTTCAAATGGTTTAAATTATCTGGAATGAGGTTTAGTACATTTGATTATTTTTTGTTTTTAAAAGAAAAGGATAAACAAGTCATGCACCCAATCAAACTGAAAGCAATGTTAAAAAAACAGTAATGATCCTTATACAAACTCTAAGATTAACAAAGCTTGAAATGTTCTTTTAGGGATAAAGGCTGTATCTTGAATGTGAGTTCTAAGTATCTAACAATTTTTAGTATTAGTAACAGCTGAAATATGCTTACTGCTTAATACATCTATTACTACAGAATGCAGGTTGAAGTGAGCAAGTATACAGAAGGCGTGAATGAAAAGGCATTACGACCAAATGGATTACCTAAGTCATTAATTCGTTATGATGGTAATATGTTAAGCCATTATTAGTAATATGTGATATTCTGACTTTAAAAGTAATCATTTAATATCATTTACCAGCTCGTCAAAAGGAGAAAGCTTTGGGTTCTATCACTGAGGTTGTCCAAACCGTTAAAGACCCAAAATCAATTATTAATGATAGGAATGGTGATACTGCTGCCAAGCCTGAAGAACAAGAGAAGTTCAATTTTGATTTTGTTTTGCCAAAGTCTGCTGATATTGGGAATACAAACACACCTGGTAGACAAGCTTCTCCACTTTACATCCAACGCATGAGTTCTAGTCAGGATAAGAGCAGGACATCACAATCAGGACGGATTTCTTTCAAGGGGTATTTATTTTCTTTATAGTTTAGACAAAATTCAGCTCTCATTTTTGAACTATACTTACTTAACTGACTGCTAAAAAATATATTTTGAATTGAAAGCTTCTGTGTTTTGCATACATTTGATTCACAAGATATATCTCCTATTGATTTATTGAAGAATGTTTCCCTTACACATTTAAACTCATTATTTGTGCGTGAAATGTTTTCCATTTTATTATAGTTTAAAAGGGAGATCTCTGAGTTCTGCAGAGGAGAAGTCCATAGTTGAACCTGAGGTTTTGATGACCAAGGAAATAGAGTGGTCTAACAATTTGGAGCATTCACTAAGAGAGAGGGACATAAGGCAGGGAATTGATCTAGCAACCACATTGGAGAGGATAGAAAAGAACTTTGTGATTTCTGATCCTAGACTTCCTGATAACCCAATTGTAAGACAGTCTTTTTTTTTTTTTAATTTTATTTTCTTTGGAGAAATAGGTTGCCTTTTTTATTTTAATCTTAATTAGCTTGATTAGTTTATATATTATTCGTTAAATATATATATAGTAGCATTTTTGGATGATCACAAAATTAGCTTAAGCTTTTGGAGAGATTGTCCTTGACATAGTATTTGAGAATGTATGGTCAAGTTGGTTAGGCTTTCATTCTTTGCCATACCCATTGTTAATGATTAATATAACATGTTTGACTTCAGATTATGGATGCGGAAAGCCACATTAAAGTTGAAGCAGCTAGTTCTAGCTTTTACACCAAAGGCTCATTTGTCGTGTTTTTTTTGGTTGGGGAATGTAGTTCCAAACATGCACCAAGTTTAACTAAAGTGTAAGATAGAAGTGACTAGTGCATTCTCCATGCTTCTAGTCCAAAAGATTCTTGAAGGGACGTGTTAAAGATATATAACCATTTTCAGTCCTATACCAAATAATAACTGAAGATTCTAGGAGATTTATCCTTGACACATGTTTAGTACACTGTACATATATTAATACTGTTGAGATATATGATTCTGATATGTGTTAATATATCATTCTGATATTATTGCTTCCTTATTTACATTATGATGTTTTCATTATTTACGTTGTTGATTTAGTTTTCTAGTTACTATTTTTATAATTGATTTAGCTTGATTATTATCCGTACAATTAAGAGATTAGATTTTTTTTTTTTGTGTGGAAAAATATACTTATTGCATTTCGTTCAGAATAGCATAAAAAATACGATTGGAAATATGGTCAAAACCATGGCTGCTAGCATGAAACCTAAATGCCCTAGCAAGGGAATGGGCAACTTGGTTGACTTGCTTCCTAATTAAACTCACCCTAGAGTTTGAAATTGTTGCTAATAGAGACTTGCATTTCACAATAATACAATGAAATTAATCTATGCCTTTTTTCCTAGAAGATAAAGCATCAGTAACCGTTTTACAGTCTATTTCTTGGATAATATTCTCAAGTTGCAGTTCCTCCATGCATTTAATTGCATGAAATAAGCCCAAAGCTTCAGCTTCTCTTGGATCGGGTCTCCCGTTTATATGGACTGCTTTTGCTTTAAGAAATTAAACCTTCACTGATCATCACACACCACGTACAATACCAGCACCAAAGAGATTTGGTTCTTCGAAGATTCCTGCATCAATATATACTTTAAGGAATCCCGCCACAAGCTTGCACCACTCGAGATCTTGAGCAGATTCATTCGGGGCAATGTAGAGTGAGTTGCTAGAGAACTCTATCTCTCACTTTGGTCCTTCAAACAGAAAGTGAATCGCATGTGATAATGATATTTGAGGTGGAGTATTATATTTTGTGGTTGCGGCATCTCCAAATGCACCAAAGTGTGATGCTTAATCTACACTTAAGCTCCATGGGGAGGGTTTCAAGAAGGTGAAAAGTTAAGTCCATAGCTGGTTCTGCATGGTTCATATATAAACTAACCTGGTTCTAGATTCCTGCTTCTTCCCACACGTTTCTAACTTGTTGGCAGCCAAAGAAGACTCGTGCAATGGACTCCTTTCCTTTAGATTGCAGCCTGGTTCTTGTAGGGAGACAGCATTTTAATGTACGCCATAGAAAGTGCTTGACTTTAGGTGGGAGGGGCAGCTGCCATACAAGCTTCCAGTTACCTTTAACTTTGAGATTTTCATTGCAAATCATGTTGTCCATTAAGTGATGATAGGCTGATCTGACTGTATATTTTCCATGTGCACTATATTTCCAGCATGGACGATCACTATCATGAGTGTTAGTCAAAGGCACCATTTGTAAATCATTCATGTCATCCTCATTGAGGATTTGTGCAGCTATATCCATTCTCCAGCTATTATTTTCATGGTCTATAAGAGAGTTAACAGTCATAAATTCAAGACCAAGCGGTGGTAAGAACGAAACATAGGACTTATCTTTTTTCCAAAGCCACAGTTGGGTCCATTGCCTAACCTCCATCTCATTCCTTCCTTGATCAAAGCCTTGAAGCATGGATGCTACGCCAAGTGTAGCTTGGATTGTGCCCTAGAGGGGCATCCAAGAAACCTCCATTATGGTAGTATTTAGCATCTGGATTGGTGGATAATTTCCAGCCTTGCTTCCCTAGCATGGCAAGGTTGAAACCATGGAGATGTCTGAATCCCATACCTCCAAATTCCTTCTACATTGTTACTATAAATAAACAGCCAATGGGACATTCTCTTTAGGCATTTAGAATATATAATTCATTATTCATATATATTCACCTAGTGGCTTAAATTTTTGGGATAGTTGGTTCATGACATGAGTCAAAGCCACTACAACCATGTGATTTGGCATTTGATTTAGTTCGCTCCCATTCTTTTAAACAAAAGCTAAATTTTTGGGCAAGGTATGGGGGTGTGTTGCAAAATTTAATAATAACAACTTAGGCTTTTGGGAGAGTGTTTGACAACAATGATATAAAAGAAAACTGATTGCCTTTGGAAGGCACTTTATCCTTTGCCTATATTCTTCTCTTCCAGTAAAATTGTCTTCATCACTTCAACAAATTCTTCATCCTTGAAGAACAATACACTGTGTTTACCATCTTTTTTACTGAAGGAAAATTTCTATTTTGTTTCATAATGGAAAATTTCATAATCTATTATATTATTCTTATGGAGAAAAGCCTATTAATCTTTAGAGTCTTAATTCTGTTATGCAGTGGTTAGTTATTGATCAGTCAAGTGGCTAATTGGTTTTTCTTCATTAATAAAAGATCGTTTGCTAGTTGTTTTGAATCAGAATTCCTATGTTAATAAAATACTATTGATGTTATAAAATGCCTACGTGCAAAGCAGGTCCTTAATGATAAGTTTTTTCTTGTCAAATGTTTATATTTGTTTTTCTTTTATGGTTATAAGAAGAATTAACCAAAGAGGTCCTTAGTTTTCTCTGTCCTTTACCCTCTTTTTTTCCCTTAGATGGTTTGTGCATGTTGACCATTTAGAATCTTATATATGAACTATTTATAAAATTTAAAATTGTGCAAACTGCAAACAAAATAACTAGGATATAGATAGAAGAATGCTGCAATGCAACCCACTAGGATCTGCTTAGTAGTCGGAGGGGGGGGAGGGGGGTTGGTTAGTTTTCACAAGGTCCTAGATTCAAATCTTGTTGCTGCCATTATACACACACACACAAAATAAAGAAAAGTCTGCTGCTCGTATCATATAGTAGTTGCTGGAAATGGTAGTAGCCATTGGAATACACATTCACACAAATTAAAACAGACAGGTATCACGTGTGTCTAGAATATAAGACTTGTTTTGTTTATTGATAATATCTTTTAAGTAACTATTGTTGCTTCCTGTGCAGATATTTGCATCTGATAGCTTTCTTGAACTTACGGAATATACACGAGAAGAAATTTTGGGACGAAATTGTCGGTATAAATTTTACTATCTTCATATACAAAAAGTTTAATTTTCTTCTGTGCTCACTTCTCTTTTAGAAACAATCCTCTGATGGATTTCTGTCCACTTTTACTAGATCAGTTGTCATTTTAGTATAATCACCTCTATTGTGGTGGAAGGTTATTTTTTGAGTAATAATGTTCTTTTGTCCTTCAAAGATGAATACATCATCAATTTAGTCCTAGAAATTTATTATTTGGAAATATATGTCTAATCAAAGATTAGTTTATTTGGAGTGCCAAAAGCAAGCATGAGATGACTATGGATTCAAAGTCCCGAAGATTGTAACCCAAGAAGAGGATGGCTCAACTTAGATGCGATAAGATAGCATATTTATGGGCTAAGATTCATGCCATAAACGATCCTCATTCTGTTATTTTCATTTTTTAATCTTCAATGAAAAATTTAGGTCCATGAGCGAAAGTCCATATCATAATAAATCCTACAATGTATTGATGATTAGTACTTAACATAGCTTGAGCAGTAAACTTTTGTTCTGAAGGAACGTAAGCAAGTAAAGAGTATATGTGTTGAGCTACAAAAGTAGTAACAACCCTCATTTAGCCCTCAACAATGCAAACTGAGATCAATTTAGTCCCTCTGTAGTTGAAATCCATGGCTTTAAATATAGAGGGTGGAAGATAGATAAAAGAGAATGACAGGCTGATATGGTATTAATTGAGATGTATTACAGTATAGTGATGTGTTTGATATGTTCGTAAAACCTAAAGCACTAACCCTTATTTATACTTAATCATAATCCTAGCTAATTAGGGGAACAAATGATAAGATAAGGAAATATGATAACCAATCCTAAGAGATGATGAGAAAATAGGAAGGGTGATCAAGGATATGATAAGATATTATCATATATTGTAACATCTATCATGCAACATAAAATTAGTCCCTAAATAAGGGCTTCAATATATTCATTTCTCTCGGCTAGACAGAGGACCAATTTTATGACACTGTATTTATGACATTGCAAGCTTTTGTTTGAAAGGCCAGTGACATGGTAGTTCCCTTCATCCATTGTATAGGTTTCTTCAAGGACCAGAAACAGATCAGGCAACTGTTTCCAGGATAAGAGATGCTATCAGAGAACAAAGGGAAATCACTGTACAGTTGATAAACTATACTAAGAGTGGTAAATAACTGGTCAAATTATATCTATACTTCTGACGCTCTCTCTCTCTCTTCATTGGAGGATGACTTGTCCTTCCTCCTCGTTGTATTTTTCTTTTTTCAATAAAAAACTTTCTTTATTCATTTTTTTCTTACTAAAAGTTGCACTTTGAAAGTAGTGTGGAAATTGACTGATGAAGATATTGATATGTTTTTTTTAACCTTTTTGTTTTATTTTATTGTTTACATGTTAAACTCTTAATTTATAATATGTAGGAAAAAAGTTCTGGAATTTGTTTCACTTGCAACCTATGCGTGACCAAAAGGTGAAAGTGATACTGTTATGCTAGAAAACAAATAATTTGAACATAAACATTCAATATCTATTAAACTATATATTGTCTTCCCCCCTTTCTAGTTTCTAATGTTATTCTCAATGATTTGTATTTAGGGTGAACTTCAATACTTCATTGGTGTTCAACTAGATGGAAGTGATCATGTAGAACCCTTAAAAAACCGCCTGTCTGAGACAACTGAGCAACAAAGTGCTAAGTTGGTGAGTATTGTCTTCTCAGTCTTAGCTTTGTACTTACTGGTTCAAGATACTTTGATGCTTTGTTTTTATATTTCACTTTGGGATATGCAAAACTAAGAATCTGCAAATTCTACATGTTAACATAACTTAAGTTACTAGAAAGTTCCCTTATTAAGATGTTTTCTTGAATACTTTCAATACGTATTTAGCATAACCATTGTTCAATAGCAAAATTTTCAGTTTAAATATTATGGAAGACAAAGTGCATAGTATGTCCAAGTCCAACCAATGAAATTTTTTGCTGCTGTGTTCTTGTTCTATAGTCTCCATGATTAGCATAACTTGTTCATAGGTCTATATTTGTCAATTGTGGTCTTTCTTTTCCCACCACGCAAGTACTATTATTCCTTGTTTTACTGTAGAAGTTGGTAGAAAATGCCTGCTTATTGAGTTATATTTGGCAGTACCAGAGTAGAATCACCTAGAAAATAAGAGTAGAAATGAATGCTAGGTTTAGCACGGTTGTTCATATTCTGTAAATTTTCATATCTGACACATCTACTTAGTACTTACTACTTTGTATATGCATCTTCATCCATTTATTATCTAAGAATTTTTATAAAATGTAAGAAATATTTTTGTTAGATTGGTAGCGGTGGAGACATAAGAAAATATGAAATTGCTTTATTTTTATGATGGTCATAGCTGCAGATAGCTGGGAATTGTTAGCGAATCTGCTGCTACTATTATTAGTTTAACATGTATTTCTGATTTCAAGATAGAACGTTGTTCACCATGAGATTTGTCTTAGAATTGAGTTCGTCTTATTTGTAAATTTCTTTACATACTTGGTTATCGTCATAGTTTGTTTCTCATATCAGGTGAAAGCCACAGCAGAAAATGTTGATGAAGCTGTCCGAGAACTTCCGGATGCCAACTTGGTAAGGTATTCATTCCTTTTGGGTTATCAATACCCTACCTATGTATACATTTTCAGATTTCCTTGAATGCATTATTATATGTTTTTCATAGTTGTGTCATTTGAAGAAGGGTGGAATGGTGTTTTTCATCAGTTATATTTAATGATGTCGTATGAATCTTTTATGTTGCAGAGACCAGAAGATTTGTGGGCAATTCATTCCCAACCCGTCTTTCCACGACCTCACAAGAAGGAAAATCCTTCTTGGATAGCGATACAAAAGGTACCGATTTATGTATTTCACTTCCTTTGTCATGACAATTATACAAATATTTATAATAGTATTCCCTAGTTAAACTTATTTAATGTAAATGTTACGTATAAGAACAACCTTATGAAGTAAATGCAAAAGATATTTGATTCACTCTACATAATTATCTTTAAAATTCTACTTTTGCCATTCAGTGATACATAGGGGTTTGTTGCATGCTGACTTGGGAGTTCCTTTAAGTGTTATTCTCCTGCTAATTCTTTTTGGACACTTTGAATCATATGATCTCTAAACGCTAATCTGAAGGTTTCCCCCTTTCTTCTGTGGTCTACTACTTGCCCCCAGAACCTTTGAGCATGAATCTTGTCATATACATAAGCTAGCATGCATACGCGAAGATTCATAACTGTAAAAACATGTTAAGGTTTTGAATTCTGATACATTGTAGCCACATATACATATATAAGGTGCCAGATCCGTCCCTGATAAATAAGGATAACTGATGCAATAACCCTTGTGGTTCTGAGTTTTCAGCCTTAGTTAGTGATTCTGATATTTGGTTTACCTAGGATTTAGTTTTAGATTGGGTTTGATTCATGTGTAGTCACTGCAGGAAATGTTTATTGGCATTATTTGCGTTGCTTTTTCAGTAATTAGGGATTTTACCATGCTGGTTTGGAGGCATGATTGCCACAATTTTAAATTTGAATATGTATGATTGTGTTGGTTTGTTTTAAAAATATTTCCTTGTTTTCATTATTTGTTTCTTTGATTCTTTCAGGTAGCTGCAAGAGGTGAAAAAATTGGCCTGCAACATTTTGTGCCCATAAGGCCGTTGGGTTGTGGAGACACTGGCAGGTAACAGTTGAGTTTGCTTACTTCAGTCATCAACTTGCATTGCCTAAAGGCATAATAGAAATAGCTTTTTTGTCCATTTGCTTCTCACTTTGGCTAAATGGTTTTAGCTTTCCAATAACTGGACAAAACAGAATTCCTATTTCAGAACCATCTTTAATAAAATTACCTCATGAAGATGATTCTTGACCAATATTTGATCTCGGCAGCCTATGAAGTATGATTCCCCTCTAAAATCTTATGTTGAATAAGCTCCTTTACTTACTCCTTTTGATTTTTTTTTTTTTTGTTGAAATCAAAACATTCTTCATGTACTATATGTTGATCAAGGTTTCTTATGACTCTTTCTTTCTCATTCCAAGTTTTCTACACTGGAATTTTATTTTCTGTTTGTGGGCTTATGGCTTAAAATTTTCAGTATCATAGAATAAAAAATGCTCTGCTAATTTAGAAAGGAAACATTTTGTTTTGTGCTACAGTGTTCATTTGGTGGAACTCAAAGGTACTGGTGAACTATATGCAATGAAGGCAATGGAAAAGTCTGTGATGCTAAATCGTAATAAGGTCTGGATATGTAAAAGTCACTAGTTTCTTCTTAAAGATTTTATGTGCACTTCTCATCAACTATTGAAATTAAGGATTTTGATATATATTCTCTAGTAATACATGCTTTTTGTTTTTTACTTTCATTTTTTTCTTAGCTATTCACCTATGCGAATTAAAATCGTTATAATTTCTAAATATTTATGACCAATTGGTAATCTCTGTTAGAAAATAGGGAATAAGTATCATGCCATTGCTATGAATTCATGGGTTTGTTTATTACTACGTAGGTACTTGATCTAGTTCTTAGACTAAATAGGTGTACAAATTTGTATTTTCAACACACCATATCATCTAATAACCTATTATTCTATTATTTAGATTTTCTTTATGTGTTCTCCTCATTTTATGTCTAAACCCTATAATTTTTACAATATACATGCCTTCCATGAAAAGGAAGGTAATGAATGCATTGAAATATGATTTATTTGTTAGTTTTCAAAATGAAAATATAAATGAAGAAATTGGCTTGAAAATTTATACAGAGCACAATAATGGATGTTGATATTTGCAAGATGAACTAGTGATTCTCACTTCTCAAAACAGATGGCTCTAATGTATTCTCGGTTGCCAACATAAGCTGAAAAGAAAAACACTTAACCATGTACCTCAGTTTGTGTGTTGAAGTTTTTATTATTACAGGTTCACCGCTCATGCATTGAGAGAGAGATTATATCATTATTGGATCATCCTTTTCTTCCAACACTATACACCTCATTTCAGGTAAATATAACACATCTGTATGTTGAACCGAGCAACGACTGAAGTGTAAAGTGTGATCTACATATTGTTCTAGTAGACAACTTATAATCCGTTCAGCAGTAACTCTCTTGTCCATTGGAAATGGGGAAGAATCTTTTTGAACAATTAGTAATTGATGAAAAGAGTCGTATCATCTTTTTATTTGTACCATGTATTGGAGTTGACAAGTAAAATACTTCTAAAAGACTCTGACCTGTTTTACTATCTTAATATGTCTCTCTTTCCTTCAGTGTTGTTAAAAAGCGGTTATGGCGGTATGGCGTCGCGAGTTTTCGAAAAAATGCCACCAAATAGTGGTGGTGTTGCGGGTTTCGTATGGCGACCGCCATAGCCATGACGGTCGTTGCGGAATAGCGGTAATGGCGGAATAACACTTTTTTTTTTGAAATTTTGCGCAACACGTGTTGGGATGACCTGACCCAACCCAACCCTACCCGAATTTCGCCTGCAAAAGGAGATTCGGAGCGCGAGCACGAATAGCAACAACAGTCTCCAGCACGACGCATAGCAGCAGCAGCAGCAGCACCACGCACGCGAGAATGACGCACGCGAGCACGATGCACGAGTCACGACGCACACGACAAATGGACGACGAGGGCGGCTGCGGCGACAACAACGAAAGTATGCACGTGTTCTGGTTTTTTTTTTTTTTTTTTTTTTTTTCTGTTTGACACTCATTTTTTATATTTGGTTCTATTTTTTTTTTCTGTTTGACACCCATTTTTTATTTTTGACACACCCATTTTTTATATATCTTATTTTGAACTCTTGAATGAGTTTATTTGGTGTTGGTACTTGATTATTGTGTGAACTCATAATTTTTTTTTAATTTATTTGATTACAATCCATTGTTTTTTAAATTTTTTATTTATATTTATTTTTTATCTATTGTTTTGTTAATATATATATATATATATATATATATATATATATATATATATATATATATATATATATATATATTTCCGTCATTTTCCGCTACGCCATCCGCCATTAACAACATTGTTTTCCTCCTATATGTTACTCTCAAAGCTAATTTGGTATAAATTGATGAAATCCTTAAAACCATTACCTACAAAATTACTAAAAAATATGTGATTTAGGGAAGTCCTAAAGGACTAGTTTCATGTAGTGTACAAAAAGTAAAATGCAATTTATGATGTACAACACATCCAATGTATGATTGTTTAGTGACTATTTTTCATAATCACCAATCATCCAATCCTTTTAGGACTTTTTCCACCATAACATAGGAAGAGAGTGCTCTAAAGGAGGTTTTTTCTTGGCGTGTGTGTGTGTTAATTGGAGGTCCAAGCTCCTAGGTAGCAGAAAGGTGGCCTAGGGGAGGTTTGATCCTCCCACGTGGACATGAATCGCAAATTTTAATGATTAGGGCTCCCCACTGAGTTGCCTGTTAGCAGTTTTTTTGATAGTTTCTTTATCTCAACAGACTCCTACACATGTATGTTTGATTACTGACTTCTTTCCTGGAGGAGAGTTGTTTGCATTGCTTGACAAGCAACCAATGAAGATTTTCAAAGAAGAATCAGCGAGGTACTATTGATTTCCCATTTTTCTCGGCCAACTTTCTTGGGCCGTATTATTACTTGAAGTTTTCAATATTTATGTAGATGATTCCTGTCTGCAATATTGTGCTAGATGTTCAGTAAGATATGCATGAAGTCATCATTTAGTAGCTAGAATTGAAATCTATCATCTCATTCTAAACAAATTGGTGCCTAAATAATTCTATTTCTATAGAGAGAGAGAGATGCAGAAACCACGTGCTTCAATCACATACAAAGAGATGAATAAATATTAATTATAGAATAAGTAAAAGGTATAATCAAGGAGGCTTTATGTTCATTTTACAGTAACTGGATCAAAGGGATTGACGACTAACTTAACCTAATTATGTATCCTTATATTGGCCAAGTATATGACCAAAACAAACATAGGCAATCCTCCCCCAGTTGCTCTAGCTTTTGGGATTTAGATAGAACTAATTCATTCTTAATTCTAATGTGGTATTGGATCTTCTGCAACCAAGTGACTAATAATATGTGGCTGGTAAAGTTCACTAACCTGCTCATTTTATATATCATTAAGAATGGGATTTAATAGATAAATAAAGCTGGTCTCCTTGTCTCTATTTATACTGAGAAAAAAAGAACAGTGGAAGATAGGTGCAGCCCAATAACACATAATAAGCTAATAACTATCCTATAACTGATGGAATTGACTACTAACTACATACATCATCGTCGACATTCTAAATTGATCTAATAAAAATGATGGACATATTTATATATTTAATACAGACTGTTACATTTTTTTGTTAACCTTATCAATTACATATCCAGATTCTATGCGGCAGAGGTTGTCATTGGTTTGGAATATCTCCACTGTTTAGGTACGCTGCTCATTATATCTTCATTTGATTAGTTCATATTACATTCTTAAGCACTTTTCTATTCAATATATCTTCAATCTGTATACTCCGTGCATGGATTTAGTTCATATAATTTTCTCTGGTATTTTGGTATTCACTGTTAAGTTGAAATTACATTTGATAGGATTTCTTTCTGTGGTGTGCTATTTGTGAGTAAAGTAATTAATTTTTAAAAACTTGTGGATGTCCTACAATAACTGTTAATATCACTTGGTCTTAAGGATGATGATCAATAGCATTTTCTAGTTGACCCACTTATGGCTTGATAGCTGTTACAATATCATTTAGCAAAAAGGCCAGCTATTGAAAAGTTTAAGGTTTTTTAAAAGACTGGCAGCAAGGAACCATTTAACAATTGAAGTCACGTAAAACAGATGAGGCTAGCAGTCAGCATCACCTGAACTAAAAGGCAACTATTAGCATATGTTTGGTTCAACATATTTTGAAGAAATAATTGCTTATTTTTGCCAGCTCTGTGAGACAGCATTTGAAAATAAGCTATTTACTGTGATATAACCAAACATGCTATTAATTTTTTCATTTCTATTTTTTTCCCCACGTTTTGGCACCTCTTTTATACCTATTTAGGCAATTTTAATGCCACACTTACTGTTTTTTAATTGATTTTATTGTTTCTTTCAATGCTCTGTTTTTGAATTTGTAAGCTTTGGAACTTGAATTTACTGCTTTCTAGATGCCATGCTCTGTTTTCATTTTTCATGCCACATGCTGCATTGATTTGGCTTATTAGTTCTGTGGCTGTATGAATTTTTCTTTTTGGTTCTTTGCCACTTATCAGAGGCAGTCAGCATAATTTACAGTTTAATCGCTTTATCAATTTTGATTCTTATATTTGCATAATAATTAGAATTAATACAAAAACACGATATAATTTCAATTCTTTTCTTGACTGAAGAGTGAACTTTTCAATGCGTCTCACCTCAAGGGTTTAAAATAAAAACCCTTGCACAGTTACAGCTTAACTGGATCCTTCACTTCTGACCACCTAGCTATATGTCTGAGTTATATATCCTTTAGCGACAAGATAAACTTGAATATGGTCAATTTAACCATCTGGGACAACTTTTATGGCTTATACCCATGAACAACCAACAGTTGTTTCCCTTGCAGAAGGGAAACTAAGTCCCATGTGCCACTGTGCTGAAGAGCAATAATCTCATCAATCATTGCTTGCATTCATCTTGAATTAGAAAGTGTCTCAGTCATTGCTTTAGGAAGGAGAATAGTAGACAAGAAAGAAATGTAAACATAGCGTGATGGTGAGAAATGATAAAGAAATTATAAATTGGGTGAGGATTTCTAGTTTCAAAGAGCAGTAGGCAGATCATCAACATACTTCACAGGTTTGTTAAAAAAGCTGTTGGAGTAGGACATGTTTCATTTTTTTTTTGATCGGCAAGACATGATTCACATGAATCTTTTTCTACCTCATGCTCTGGAATGACCTCCTGTGGACTGTGGTTGGCATTGATAGAGTTAATAGAAGGGTGTTGAGGTGGATATATGCAAGCTTCTATAATGGGACAACTAGTGATTCTTGTGACGGTACATGCAAGGGAGGTAGAGCTGGACAAAAATAAGGTGTGGGTAAAACCTTATAAATCACACTACATTGAACATTTGTATATGATATTAACAATGACATCTATTTTGTAACCTAGAATATCTAATAAAAGACACATTTAATAGCATGTGCAAGCAACTTATCTTAACCAGGAGCAAGGTCACGAACCAAACCAATACACCCAAATGCACATAGAGGAGCATGGTATAATGGACCTTTGAGGAAATAAGTTGATAGGGAATTGATCAAATAATAAGCAGTTAAAACAACTTCACCACAAAATTATAAAATGATATTTTCATGTAACAATAAATGAGCACAGACTTTGAAGTTTGTATTGATAAGCAGTTTTGATAAGATGGGGATTCTTTCTTTTTTGCTGCTCCCTTTAGTTGGGCTATGTGAGGGCATTTTTTCGATGAAATTGAAGTTTGTTTGGATTTGACTTTCCCACTGATGTTTCCATTCTTAAACGAGATTGAAAACTGGTAACTGATGCTGCTAGTGTATTCTGCCTCTACATTTCATCTTTTCACATAATTTGGAAGAATTTTTTCTCCATACAATATAGTGGTTACGAGAATAAATGAAGTAAGGTGCTTTAAAATTGTGGTGTTATTGCCGAAGCATGGTCAGAGCATAATTTTTAAAATTTTTATCCAAGGTAGCTTTTCAGCCAGTGGGATAGGGTTTTGTTGTTGAATTCAGGGTAGCTTTTCTTTTCTTACAATTTTTATAAGTATTTCAGCAGTGTTAAAGGTTTTCTTCTTTTGTTATCTGTGTTTAATCATACCATTCCTAATTTTTTTACAATTTTGATATGCCACGCTGACATATTCCATGTGATTATTCAGGAAGCATCCTGTCCTGGTAGAATTTTATTTTATTATGCACAATAATGAGAGGAAAAAAATAGATATTGATTCTTAGGTTATCTGAATGTTATTTTCTTTTATTGAATCTGTCTAGGTATAATTTACCGTGACTTAAAGCCTGAAAATATCTTACTTCAGAAGGATGGTCATGTTGTATTAGCTGATTTTGATCTATCATATATGACATCTTGTAAACCACAGGTATGTTTCCTCATTCCTGAAAAAATGGTCCATTTATATAAATTATTGGGAATTCTTGACCCAACTGAAATTCGTTGGTGTCACACGTCTCCAATGATATAGTTTTTTGTAGAGAAAGTAATACCCAAGGCTTTAAATCTTCTATTGTTTAATTTTTTGGAAAAAAAATATGATACATTTTTAATGATGTTTAATTTTCTAAAAAAGGAAAGAATTTCTTTATGCTTTTCTTCTTTTAGAGTCATAAAAATATGTCTTGAATATTTAATTTTCTTTATGCTTTTCTTAACTATCGCTACATGAAAAATATGTCTTGAATTGTATGGTGCCCATAGCTAAGAAATTTAATCTATTCCCTTATTATTAGAGTAGAAGAGTAGAATTACTCTCTTTTTTTTTTTACTTTGTTAAGTAGAGTTAGTTTGTTAGTTAACTCAACTAACCTTAGGTTAGTTGACAGTTGGTTTGTAAGTTATGACAGCTGTGCTTTGTAAGAGAAAAGGTTATGGAGAAAAGACTTCAAGTGGTTCATGTTCCTACTATCGATCAATATGCAGACATCCTCACCAAATCTCTCTCCCCTTCCAACTTCACTGTCTTTAGGGACAAGGTCAAAGTTATTGACAAAATTTTTATCAATCCCTCATGAGCTTGCCAGGGGTATTAGAGTAGAATTACTCCCTTTTCTTTCTACACTATTAAGCATAGTTAGTTTTTTAAGTTAACTCAACTAACCTTAGGTAGTTGACAATTGGTCTGTCAGTTATGATAGCTGTGCCGATAGTTGTTTACAGTTGTACTAACTCTAGTATATATAGTACTAGAGTTGTAACCACTTTTCACTTGAGTTTGTTAATATAAAAAATTCCATTTCTGAAGATTGACTTTTTCTCTCCTCTTTCAATTCCAAAATCCTTTTACTTATCTATGATTGCATCTTAAAGTTAGTAAAGGAACTGATATTCTAGAGTCATCTTTTAGCTTGATAATTGTCAAATGCTTAAATTGAAAGTTTTTCCTGCAGGTTGTGAAGCAAGCGATACCTGGTAAAAGAAGATCACGAAGTGAACCACCACCAACATTTGTTGCAGAGCCAGTTACACAATCAAACTCATTCGTTGGAACTGAAGAATACATTGCTCCAGTATGGTGACTTACAATTTGCTTCATACTATCTAAGTAAATGAAAGAGATATCCCTTGATGTTTAATTTTTAAATCTCACTCATTTTGAAAGTTACATAGACATCCTCTGGTTTTAATTCAAAAATAGGTTTGTCATGTTAAAATTGAGGATGTGAAATGAGAGCAGCTTAGATGATCCTCTAGTCGTTGTCCTCTCCTTTCCTCCTTCTCATAAAAGGTAGGTGGACTTGTGTGTAGTCTGTGCTTCATGCCCAAATGGCTTACAAGCAACAGGGTGTGTTAGAGTTGTAATGAAGAGAAAACAGAGATCTTTGTAACTTTGGAAACAAGTGGGATTTCATCAAACTTGAGGACATTTAACGTAATCTATTAATACACATAATAACCACAAAAAAATTATTTTATTATTTATGTGTTGTTATGCATTATTATCATTATCATATTTTTGAGGTTTTTAAGGGACTTGATATCAGGAAATTATAACTGGAGCTGGGCATACTAGCGGTATAGATTGGTGGACCCTTGGTAAGCACTTCCATCCTTTTGTTTGAATACAAATTCTGTAGCATGGTTTTTATTATTATTATAGATAACTAAATTAGCTTCTGTAGCTTCCTGGTTATATTTTTCAACATTAAGGACTATGTCTATTGTGAGGAGATTATTAACAGATAGCTTTCATTACCATTGCGATCTTCCTTTCTCCAGCCTTCTATATAAACAGACATACCACAGTTGCTTTACTTATCAACAGGGCTTTGTTTCTTAGAGCTTAGAAGGGATACTATTGTCATGACTGAGAAAACTGGTGGGATCTTAATAGCTGATATCAATGTGAAAAGAAATAGGGGGAGGTGAAGTTGTAACTCTTAAAATTAAGGCTTAGGGCCTTACTCGACCCCACAAAATCAACTAGTAAGGTGAGAATTGACTAAGTTGATAGGCCATGACACACTTATGTCATGTGTTAGATATCAGTCAGGCATAGCTTGTTAGATATAGCATTCACTTTATTCTCTATTTTAGTAAAGATGACAGCTAACTAATCTCCAATTTCATCATGCTTTAATACAATCAATCCTTGCTGGAGCTTTTTCTTGAGCAAATGGCAATCAATTTCTGCATTTTATTGTATTTTTGTTAGCAATACGTACTTGATGGCTACACCATATCTCTATAGGACAAGAGATCCCAACTCCAAGTTCCATTAGCAAAATGAGATATCCGTATGAGTTTACTAATAACTTGGGCCATTTATAAGAAAGTAGAGCAAGAAACAACATTTTGTTTCTTACTCATTCAAGACAAGGATTATTATAATCCATCTTTTGGAGAGGGAATGAGGTGCAGTGCAGGAAAATGATAAGAATAGAGAGTGAGATCAAAAGATGATTATCAATGAATCTGTACATATTTATTACTTAATGAACTATGTTAAGAGCTCTAATATTTATAGTTAGGTGTGGACAACTATCTCTTAACTGTTTTACTATCAGAAATACACCTAACTGGTTCCGTTATAAGATTAAAAAATAGCAGCAACTAAGTAGATATACAATGCCCAATTGGACCTCATGTCAACTAGTGATCCTGTCCAATTTTGGACCTCATGTCAACTAAGCAGATATACAATGCCCAATTTTTCTAAAGTTTTCTCACATACACACAGTTATATTTATGAAGAGTCATGACTTTTCAAAGGTTTTTTGAAATCTCTTCACTAGTAATCGATTACAGGATTTTGGTAATCGATTACACAAATTAAAATTCAAACAGTTTTGTGCTACTAGTAAAAAATATCTTCACAAACTCTTTGGTAATAGATTAAATAGTATGGTAATCGATTACCAGTTCAAAAATATCTTTTTGAACTGATTTAGCCTTTGATAAAAGAATGTTTGATACTAAAGATGTTGAGGCCAAACTAAAGCATTCAAATTGAGATTCTTTAAACAAACTTACTAAGTTATTATCTTAAATTTACTTGATCATATTCATGTGTGAAAGTGTTTATTCTAAATCTCTTAACATTAGTTGTGCCTTGATGTGTAACTTGTAATGTATCCCACATTTCTTTTGCATTTTTTCAGTTTGAAACTCTAAGGGTGTGCTTGGTTTGCATTTTCATTTTCTGTTTTCATTTTCTGAAAACTGTTTTCATTTTCAAAAGATTAAAATTCTGAAAACATGTTTGGTTTGACTTCTTATTTTCTGTTTTTAGGAAATAAATACACTGAAAATTTATGATATATTAACTTGTCTTTTTTGTATTTTTAGATTTGCTTAAAATTACATTCCTTGTCATCGCATTTTCATTTTAACCAAAATGAGGTTTCTATTTTGAACTGAAAACACTGAAAACGAAATTTTATTGTTTTCATTTTCTGGTTGTTTCATGTTTTCATTTTCATTGAAAATGTTTTCAAAAATCCAACTAAACACATTTTCATCACTATTTTTTGTTTTTACTGAAAATGAAAACAGAAAACAGTCAAACCAAACACCCCCAAAAGTACTCATCCATGTCTAATGCAGAAGTAATTATGTTCTTGGTTTTTAAATTATATTGGACCCTTCTTCTTTCATCTTCATCCCATTGTTCTCTAGGTTTTTCTATAGTTGCATTTTTCACTATCATCGTAGGAATGAAGAGACTAATTTCAATGACTTCATATATTTAAATCTATGGCTTCTATAAAGATTTGCATACGGGTTTTCCAATGGACAAGTGACCTCAATAACTTAAGAGCGGGGGGGGGGGGGGGTGAATTAAGTTTTAAAATTTTCCCACTAACAAACTTTAACCCCCTTTTTAAATGATATATAATAGGCTTAGAATGAAGAAGAAGAAGCAACAACTAAATTAACCAATGTTCTTTAAACGTGCAAGACAAAATTAGTTTCAATAAAATAAACGAGATAAGGGAAGAGAGAAATGCAAACTCGATTTATACTGGTTCGGCCACTTTCCGTGCCTATGTCCAATCTTCAAGAAACCCACTTGAGATTTTCCACTATCTCTGTAAATCATTTACAGACTTTGAACATACCTTGGGATTCCTCAGGATTCTCACAAGTCAAGAGACGAACAATCTCTTGCTCACAACAATGTCTTTAGAATATACAGAAAAATTTCTCTCTTTTAGGGATGATAATACAAATCGAAGATCTTAGAAGAATTCTCAATTGATTTGCAAGTGTTTGACCAATAGTTGTTTAGAGAGCATTTGACAATTAAATTCTCTTTTAAAATCTCTCTCTTACTTTTCGATGTCAGACACACATATATATAGGCTCATTGCGCCTTTTCAAAATGATTTGAAGAGATGTGACTTTTCAAAAAAATTTTCTGTCACTGATAATCGATTACACAATTATATTTCTGAAGAGTCAATGACTTTTCAAATTTTTTTTGAAATCTCTTTACTGGTAATCGATTACAGGATTCTGGTAATCGATTACACATATCAAAATTCAAAAAGTTTTGTGCCGTTAGTCAAAAATATCTTCACAAACTCTTTGATAATCGATTACACGGTCTGATAATCTATTACCATTTTTGAATTGATTTAGCCTTTGATAAAAGAGTGTTTGATACTAAAGATGTTGAGACCAAACTAAAGCAATCAAATTAAGATTCTTTAAACAAACTTACTATGTTCTTATCTTAGATTTACTTGATCTTGTTCTTTTGACATGATTCAATTCATGCTCATCAAGTAACCTTTTTTGGCATCATCAAAACCTGCATGATATTCATTCACATTCTCCCTCTTTTTGATGATGACAATCATCTTTAAGTAATACTTTGGCATCATCAAAACATGCATGATATACATTCACATATACCACATAGTTTTCCTATACCAATGATTGATGAGTTGCTAGATGAGATAGTGGATGCAATGATATTTTGTAAACTACATTTAAAATCAGGGTACCACCAAATTCGCATGAGAGAAGACATTCTGAAAACAACTTTTAGAAGTGGCACTATGAATGCACCCTCTACTTTCCAAGCCTTTATGAACAAAATTCTAAACCCTTATTTGAGGAAATATGTCTTAGTTTTCTTTGATAACATTTTGGTCTACAACCAAGATGAAGAGAATCACCGGAAGCATCTCAAATTGGTGATGCAAATCTTAAGGGAAAATCAGTTGTTTGCTAACACAAAGAAGTGCAGTTTTGGCCAAAGTCAATTAGAATATTTAGGGCATTTGATTTCAGAAAAAGAAGTTTCAGCAGACCTAACAAAATAAAGGACATGGTTCATTGGCCCATTCCTAGTAATGTGAAAAGCCTAAGGGGATTTTTGGGCTTAACTGAATACTACAGAAAATTTGTGAGAAATTATGGAAAAATAGCTTTGCCTTTTACACATCAACTAAAAAAAGATAGCTTCAACTGGGGAAGTGAGGCTCAGATGGCTTTTGAGCATCTCAACCAAGCAATGACTACAATGTCAGTGTTAGCAGTCCCAAACTTTGAGAAAACATTCATTGTGGAAGCTGATGCTTCGGGGAAGGAACTAGGTGCGGTGCTCATGCAAGAGGGGCAACCAATAGCCTATATGAGTAAGACCTTAGGTGAGAAGGCTCAAAATAAATCTATTTATGAGCACGAGTTGATGACCATTATTCTAGCTATCCATAAATGGCAGGACTAGCTCTTAGGGAGGCATTTCATAGTGCACATGGATAAAAAAAATGCTTGAGGTTTTTGGAAGGTCAAAGGCTTATGGGTGAAGATCAGCAAAAATGGGTTTCAAAATTGTTGGGTTTTAATTCTTGGGAGAACTTTGCTACAATTAATGTACAATTCCCTAATTTACACCTTGAGGACAAGGTGGGTCTTGAGGGGGGAGTATTGATAGGACCCATAGTTTAATATTTAAGACATATGTGAGGAGGCGCAAGAGGTGCGATGCACAGGATCAAAAGCAAGAGAGAGAAAAGCCTAACTAACTTGCATACCTGGCAGTAGTGGCGTGGGGTGTGCACGAGTTGTTGGGAGAGAAAGTAAGAGAGGAAATATAAGTGGGAGGTGGAGTATGAGGGAGGTAGGCTGGAATTCTGTTAAGGCTTGGGAGAGAATTGGACACTCTCGAAATGGCCCTATTATCATTTCTTTGCTTTTTCTACGTGTTCTTATTGTATTCCTCATTCCCAGCTTTGAATCTCTTGGATACAGGCTGGGATTACCGTATTAATACTATTGGAGTTGGTTATTTTGCTATATATATCCTATCACATACATATAGAAAAAAAACACTAACGTACTCCGATCCTAGAAGGCTCCTTGATATGTGAAAGTATGGGAAAGGGTCATTTTATGCAAGCTTATCCTTGCATATGCAAAAAGGTTGTTTTCGAATTCAAACATTTGACCAACCAGTCACTTAGGCGTAACTTTACTATCAACCTCTCTGGAGTTCCTTGGTTCTCACTCCTTATTCTTTCTTTTTCTTCGCCTAGGGCTACACGGCACTAACTTTCTTACTTGTATGGAGAGCTACACGCCCCAAGCTTTTAGATAAGCTAAAGCAAGGGGTTTCGTCGTCGCAGTTGCCCTTATTAGATGGTCTGTCCAGGAAATAACTTCCTTTTTTCAGGAGAACCCCAAAAAGAGAATGTCATCCAAGTTTGGGTTTAGTTATGCTTTAGTGAAGGCTTTCTCGGTCTTTAACTGGGGGCTGTAGAACTAATATTGGGCGGGTCAAGGCTTGCCTTGAATTAAAAAGGCAGCAAAAAATAGAATAATTAAAGCGGTGCTTCATAAAACAAGGTCATCAATTTACTTGAGAATAATCATTGATAAAATGATAAGAACCTTGGGAAAACCAGACCACAAAAACTAGCTATTGTAGTTGGAGAGCCCAAGGTCTTATAAACCCTACACTAGAATCTTGTACTTCCAATGTGGGACTCAAGTGCCATGCCTTGCAAATGGGTTCTAACATAAAATTAACAAAATATTTAAACAGGATTCATAGAATCAGGACATTTGATCAGTTGCATTTACCTGGTATTCAATTTTTTTTTTTAGTTTTTGAGAAATTTGAGGTTTTATGAAGATATTCTCTATTTTGTTAGGATTTGGTCTCTTAGGTTGCTGGAAAATTTAACTTGAGATGATTTTGTTTCTACATGCTGGGATAGAATTAATGTTTACCATTCTGAGTATTAGCTAGTGATTTCTGTTAGCGATAACCAAAATAAATGATTGCTTCTTGAAAATTTTGATGGAGCCTCATTTACTGATGTTTGTGCATAGAGAAGTTATGCATGAGGGGGCATGTTAAAGATCAATGATATTCCTCACATTCACCAAACAACTTTTAGCATAAAAAATAGTTATTACTTTTTCACTCATTATTAAGTCATCGTTTGATTATCACAGCCCGATGTTTGACATTTACGATTTCGTTTCCTTATCTTCTGAATATAGGTATCTTGTTGTATGAGATGCTCTATGGTCGTACACCATTCAGAGGAAAGAATAGACAGAAGACATTTTCCAACATCTTACACAAGGATCTTACCTTTCCAAGCAGCATCCCGGTAAACAAAATAGTGCTTGATATTAGTAGTTGAACTTGAAAATTATTGAATGTTGTTTGCCATCCAATTCATTTTCCAAAGAGAAGGTCTTATTCAAGAAGTTTTTGCATAAAATACATGCATTTCCCCAACTTCAGATAATGGGTAGTAAAATACATGTAGAGAAGCATGAGCATTCAAATACATAGGTACTTAGTTTTCAAATTTATTTTTGGGTGTGAATAATAATATATTTCTTTTGTCCCATTATAATTGTTGTCCTAAGTAAGTTATTTTACACAGATAAAAATAATAATAAATATATGAAAGAGAATAGTAATTTTGTAAAATTAACCTTATATCATTATTAATTCATTTATAGATTTTATTGTCCACCTTTAATATTATAAGAGATATGAGTGGAAAAAGATAATTAATATTACATTAAAAACTAAAATGATAATTATTTTGGGACAATTTTTTTTTTCTTGCACGAAAATTATAATGGGAGGGAGTATTTTCTTCTGATATCCAGAGACATATTGTTTTGATCTTACGTTAACTGAACAGTTTTGAAATTTTCAGGCTAGTCTTGCAGCCAGGCAGTTGATTAATGCACTACTCCAAAGAGACCCAACAAGTCGTATAGGTTCAACCACTGGTGCCAATGAAATCAAGCAACATCCTTTTTTCCGTGGAATCAATTGGCCTCTTATCCGCAACATGGTAATATTCTTGTGATTTCTTTTGAAGTCAGTCATTAGAAAAATATTGACTACCGTAAGTAATAAAATTAGTCCTTCAAAGATACGTCAGTCATTTTAGGCCATAAATGATGGAAACTATGCCCAAAGTCCCTAAATATGTATTTATTTGGTGATCAAATTCTTGAATTTGTAATCCATCAGGCAAATTAGTCCCTATGGTCTCTAATGCGGGGACTACTTTAGCTGACAAAATATGCATCATTCAAGGACCTCAAGTATAATCAATCTGTCACTCAATATGACGCATCTTTCAGGAACTAATATGACTTCTTCCTTTACTGTTTTGAAAGACCTCTAAAAGTCAATTTAAGATTGGTTAAAGTTTAACTGGTGAAATCAAATGCTGACTTATGACATGTTTGACCTTTGAAAGGGATAGCTGCTACTGCTCCTCCTAAACTTTTTCAACCTAAAAAAGAAAATAAAAACAATATAGCCTCTCAAATCATATTTTCAGTATTTGGTGAAGTTGTTAGCTGCTTATTATTGCATTAATTACTGAGTTATCTTTTTTTCATGCAGACTCCACCCCCATTAGATGTTCCTCTTAAATTGATAGGAAACGATCCCGTGGCAAAGGATATAAAGTGGGAAGATGATGGAGTGCTAGTTAGCTCTATTGATATGGATATTTTTTGACGGTTTGCACTGTTCACTCAGGATCTTTGGTCAGCATCTTATCTGATTTCATGCTGCAACGATCACGGGGTCTAAGTCATTCAAGTGTAATAGTGTCTGTTGATTTGGTTATGGTCCAATACTACCATCATGTGATCTGCCAATAGACAACTTCAAACAAATTCTAAGTTATGTAGGATTAGCAGAAAAGTAGAATGTACATTGAATAAAGTCATTTTCCGATAGAAACAAGCATCCTAGTTATATGCTCATCGACGATACATCAATAATACACTTTTGTATATGGCTTATTAAAATATCATACATATTACTAGTTATTTTGATTATGGTACATGTAATCAAATTTATTTATTGCCACAAAATATCATACATATCACTAGTTAAAATAGCATACATATTAAATTTTGTAATAGTAAATATTTTTTATTTATAAAAAAATATACGGATTAAATAATTCGTATGATTTATATCAAAATTAATTGTCATAAAATTTATTATTTAAATTTGCATGCGCATTAAATATACATTAAAAATTTTAGTGTATACATTAGAAATTTTAGTGTTATGTATAACAACATTATTTATTTTATAATGTAATTGGCTCATTAGCTCATTTGGTTAGAACGTTATGCTAATAACCTGAAAGATGAACTTCATGACTCTTATGGATCAACTTCATCCGTAAAGGGCAAAAATGAAAAAATGTTGAGTGTATCTAGCAACACCCTTACGGATGAACTTCTAGCAACACCCTTACGAATGAACTTCATCCGTAAAGGACAAAAATGAAAAAATGCTGAGTGCACCTAGCAACACCCTTACGGATGAACTTCATCCGTAAAGGACAAAAATGGAAAAATGCTGAGTGCACCTAGCAACACCCTCTTGTTTTGCTGGTATACCCAACAAAATAGGTGAAGTGACAAAAATGTCCTTCACCTATTTTTTAAAAGCCTTTCTTTTTTTCCTCTCTCGCTACAGTTACCATAGCAACGTCTCCTCTCTCTCTCTCTCTCTCTCTCTCTCTCTCTCTCTGTTTTATTCATCTTCTTCGCATTTATGCCGCTGCTATTGTTCACCGCCGCCGCCGTTAGTGCCACCAGTGGCCGATGCTGCCACACCATTCACATTTCCATGATAGAGATCCATCGCCGCCGAGGTAAGTCTCGTTCTCTCTCTCGTCGTTGGATTTGCAGACACGGTTGGTATTTGTATAAGGGATACGGTGGGTATTTATTTTAAATTTTTTCTTTCAATTTGAGAGAAAAAATCATTTTATAATTATTTTAAAATTTTAAATGAATTAATATTTTTATTTAATTTTTTTTAATAAACAAATGTTGTTGTAAATTTTTTGTGTACTTTTATTTAATTAATTATATTTATTTTTTGAAGTTTTTTTTAAGAACTTAAGTAATTTGTTTATTTTAAAACAAATGTATATATATTAGTGATTTAATTATTTTTAAAAAGTATAAGTAAATTACAATTTGTTATAGTTGATATTTTAAAAAGTTTTTTTTATAAATTTATTAATATATATTTGACAATTTAGTTTAACAAGAAAATGTAAATTTGTAAATTAAAAATTTTATAATTTTTAAATTACAATTTATATATATATATATATATATATATATATATATATATATATATATTATTACAATCATAGTATTAAATATTTATATAAATAGTGTTTGGAAGTATAAAATTAAAATATTTTCATTAGTAAAAAAATTTAAGTTATTGCCATAGTAATTTGTTGAAAAATAAAATAGTGATTTGTTAGAAATAAAATCCAAAATTGTAGTTATATTTTGGTCATTAATTTAACTTTACTAGGATTAGTGTTGCAAACTCTATATATTTGAAAAAAGAATATTCTATATGCATTTATGAATATATTAAAGTAATAAAAAAGTTATTCAAAAAATAAAAAGTTTTATTTATGAATTATTAAATAGTAATTGATTGAAGTATTGTTTGAATGCTTACATAAATTATTATGAATGTTTTAATGTGCAGATTATGGTTAGAACTACAGGTTTGGGTCAGGCTTTAGGCAGGGTTATAAGAAGAATCCTAGGAAGAGAAGTCAGTAGTTATGCGGATGAAGCCCCTCAACAGCGAAGGCCCACAGTATCTGCGCATAGGAAATGGGAAGATGCAATTGTTGCTGAGGATGTTCAGCATATGGACCATGCAGATGACGAGATCCATGAACAGCCTGAAGAAGCAACTGTTGATGATGTAGTTATTGATACCAAGGGTTTTCCAGGCAGACCCCACGACACATTAGTTTTGATGGACTATGTTTATCATGTGACAATGAAAGTTTGAAATGGAGAGGTATTTATATTTTTAAATAAATAATATTTTTGTAAGTATTTGTTATTATTGCTGAATTGAGTTAAATTATGATTTTCAGGAACGTCATGAGCTAAAGTTATCCTCCCATGAAAGAAAGGTTGAAAAATTTGACAGGCCTGCTCCAAAGATCGAAGGCTTAGTGGCTGCCACTTGATTAAGTCCTCTGATCGCATGTTTGTCTGAGACGAGATCGAGGACTTATGTTTGCTTTCGTGGAGAGGTGACTATCACCTTGGATGATGTGTCATCGTTGTTGCATCTGGCTATTACATGTGTGTTCCATAGCTTTGAGCCTCTTCATGTGGATGATGTCATGTTTCTCTTAGTTGAATTGCTTGAAGTCAGTGCTGAAGAGGCAAGAGCTGAGACAGTACAGTACAATGCCATGGGGCATATGTGCGATTATCCTGGCTGCGAGACATATATCAGAGCAAATATGATGCAACACAGTGGACTGTAGCAGCCAAGCATATTTGTTGCATCTGCTTGGTTGCACACTCTACGCTAACAAGAGTGTCACACACATGCATGTGGTATTCTTGGACGCATTTTGTGACCTGACGTAGAGTGGAAGCTACGCATGAGATGCTGCTGCATTGGTGCATATGTATGAGAATTTGAATGATGTGTCAAAGAGTAGGACCAGACAACTTGCAGGATATATCACGGTTTTACAGGTAATTTGATTTTTTTAAAATTTAATTTTAGTTGGTTACTTTATATTGACAATTTTTTTTTTGTTTTTAAAATATGTGCAGTGTTGGATCTACGAGCACTTTTCTTCTGTTAGTTTTGCTATCGTTGCTAAGAATTATGATGAGAGGAAACCATGTGCTTGCCGTTGGAAGTTTGGGAAGGCATTACCAGTATCGACGTATCGTAAGCGTTTGGATATATTGACGTCTGATGGTATGTGTTGGATTCCGTACGGGGACCACCGTGCATTCAGAGAGTTTGATGTTATCTCTTTATTTTTCAGGCATATCAGATGAGGTCCATCTATTGTCATACACCGACCGGAGAGGGTAGTACGACAGTTTGGGCATGTGCAGACCATTCCTCCACACCCTCCTGCTCCTTTTCTATGTATAGAAGACATTGATGATAGATGAATTCAGTTTTCTGAATACATTGCACCGGTGGGTCAGATATGTGTAGTGCTTGGACAGTGTTCACCAGACTACATGGAGTGATTCTACATGATATCTCATCCTTTTCATGAGTCCAACACAACATGGGGATCCTCCTAGACATCCACCTGTGCCGCACCATGACACATTTGTTGAATCAGTTGTTGCTCAGCACCCGGTGGTGGCAACAACTATGGACGAAGCACCTGAAGGTGCACATGTTGATGTAGACCAGCCTCGACATGCAGTGGTAAAATATATTTTCTATTGTGACTTTTACTTAATTTGAATGATGTGTCAAAGAGCACGACCAGACAACTTACAGGATATATCACACTTTTACAGGTAATTTGATTTTTTTAAAATTTAATTTTAGTTGGTTACTTTATATTGACAATTGTGTTGAATTTATTTGTTTTTAAAATATGTGCAGTGTTGGATTTACAAGAACTTTCCTTTTGTTGGTTTTGTTATTGCTGCTGAGGATTATGATGAGAGGAAACCATGTGCCTGTCGTTGGAAGTTTGGGAAGGCATTGTTAGTATCGACGTATTGTAAGCATTTGGATATATTGTCATACACCGATGCATTCAGAGAGTTTGAGGTTATCTCTTTATTTTTCAGGCATATCAGATGGGGTCCATCTATTGTCATACACCGACCGGAGAGGATAGTACGACAGTTTAGGCATGTGCAGACCATTCCTCCACACCCTCCCGCTCCTTCTTTATGTATAGAAGACATTAATAATAGATGAATTCAGTTTTCTGAATACATTGCACCTGTGGGTCAGATATGTGTAGCGCTTGGACAGTGTTCACCAGGTTACATGGTGTGATTCTACATGCTATCTCATCCTTTCATGAGTCCAACACAACATGGGGATCCTCCTAGACATCCACCTGTGCCGCACCATGACACATTTATTGAATCAGATGTTGCTCAACACCCGGTGGTGGCAACGACTATGGACGAAGCACCTGAAGGGCAAATGTTGATGTAGACCAGCCTCGACATGCAGTGGTAAAATATATTTTCTATTGTGACTGTTACTTAATTTATGTGAACATAAATTAAACCTAATCTTTTTTATTGTTTTTTTTATAATTTCCTAGGAGACTTGCCAAGCAATAGCTGAAAGGTTGGAAAGGTTGCTCAACCTAAGGATAAATGTCATGCTTTGTTGGAGTGAAAGAGAAACAAGGATCACATTATACCTTGATGCAATGACATATCCCATGTCGGTTATATTCATCTACTTGTCCATAGTAACTTGCATGTAACATTCAACAAATTGAATTTATTTAAAGCAAATTAAATCAAACAAAACATAACAATAAAGTTATATACCATGGATAATCCATCAACAAGTAGAGACCGCTTTAATTCCTCAAATCTGTCTATGCCACCAACCAGGTTGATATACTCATCAGACCATTTTGTAAGTTCTTTAAGCAAATGGTTGCACACCAATGACCATGAATCTTCAAGACCAATACCTTATAAGACAACAATTGCACGATATCCACAGTTACCATAAGCTTTGACATCAACAATGTTTATAATGGAATCATGAATGCATGGATGAAATTGATCCAACATCGGCATGGTTCTTCTTTGAATTGGTTGCTCAGATGATGATGCACTACGTTTGATTGAAGAATTACTATTTTGCACAGAATGTAATGCATCAATATACTCCCAGTAAGACGGATCACACTTTGTTGATCTTTGTTGTTTGGTCATCGGTTTCTTCTGAGCACCTTTTGTTTTCACCTTTTTTGGAGGAGCACACATAGAGTTTAATTCATCGGTCTCTTTAAGGTCCAATGAGCAAATTCAACCCTGCATATGAAATACACAACCAGGTAAAGAAACACAATTTTTTTAATCCATTGAATTGTAAACCCTCACAACAACAAAATTTAGAATTTTTGTACCTATTAGTTACTGTGTTTCCTAAGTGCATCACCTTATTCCTCCAGACTTTAACAAATATTTCTTTGTGAGGAATCAGCCATGTTTGGTTGACATAGTCAACAAATATTGGCCAAGCAAGAAATTTCAAAATTCTTAAGGCACTCATTAAACTGTTGCTTAGAAGGACAATCCACCAAACTCTCCCAAGCTTCCATGACATAATCCCATGCATTTTTTTTACCAGCCAGGATTTTACACTTTGCCTTCACATTCTTATCAATGTGAAACCAACACAACAAATTGGTAGCCTCAAGGAATACAACTTTCACTGCATTCATTAATGCTAGATCTCTATCGGTAACAATAACTCTAGGGAGTGCATCACGTCTGAGGAAAAGACCTTGAAATCGTTGTAGAGCCCAAACAACATTATTCAGTTGTTCTCTCTCCAAATAGGCAAAAGCAACAAAGAATGTAATCCTTGTTGGTGTCACACCAACAACATCAAGTAATGGCAGTATGTACTTATTTGTTTTGTAGGTACTGTCTATCAAAAATACCAAATTACAGGCATTGGTTAATTTGACTACATTAGGATGACTCCAAAATATGTCACGTACAACATCTTCATCCTTCAACATTAATCATTAGGTTGATTAGTTGTTGCATTTTAGTATTATTGCCTCTTATGGAAGAACGATAATCATTTCTTGCATTGTATATTTGCTTGATTGTTGTATAACTATTGGCATTGTGCTCCTTCAACATTAGAAGAATATTTCTTGGTTTCACCATTGACTTTGTCGTATCAGCAACAATGATTCTCATCATCCTTGGTCAGTCGACCAACATATGGATGTCCAACTAAAGACTTCGCCAATTCATGATTGTGACTCCCACAAATTAAATTCACCATCCATCCTTCTTCTTGGCCCTATATTGACCATTCCTTTCACAACAAATTAAAACAAATGAGGTCCTTCCTCTAATATCATTATTTGTATCCGACTTCATAATCACCGCCACAAATCCAATTGAATAAGTAACAGATCGAGCCCAATGTAGAACATCATCATGGGTAACAAAAACCTACAATGCAATCCATACAAGTTTAGTATTCAAGGGACATTCATTTAATTACTTTAATGACAATAAATCATATCAATACCTGAGAAGTATTGAACGCATTAGAACAATTAACATATTCTTTATTCACACCAGCTTCATCTTCATTTTCGTCATTCATATAAACTTCTTCAAATATTAGACTATCATATATCCACTGATCTTCATCCATCTTAAGAAAACATTCAAAAATTTCAAGTAGAAACAAAAACCCCTAGCCACACCATAATTATACTATCATATAATTTTTTGCATTTTTTTACTGCATTTATTAATATAATACATTAAATTAAATTAAAAATGAAAAAAAAACAAATTTCTGTTTAAATTATTTTCACATTAATATCACTTTCAAATTATACAAACTATAACTATCAAATGAATATTCTAACTATATCTATTTAAAAGTTTTTTAGTTATCAATTCTAATTTTTTTCTTATTAAACAATAAAATAAAAAATAAAAATAAAAAATAAATTTAAAACAAAATTACGGATTGGTATTCTGTATGAATCTTACCTATTGTCAATCCGTAAGTTATATAAAAAATCAAATTTATATTACGTAAGTTATATTACGCGAAAAAAATCAAATCAACAACTTACCTTCGCCGTTAATGACCAAACCAACCACTTCCACAACCATCACTTGCCAACGAACCACCGTAAATAATGTACCTCCATCAAAGAGGACACAAGAACGAGTGACAAACTCTCATGGAACGAACGATGGTGAAGGAAAAATAAAAACAAGCTCGAAAGAAAAGTGAAGAAGGAACGAGTTACTTATAACAGAGGGATATAATGGGCATTTAAAAAAATTGCTGGGTGTACCAACAAATCTGCGGGTGCCCGAAGCAAATCCCCCAATATTAGTGAGAAAGAGAAAATGGGAATATTCAGAACAACATGTAGTGTTTTACCCACACATGGCACAAGTATTTATAAAACTTTCATAAACTCTTTATATTGAGCAAAAGAGAGATAGACTATTCCTTGTGATTAATCAATCATTTCATTCTTCACATCATTTGGGTACTAAATTGAACAATATAATTGATTATAGCCAAATAATTGATTATCTACAAAATGATGAATTTCCTTTTGGATCAAATAATCAATTATCTTAAATGAATAATTGATTATTTACGAATCTTCACAAATTATGGATAGTAAAGTGACCAGATAATCAATTAAATAGTTCTTCCAATTGATTATTATCAAAATTTGTGATTCTTCAATATGAATTTTTGTCTAGTTTGAATCCCAAGTTATTTACAAGATCAAATGTGTTTTGAGTACTTGAGTAGGCCATTCATATGATGCATTCTACTTAATATGCATGCATCACGCACATTCATGCAATCAAAATAGAAAATCAAGCAACCTAAAAGAACTAGTGTTCAAACTATACAAGGCTTTTACATATTCTATTTACATAATCAAAACTAGATATGAACAACATGACTTCTTCAATCTTCAAGTCATGGCCATCTAAACTCCAGATGAATACCAGTGAAGGAAATCTTGGAAACTCCTATGAAGAGCTTAATTCAAAGATAAACTCCCTAAAAAAGCTTGACAAGAACATAAGACATGATAAAAACGAAAAATAAAAGTTTCACAATTATGTTATTTTAGAAAATTCTTTCCTAATGATGATAAAAAAAAAGAAGGATCAATTTCATCATTGGTTCAATAGTGAAGTGCTTCCAGATATTGCTCCACATACTAAACAATTTCCTTCCTTTCTTGTTCAAGTTGAACCAATGCAAGTCCCACAAACTTATGCTTCATTTTGAAATTTATCACCATCTAAGTAATTTTGTGATCTCTCCCTTCTTTTTAATTATTGATGTTAAAAGGAGGAGTGTGAGTAGGAAAAACCCACCACCACTAGTGGAGTAGACCATCTCACCACCACCCAACCTTAACCCAAACCCCACCACACCATGAACCTAACAACATGCAACCTAGACTTGAAACCTATTCAATCCTTTTTCTTCTCCTTGTTTGGATATCTCATTCGTACACATCTGGATATCTCGTATCCGAAAACTAGTAGTTCACCCCATCAATCCTCTAAGGGCCAAATAACTCAATTTTCTCCCATGAACTATTTGAGTCAATGCATTAGTTTGATCCAAAACTTGAGATAATGGATGTAATCCAAAAAAAGATTCATAAGTAGTTGTTAATGGAGTTGAAGTCACCAAATTCAAAGGAGTTGGTATCAATTTATGTCTAATTGCTGATTTTTTTTTCTTAAGTAGGGAAAGTGGTTTTTTTTTCTTTCATATAGAGTTAATAATAAAAAATAAGATACTTGAATGCAGGCTTCTGCAACATCAACTCTAGGTATGGTTTTGGTTTCAGTCTTGAGAAGCTCATCATCCTTCCCTACAATAAATTCCCTAAGGCCTCCTTATTTGTTTTCAAAACTACCAGACCTAACTCAATATAGAAAGTAAGAAAAGATGAAGAAGAAGAACTAATCATGATCATTAATAAAACCCTTGTCCCAAGACTGATACTCTCATTAGCAATATGAATATTGAAAACATGTTCTGTCTAAATAAAATATATTGAAGACAAGTAACCATGTAATTAAGTGTAAATATGCATAAAGCCGAAAGCAATTTCATCTATACTTCTATTCTGTCTTACTTTGGAAAAAATGTTTAAAAGATTTATGTGAATTCAACACTTATAAATAAAAATTCCAGATTTTACAATTAAACCTTCTTTTTCGGAAACCTACACCAAAAAATCTAAAAGTCCTCTGCCTAAAAAACCAGGTATCAAGTTAAGATTAAAATGTTGATTGAAAGTGTTACTGGTGCAGCTTAGGTAATGAGGACTAAAAGTATCAACATTTTATTTAAAGTACAACTCCAAGGAAACAATCAAGCAGTCTAAAATTTAAGGTGTTATTACATTAATTAAAAAATATAATTGGTGGATCCTAGGAAAAAGAAATTTAGGAATGCTATATGTCTCAGTTTGGACAAGAATTGGTATACCTTATAATTGTATATAGGATGCCAGAATTGTTGGGAATTTTGAGGGGAGTAAACACCGGGGAGATTTACACTGGTGGACCACGAGCCACTACATAAGGGAACTTGACACCAAACTTTAACCTAAAACCTTAAGGCTCAGGTTTATGGGTCTTATCATCACTTATATGGTGCCTAACTTTTCCACTTTTGCCTAACTTTTCCAATGTGGAACTTCACCTCACACTTGTAACCCAACAATCTTTCCCTCAAGTGTGAGTCTCTTCCACATGGTAGCCTTCCCCACGAGAGAAAGTCTTCCACGAGTATAGCCATTAGAGTCCACATGCTCTCTAGCTACTTGCGGTACTTACACTGTCGCCATCTTACACATCTGAGTCAGTCATTAAGTCAAACCAGGCTCTGATACTAGTTGTTGTGAAATTCGAGGGGAGTAAACACCGAGGAGATTTACACCGGTGGACTACGAGCCACCACATAAGGGAACTTGACACCACACTTTAACCCAAAACCTTAAGGCTCAGGTTTATGGGTCTTCTCCTCACTTATATGGTGCTTAACTTTTTCACTTTTGCCCAATGTGGAGCTTCACCTCACACTTGTAACCCAACACAGGATGGTTAATGTCCGTTATGTTGGGGACATTCGAGGGGGGTAAATGCCTGGGAGATTTACACCTTTGGACCATGAGCCACCATATAAGGGAACTTGACACCACACTTTAACCCAAAATCTTTAGGCTTATGTTTATGGGTCTTCTCCTTATTTATATGGTACTCAAATTTTTCACTTCTACTCGATGTGGAACTTCACCTCACACTTGTACTCCAACAATCTCCCCCTTCATGTGTGAGTCTCTTCCACATTGTAGCCTTCTCCTTGAGTGGAATTCATTACCATCCACGAGTATAGACATTAGAGCCCACATGCTCTAGCTACTTGCACTACTTGCACCGCCGCTCCACCTGCGGGACACGCTGCCTAGACTCACCGCCAGGAAGACTTTTGATACAAGGGATCCCCAAGGCTAATGATCCATTGTTAGTCGATGAATACGACTAAGTTTTGTGTAATAAATCTATGCAAATTGTATCTAACTCCTCCCATTTATGGTTATTTTGTAGTGTTGTAATTACTTTTTGTTAAAAATAGGTAACAAGTACTTAGTACTCCCATTTTTTGTGTATTTAATAATCATTTCCTTTTAATTTCAGGTAAATTAGGCAAGTTTGTGAAGTTCTGATTTTGATCTGCTCGCTAAGCCAATCTGCTAGCTTAGCGAGTCATCACTGAGCGGACCACTCTTGCGGCTGAGCGCGAGGAAGAATCTGGAAGAAGGATGAGCTTGACACACGCACTAAGCGAGAGCCCATCCCGCTAAGCGCATTGCTTGCATGCATCTGCTAAGCGAGAAGGCGAGCGCTAAGCCAAAATTCACTTATGCTTGCCAAGCGAGCCAGAGTGAGCTAAGCGCGCAAGCACCAACAAGGCCACCTATTTAAGCCTGAAATCAGAAATGGAAAAGGGAGTTTGGGAAATTCTTGAAGCTTTTGCATGTTTAGAGATTTCTAGAGAGAAAAAGGTCTAACTTCTAGAGAGTTTTGAGAGCTTTTGCTGTGCGAAGACTGGAAGAGAACTGAGTTTGAAGAGGAAGCCATCCTGAGAGCATGAGATGAGTCTGTGAGTGATTGTGAGGTTCTAGAGGTGGAGGAGACATCCCCACTACTTGTATTTCTTCAATCCTTCATATTTCTTTTCTCTTTGTTGTAAAGGAAGCTTCTCAGATATGGAGAATTAAATCCTCTATTGGTTCTTCCTTGTAGGTACTTGATGTAAATACTTGTATATATATTTAATGATGTTTTATGTGTTCTTTGTGCTATCAATACGTCATTTCAGTGTGTTTTTGCCTTGATCACGTAGATGCATGCTTTGTTTGGATCATTCAACAGTGGAATCTAGTCTGATTCTTAGAACTTGATATGACAGGGCTAGTTTATCGTACTATCACGAGGGATCGGGGTACGGTAACCTAGTTGTTTGTATGTTTATCTTAATGCGGTTCTGGTCGAGTTTAGTCCAACAAGAGGAATCTGAGGACGATGCTTGGTCAGGATTAGGCTAGACTATCACGAGGAATCGGGGTTTAGCATTTCAAGAGACACCATAGAACATATGAGCATTGTTAAGTAGAGAATATCCTTATAACATCAGGCACCTAATAGGAAGACCAACACGTTGTCTACTTGTCTTTACACATCATTACTCACGTGATTTTCCTTTTAATAGTTAGTTTACACACCTATTCATAGTCCACTCATATCTTTTCATACTAGACACCAATTCACTGAATATAGCTTTACCAAGTAACACAAGTTCCCTGAGAGTTTGATACTCGGTTCTTACCATTTTATACTACTTGTACGATTCGGTGCACTTGCCGGGTTCGACCAAGTTTTTGGTGCCGTTGCCAGGGAAGTTCTTTCTATTTGGAAGGTTAGTTCAGTCCTAGGTGTCTATTCTTTATTCTTTGATTAACTGTGAATATTTTCTTTCAATTCACATTTGTTTTATTCTTGAACTAGATAACCGCTATTTTTGTTAGTGTTTTGTATGTATAAAATCTCCTACAGGTAGCCCAGTTATTCTGAAGAAATACAATCTTCTACCTCTATGTCACGAAGATTTTTATCTCTATTCCACTAAGAAATTATGATTTTGCTGGAGGAGATAAGTATCAGGACAATTGTTATTGCTATTCTATAAATAACTCCGACTGGAGATAGGAGTCGACCATGCACAATCATCATGAGAAAGGAAGAGCTTCTGATCTGGAAAGTGTATTGGCAGACTTCAAGACATATCAAGCTAGCTCTAAAGGTAATTGCTATTCAACGTAACAGCAGGGAACTCAGTTTGGAAAGGACTATTCTTTTGAAGATTATCAATGGGAATCAGAATGGCAACCTTGTTATCAGAATGAAGCAGAAGGATTGTCTAATCTGGATGACCTGTTAATGCAATTCAAGGGTATAGTAGATTCAATGCAACAAGCGTTTAAAAGAGCTGAGACTCAGATTGGTAAGTTGGTGGATGATATGACTAAAGTTGTGGTCAGAAGAAAAGAAGAGTATGCAGAGATTGAAACACATCAAGAAAGTATTCTTCAAGTTAACACAATCCATCATCAATTGATCAACAATGAAGAAAAGGATGAAGTCTCCATTATTCCAGAATATTCCTGCATGGTAACCACTGGCTATGATATAGGCAAAGATAAAGGTCGATTGGAACTCAGTGTAGAGGATCATAACATCTCCTTTGACCTCTTTAAAGGAATGAAACACCCAGATATGAGTGATGCCTGTTTTGAAGAAGAAGAGGTGGAGTAGGAGATAGCATTATCAGCTTCAACCATGGTACTACAGTTCCCTTTGGAAAAAGAACCTGATTATGTGACAGATTGCCTAGTTTGTGATGAAGAGCTTGATGATCCAAAAGATAACTCTGTTGGTCATGTGGTTTTTGAAGAATTAGAAAAGAATTAGACCAATAGAAAAGCCCAAAGCAGAATTGAAGACCCTTCTAGCGCATTTAAAGTATGTATTCTTTGAGGATAATGAGACTAAACCCATTATAATTAGCAGCTCCTTGCAGAAGGAAGAAGAGGATCAACTGGTGTAGATTCTAAAAAGTCGTAAAGCTACTATTGGTTGGCACATCTCTGATTTAAAAGGAATCAGTCCATCATATTGTATGCACAACATCAATTTAGAAGCTGATTACAAGCCCGTGAGACAACCTCAAAGAAGATTGAATCACATAATGAAAGAAGAAGTAAGAAAAGAAGTGCTCAAGTTGCTAGAGGCAGGGCTCATCTATCCAATTTTGAACAGCTCATGGGTTAGTCCTATTCAAGTTGTTCCGAAAAAGGGAGGTATGATAGTGGTCAAGAATGAAAGAGGTGAGCTAATTCCTACAAGAACAGTCACCGGATGGAGAATGTGTATTGATTATAGGAAGCTCAATGAAGCCACAAGAAAAGACCATTACCCGCTTCCCTTCATGGATCAAATGCTTGAGAGACTTGCAGGGCAATCTTTCTACTGTGTCTTGGATGGATACTCGGGCTACAATCAAATTGCAGTAGATCCTCAGGACCAAGAAATGATAGCTTTCACATGCCCTTTCGGTGTATTTGCTTATCGCCGCATGCCGTTCGGTTTATGTAATGCCCCAGCTACTTTCCAGAGATGTATGATGGAAATTTTTGCTGACATGGTAGAGAAATGTATTGAAGTTTTTATGGATGATTTTTCTGTCTTTGGTGCATCTTTTGAAAATTGCCTAGCAAATTTAGAGAAAGTGTTACAACGCTGTGAAGAATCTAATTTGGTGCTCAATTGGGAGAAATGTCAATTTATGGTTCAAGAAGGCATCGTGCTGGGACGCAAGATTTCTAAAATGGGAATTGAGGTGGATAAAGCAAAACTTGATGTTATTGATAAACTTCCACCTCCAGTTAATGTTAAAGGCATACAAAGTTTTTTAGGTCATGCTGGATTCTATCGGCGATTCATTAAAGACTTTTCCAAAATTGCTAAACCACTAAGTAATCTGCTGAACAAGGATGCTATGTTTGTGTTTAATGACAAATGTTTAGAAGCCTTTAACACTCTCAAAGCCAAGTTGGTATCTACTCTTGTGATTACAGCACCAGACTGGGGACAAGAGTTTGAATTGATGTGTGATACTAGTGATTATGCAGTAGGTGTTGTGCTGGGGCAGCAGAAGGGCAGAATGTTTCATACCATCTATTATGCTAGCAAAGTTTTGAATAATGCTTAGATTAACTATGCCATAACTGAGAAAGAATTATTGGAAATCATTTATGCACTTGAGAAATTTCGATCTTATCTGGTGGGATCAAAGATAGTGATTTACACTGATCACACAACAATTAAATATTTGTTGCGCAAAGCTGACTCCAAGCCATGATTGATCAGATGGATACTGTTGCTTCAAGAATTTGATTTAGTCATCAAGGACAAGGTTCCGAAAATGTGGTAGCTGACCACTTATCCAGATTAGTGAATGAAGAGGTCACTTTAAATGAGGCTGAAATAAAAGATAAATTTCCTGATGAATCTTTGTTTTTGATTGCAAGGAGACCCTGGTTTGCTGATATGGCTAATTTCAAGGCAACAGGTGTAATTCCCAAAGACATCAATTGGCAGCAGCGAAAGAAATTCTTCCATGATGCCCGACATTATATTTCGGATGATCCACACTTGTTCAAAGTAGGTGCAGATAATCTTCTTAGAAGATGTGTGACAAATGAGGAGGCCAAGGGCATATTGTGGCATTTTCACAATTCACCATGTGGAAGGCATTATGGTGGAGGCAAAACAGCAGCTAAGGTTTTACAGTAAGGATTTTTCTGGCCAACACTCTTTATGGTCGATGTATATGACTAACTTTTGTGTATAAAACCTGTGTAAATTATATCAAACTCCTCCAATTTATGGTTATTTTGTAGTGTTGAAATTAATTTTTGTTAAAGATAGGTAATAAATACTTAGTACTCCCATTTTGTGTGTTTAATAACCATTTCCTCTCAATTTCATGTTAATTTGGCAAGTTTGTGAAGTGCTGATTTTCATCTGCTCGCTAAGCCAATCTTCTGGCTTAGCGAGCCATCTGCTGATTGCAACACTCCTCGCTTGAGCATGAGGAAGAATCTAGAAGAAGGATGAGCTATGCATTTGCCCTGAGTGAAGGGTCATCCTTCTAAGCGCACTGCTTCAGTCCATCCGCTAAACGAGAAAAGCACGCGCTAAGCTGAAATCTACTAATGCACGTTGAGCAGTTCATAGTCCCGCTAAGCGCGCTAGCACAAACAAAGCCACCTATTTAAGCCTGAAATCAGATTTTGGAGAGGAGTTTGGGCAATTCGTGAAGCTTTTGCATGTTTAGAGATTTCTAAAGAGAGAAAGGTTCAAGTTCCAGAGAGTTTTGAGAGCTTTTGCTGTGAGAAGATTGACAGAGAACTGAGCGACAAGAGGAAGCCATCCTCAGAGCATGAGATGAGTCTGTGAGTGATTGTGAGGTTCTAGAGGTGGAGGAGACATCCCCACTACTTGTATTTCTTCAATCCTTCATTTTTCTCTTCTCTTTGTTGTAAAGGAAGCTTCCCAGATACGGAGAGCTAAATCCTCTGTTGGTTCTTCCTTGTAGGTACTTGATGTAAATACTTGTATATCTATTTAATGATGTTTTATGTGTTCTTTGTGCTATCAGTATGTCATTTCAGTGTGCTTTTGCCTTGATCATGTAGATGCATGCTTTGTTAGGATCATTCAATAGTGAAAACTGGTCTGATTCTTAGAACTTGATAGGACGGGGCTAGCTTATAGTATTTTCACGAGACATCAGGGTACGATAACTTAGTTTTTGGTATGTTATGTCTTAATGCAGTTCTGGTTAAGTTTAGTCCAACAAGAGACATCTGAGGACAACACTTAGTTAGGATTAGGCTAAACATACATGAGACATCGGGGTTTATAAGTCCAGGAGACAACATAGAACACATGAACATTGTTAGGTAAAGAATATCCTTTTAACATCAGGCACCTAATAGGAAGACCAATGTGTTGTCTACTTGTCTTTACACATCATTACTCACATGATTTTCCTTTTAGTAGTTAGTTTACATACATGTGCGTAGTTGACACATCTCTTTTCATACTAGACACCTATTCACTGAATATAACTTTACCAAGTAACACAAGTTCCACAAGAGTTCGATACTCGGTTCTTACCGTTTTATACTACTTGCGTGATTGATCGAGGCCGTACCTGAATCAAATAAACATTAAAAATGCAGTATCTAGGAAGTGATCCTAGGTCATCTCCCAACGAGCAATGGTCAACCAAGGTTCATAATAGATAGTGAAAAAATAGTAACAAATTGGCGGGGGGGGGGGGGGGGGTTGTTTGTTTTTGTAAATTAAACAGCAAGCAAATTTGAATTAGAAAATGATAGAATTAAAACATGTTGTTTCCCCTTGATTCACAAGAAAGTCTCTTATCCTAGGTTACGAGAATTTATCCTTAATCAGTTCAACCACTTAATCCAACCTTAAATTAAATTACTAAGCGAAAATTAACATAAGACTATCATTATGTGATTAAGCAACACATACACCAATTAATCATGAACGAAACTGATCATTAAGCATGAACGTAAATTAAGCGCAGAGACAATTAATCAAGCACTAAGCATGCATGGATTAATAACAACAAATACAGAGTAATTGGTGAAGAGGAAAAACTGATCAGAATTCAATAGTAATAACAAAACCTCAAAGAGAGCTGTGTTTGATCCTCAAGAGAAAACAACGCTGGAGACTTAGCCTTCCCTTAATCAGTAGAAAATGAAATTGTAGATTGAAGCAGAAACGAAATTGCAGAAAACTAATTTTATTCTACGTGAACAGTGCGCATGAACAATAAAAACTAAAATTCTAAAACCCTAGAATTATTCTCCTCTCCCCAAAAACTCTCTAAACTAAAACCCTGGTGCTGTTATATAGGTCCTCCGCCCCAAAGCTTACAAATCTATTTTAAGTCCAAGCCCATAAACGAAATAAAATAAAATCTGGACAAGATAAGATAAGATTTGATGAAGTAAAATCTAGACAAAATAAAATCTAGATGAAATTAAATCTGGATAAGATAAGATTTGATAAAATAAAATTTTCTACTCTCTTCAAGTCCAAGCCCAATTCCGGATTCAAGCCCAATTGCTTATAATTCTCCTGAAATTAAATTAATAACACAAAATTAGTCAAGTAGGCCCAAATGATAAAACTGCATAATTAATTTGACAATTAAGGCTAATCAGTAATTAAAATGGTGACAAAAGAGGTTAAGAAATAGGAGAAAATAATGACACATCAGTGATCCGATGCACTTGCTGGGTTCGAACAAGTTTTTGACGCCGTTGCCGGGGAACTTCTTTCTATTTGGAAAGTTAGTTCAGTCCAAGGTGTCTTTTCTTTATTCTTTGATAAATTGTGAATATTTACTTTCAATTCATATTTGTTTTCTTCTTGAACTGGATAACCGCTGTTTCTGTTAGTGTTTTGTATGTATAGAATCTCCTTCAGGTAGCCTAGTTATTCCGAAGAAATACAATCTCCTACCGCTGTATCATGAAGATTGTTATCTCTATTCCACTAATAAATTGTGATTTTGCTGGAGGAGAACATTACCGGGATAGTTGTTATTTCTATTCTATAAATAAATCCAACTGGAGACAGGAGTTGGCCATGTACAATTATCATGAGAAAGGAAGAGCTAATGATCTTGAAAGTGTATTGACAGACTTCATGACATATCAAGCTAGCTTCAAAGGTGATTGCTATTCAATGCAACAATAGGAAACTCAATTTGAAATGGACTATTCTTTTGCAGATTACCAATGGGAGTCAGAATGGTAACCTTATTATCACAATGAAGTAGAAGGAAAAGTGATAAAGCCTCATAAGATATGCATTCTATCTCTCAAGTGTCTAGGCTACTGTTTACTCTCAGAGCACCCATGAAAACAAACACCACATAGACTTGGCAAGACTTTAAAATTGACAACCACACCACAAACACATGCACATGAGGATCAAATGGTCATTTAAGGTTGTAATGGGGCCAAGGATAAGGTAGAGGAAAGTATGGGATAAGTAGCTAAAACCCAAAGGAATAGAGGAGCAATGAGGAATAAGTGAGAACTAAGAAAAAGTAGTAAACCCCAAAACCAAAATTAAAAATTAAGCTTAAAAAGTAAACCCAAAACAAAATCAAACAAGTCCTCAAACCAATCTAAGTATTCAAACCAAGACCTCATTTATTCAACTTCATCCTTCTTCTTTTTTTTCGGTTTTTCATTTTTTTTTCCATTTTTTTACGTGAACAGTAGAATTTGAAAGCATTTGAAAATAAAGCAACAATTAGGCAATATATGTATATACATCAAGCATGGCCAAAATACATCATCAAGCATGGCCAACAAAAACATATCATCCAATGAAACATACCCTCCCACACTTATTTCCAAAACAATTCCAAAGCTCCAAAATTCCTTAAGGGTAGGGTGAGATCATGGTTTTTCACTTAAGGCTTGTAATGAGCTTCAAAACAAAGAAAGGGGAACATAGGCTCAAAGGGGCTATCAAAGGAATTAATTCAAGGTAGGCTCATTTGGCTAGAGGCTTATAAGAACAAAATGCCTAAATCATCTCCCAACATGCATGTGAAGCAAGAAGTATCAACAAGAGTCAAGCCAAGGCTATTGTGCAAGCAATCAATGGGGGCAAAACACACTGAATAAAATAGATGATGATGGCTCAAATTCTCACCAAGGGTAAATCTATCACTTCCAATTCGAACTTTCAAAACTAACTTGACACGCAGAGAAAAATAAGGATTTCAATTCACAAAATGCCAAGAAACTCCTATTTCAAAAACAATTATCCATTACTTGTACATAACCTATAATTCAAAGAGAAACATGCAATGTTGTACACAAAACATAAAACCAAAATAACAAAATTAACCTAGAAAACCTAAAAAAATTAAACTAGAAAACCCAACAAAATTAATCTAGAATACCCAACAAAATTAATCTAGAATACCCAACAAAATCAACAAAATTAAAGAACAATCTCCCCCCCCCCCCAACACTTAAACAACACATTGTCCCCAATGTAGTACAATCACAAGATCAAGAGCAATCAAAAAAATCAATAAAATTGGACAAGTGCAATAAAAGTAAAGAAGGAGACAGAAAAAGAAAACTCCCTAAGTCATGGCAGAAGAGAAGTAAGGTGAAGTAAGGAGGTCTCCTCCACCACTACATCCACTAAGGAGGGATTTGTGAGGAATGGTTTCAGCCGATGTCCATTGACCTTGAAGCTCTTATATGTGGATTCACTTTTGATCTCAACTGTACCATAAGGAAAAAAAATAGTCACCACAAAAGGACCAATCCACTTTGACCTCAACTTACCACTCATCAGTCCGAGCCTAGAGTTATACAATAAAACTTTCTGTCCAACCATGAAGTCCTTCTTAGCTATCAAGCTGTCATGGAACTTCTTGGTCTTCTCCTTGTAGATTTTGGAATTCTCAGAGGCTTCTAAACATATCTCATCTAGCTCACTTAGTTGCAACTTCCTTTCCTCTCCAGCCTGATCAATAGAGAAGTTGCAGGTCTTTACAGGCCAATAGGCTCTGTGCTCTATCTCTATAGGAAGATGGCATGCCATGCCAAAGACAACCCGATAAGGAGACATTCCTATGAGTGCTTTGTAGGCAGTCCTATGCGCCCAAAGAGCATCATCCAGCCTGGTGCTCCAATCCTTTTTGCTCGGCTGCACAATCTTCTCCAAGATCCTTTTTATCTCCCTATTTGAAATCTCAGCCTACCCATTAGTTTGGGGGTGGTAAGGTGTGGAAATTCTGTGCACGACCCCATACTTTTTGAGCAAGGTATACATGGATTTGTTACAAAAATGGGTGCCTTGATCACTAACGAGGACTCTAGGGACTCCAAACCTGCAAAATAGATTAGATCTAACAAAATCCACAACAACCTTAGCATCGTTAGTCCTGGTGGGTTTGGCTTCCACCGTTTTTGAAACATAATCAACAACAAGGAGAATATAAACAAAACCAAAAGAGACAGGGAAAGGCCCCATAAAATCTATACCCCAGACATCAAACACCTGACAGAATAACATGGGATGTTGAGGCATTTGTTGTCTCCATGAAAGTGAGCCGCCTACTCTCTGACAAGGCTCACAAGTGCTACATATTCTCCACGCATCCTTGAAGATGGTGGGCCAATAGAAACCGCAGTCAAGCACCTTGCGAGCTATCCTTTGTATGCCAAGATGGCCACCTAGTTCAGAAGAATGACAGAATTGCAGGACTGAGTCAACCTCATGGTCTGGAATGCATCTCCTAATAACCTGGTCACTGCATAACTTCCACAAATAGGGGTCATCCCAAATATAATGCTTAGCATCGCTCATAATTTTATCATTTTGAGCTTTAGATGCTAAGGAAGGAAAAACAGAAGCAACCAAATAATTCACAATATTAGCAAACCAAGGAGTGGGGAAGGAATCAGAAATACTATACAAAATGTACAAATGGTCATCCGGAAAATCATCCCAAATGGGTGAGTCCTCAGACGCACACTCAATCCTACTCAGGTGGTCAGCCACGAGGTTCTGCGCACCGCTCCGATCACGGATCTCCAAATCAAACTCTTGGAGCCAAAGCATCCACCTGATCAATCTAGGCTTTGATTAAGCCTTCTTCAACAGGTACTTCAGAGCTGCATGGTCAGTATAAACAATAAACGAGTACTAAGTAAATATGAACGAAATTTCCCAAGAGCAAAAGCTATCGCTAATAGCTCCTTCTTTGTGGTAGTGTAATTTGCTTGAGCAGCATCCAAAGTTTTGGAAATGTAGTAGATCACCTGAGGCAGCTTATCAATCTTTTGAGCAAGGACAGCCCCCAATGCATAATTGGATGCATCGCACATTAGCTCAAATGGGGCTGTCCAATCAGGTGCCTGAATGATAGGGGTGGTAGTCACCACACGCTTGAGGCAATCAAAAGCCTCTTTGCACCGGTCAACAAAATCAAACTCCTCCTCCTTTTGCAATAGATTGGATAGTGGAAGGGCCACTTTGATAAAATCCTTGATAAAGCGCCTATAAAACCCTGCATGACCAAGAAAAGAACGAACCTCTCGCACGCAAGAGGGGTAAGGCAATTGTGAAATAACAACTATTTTTGCAAGGTCTACCTCTATGCCCCCACTAGAAATGATATGCCCTAAAACTATACCTTGTTCTTCCATGAAGTGACATTTTTCAGAATTCAGCACAAGGTTAGTTTCAATGCATCTATTAAGAACTCTATCCAGACTATCCAAACATGCATCAAAAGAGGATCCATATCCATAAACAGTAAAATCATCCATAAATACCTCTATGCAACTCTCTAAAAAATCACTAAAAATGCTAAGCATACATCGCTAGAAGGTACCAGGGGCATTGCATAGGCCAAAGGGCATCTTCCTATAGGCAAAAGTGCAAAAGGGACAGGTGAATATGGTCTTTTCTTTATCCTCAGGAGCAATATGAATTTGTAAATAACCAGAAAAATCATCAAGAAAAAAGTAATGAGACTTACCTGCCAAGCGCTCAAGCATTTGATCAATGAATGCAAGGGAAAATGATCTTTTTTGGTTATCTGGTTCAGCCTCCTATAATCAATGCAGACTCACCAGCTGTTCTGCACTCTTGTGGGGATGAACTCATCCCTTTCATTCTTAATCACTGTGAAGCCTGTCTTCTTTGGAACCACTTGGACTGGACTCACCCACTGGTTGTCAGAAATGGGGTAGATGATTCTAGCTTGTAAGAGCTTGGTCACTTCCTTTTCACCACATCTGGAATGACGGGGTTGAGTCGCCGTTGTGGCTGCCTCACTGGCTTAGCTGCATCCTCTAAAAGTATCCTATGCATGCTGGTAGATGGGCTAATACCAGGAATGTCTGCCAAAGTCCATCCAATGGCTTTCTTGTGCTTCTTGAGAACTAGCAACAACTTCTCCTCTTGCTCAGCAGCAAGGGAGGCAGAGATGATCACCGGAAATTTTTCCTTGTCCTCCAAGTAAGCATATTTAAGGGTTGCTGGTAAGGGCTTCAACTCTGGTGTGGGTGGTGGCTGAATAGTGGGAGGAAACAGGGTAAGAGAAGAAGAAGGTTCCTCAGCCTGTACCTCATAGAGCAAGTCAGAAGTATATGTACTTCCTGCAACATGGTTAGTGCATTCTAACTCTAAAAAATAACATCAAGAGGTACAACACCCAGAAAATCAGAACCAGACTCAAATTCAAATTCACTCTCATCATAAAAATCAGATACAAGATCAAATTCAAACTCAGATTCAGATTCAATGCATAAGGAATGACAAGTATGCAGATCAGATAAAAATGGATGTTTCCTACCATGAAGAACAAAATCAAAATCAAACATATAATTATCAACAACTTGATCAATTATCTCAGCACGAAAAACAAAATGATCATCAAATGGATGTTTCATGGCATCAAGAATGTTAAAATGAACAACAATATCACCAAATTCCATAGACAATGTACCAGCATAAACATCTATCTTGGTTCGGGCTATTTTCATAAATGGCCTGCCTAAAATAATTGGAACTGAACCATGGGAAATCCCTCTTCCATATTAAGAACATAAAAATCAACAGGAAGAATAAGTTCACCAACCCGAACCAGCACATCCTCTATGAAACCTGCGGGGTAGGCAACACTTCTATTTGCCAAATGAATCACCACATCTGTAGATTGCAAAGGTCCATGAGATAAAGAATTGAAAATGGACAGAGGCATGACACTAACTGATGCTCCTAGATCTAGCATGGCATTCTCAAATTTACTATTCCCAATAATGCAAGGTATACAGAAAGTACTTGGGTCATTTCTCAGTAATGTGAGGAACAAATTTACCTATCAATGCTGACACATTTCTGCCCATGCTAATCCTCTCATTTCCTTTGAGCTTCCTTTTGTGGGTGCACAGCTCCTTTAGAAACTTGGCATATCTTGGAATCTGCTTGATGGCATCTAGCAGAGGTATGTTCACCTCTACTTTCCTGAAGGTCTCCAAGATCTCCTTTTCCACTTCTTCCATTTTTTTGTTTGGAATTGCTCTATATGGAAATGGAAGAGGGATAGGAGGGTGCTGCAAGTCAGAACTACTCGAAGAAGGTCCACCTGCATGAAAATTTTTGTTAGCTTCCTCATGATCAGGAAGCTTTCTCTTTTGTGCAACTATCTCATCTTCTTTTTCAGGCGTAGAATGAAGCTTGGCGGGTTTAGGTGCAGGTGCTGCTACTAGTGAAGGCACTTGAATTTGGTTTCCAGACCTCAAGGTGATGGCACTCACATATTTATGATTCTACACAGTTTGTGAAGGCAATTTGTCAGAATTTTGGGACTGAGCTTGGTTCAACTGAGTAGCCATTTGCCCCATCTGATTTGTCAGACTCTGAATGGAGGCTCTTGTCTCTTGCTGAAATTGCATATTCTGGATGGTCATTTGCCTCACTAACTCTTCTAAGGAAGGTTGAGGAGGAGCCTCAGTTGCTTGTTGTCTTTGTTTTGATTGCTGCTGCTGCTGTTGCATTGGAGGAGGAACATATGGCTTACTTGGACCAGCAACATTGTAGAAAGGAGGGACATGCTGTTGTTGTTGTGGAGGACTTGTCCATCTCAGATTTGGATGATTCCTCCAACCTGGATTGTATCTGTTGCTTGAAAGGTCATAATTATTCTACTATTGTTGGTTTTGCTGCTGAGGGGGTCTATTATAAATGTTTGCAGCATAAGCTTCAGGTTGCTCATTGACTCCAGATTGCTGCAAAGAAGGACAGAGATCTGTATGGTGATATGCAGAAGAACATAAACCACAAACTCTTGCAACAGGTGCAAATTTCTAATTCATGGCAAGTTCAGTTACTAGGTTGACCAAGGCATCAAGTTTTCCCTTAAGCTTTTTATTTTCAGTTGATGAAGATGAATCTGTGGCCACCTCATGGACTCCTCTAAGGACAATAGCATCATTTATTGCACTGAATTGTTGGGAGTTGGAAGCCATCTTCTCAATCAAATTCCTAGCCTCAACAGGAGTCATATCACGAAGGGCTCCACCACTGACAACATCAATCATACTCCTCTCCATGTTGCTAAGTCCCTCATAGAAATATTGAAGAAGGAGTTGCTCAGAAATCTGGTGGTGAGGGCAGCTTGCACACAATTTCTTGAATCTTTCCCAGTACTCATACAAGCTCTCTCCACTAAGTTGCCTGATGCCTGAAATGTCTTTTCTGATGGCAGTGGTCCTAGATGCAGGGATGAATTTCTCCAAGAACACCCTCTTAAGGTCATCCCAACTGAAAATGGACCTGGGAGCAAGGTAGTATAGCCAATCTTTTGCCACTCCCTCCAGAGAATGAGGAAAAGCCTTTAGAAAGATATGATCTTCTTGGACATCAGGGGGCTTCGTGGTGAAAAAAACAATATGGAACTCCTTAAGATGCTTATGAGGATCTTCACCGGCAAGACCATGAAACTTGGGCAGCAAATGTATTAGTCCAGTCTTGAGAACATATGGAACACCCTCATCAGGATATTGAATGCACAAGCTTTCATAAGTGAAATCAGGTGCAACCATCTCCCTAAGATTCCTCTCACGAGGTGGAGGTTGAGCCACGTTCTCAGTATGAAAATTAGTAGTCGAATGCTCAAAATCATAATATTCAGAATCACCAGCAACAAAATACTCTGAATGCTCAAAATGCTCACAATGCTCAAAATGCACAGAATTATCAGGATGCACACTATGCCTAACTAATCTATGAAAGGTTCTATCTATTTCAAGATCAAAGGGTTGTAAATTACCTGGATTGCCCCTAGTCATGCACTATATGCAGCAAATAATGTGTTCTCAAACAAGCACTAGGGGAGGGTTAAAACTACAACTATAGTCAAATGATATCCAAATGAGTTGGAATTTTGTTAGTAACACCCTAAAATCATGAAAATATAGCACAAAAAATTTCAAACAAAAATTCAAAGTCTAACTATGAAAACTACCTAAGCAAAGTTTAGAAAAATAAGACAATAATACTTGAAAAATAAATAAAAAAACTTAGTAAATGGCTGATTTTTCAAGTTTAAAACGGCATTGGACCTTTAGTCGACTGCCATGGCATGGGAAATTTTCTTCTACCCCAAATGCATATATAATAATAGTCGTTCTGATACTCGGAGCAAAAGTTATGGCCGTTTTAAGTATTGCTAAAAACAAGTTCCCAAATTTTTTGTCTCTCTCAAATACTGCCACACCAAGTGCTCCTGGTATTTTTCACACAAAATATGGATCAAAAGAAACTACCACACAAAAAATCAGCCAAAAATAACAACTTTAACTATCAAAACAAAAGTCGCCAATTAAATTGCAAAATCAGTTGCTAATCACTGTTCACAACAAACATAAAACTAAAACAGTCGCTAAACAGGGGACGCGACTGAAATGCAAAATAGAACGCTACACAAAACAAAACAACACACACTCATAACCTAAACGACAGAGCGACACACAAAAAAAAACAAAACACTATTATGAACCTTTGGCCCATTGCCCCCCGGCAACGGTGCCAAATTTGATTGAGGTCGTACCCGAATCAAATAAATATTAAAAATGCAATATCTAGGAAGTGATCCTAGGTCATCTCCCAACGAGTAATGGTCAACCAAACGTTCATAACAGATAGTAATAAAATAGTAACGAATTGGGGGGGGGTGTTTGTTTTTGTAAATTAAACAACGAGTAAATTTGAATTAGAAAATATCAGAATTAAACTGTGAATATTTACTTTCAATTCATATTTGTTTTCTTCTTGAACTGGATAACCGCTGTTTCTGTTAGTGTTTTGTATGTATAGAATCTCCTTCAGGTAGCCTAGTTATTCCGAAGAAATACAATCTCCTACCGCTGTATCATGAAGATTGTTATCTCTATTCCACTAATAAATTGTGATTTTGCTGGAGGAGAACATTCAGGATAGTTGTTATTTCTATTCTATAAATAAATCCGACTGGAGACAGGAGTTGACCATGTACAATTATCATGAGAAAAGAAGAGCTAATGATCTTGAAAGTGTATTGGCAGACTTAATAACATATCAAGCTAGCTCTAAAGGTGATTGCTATTCAATGCAACAGCAGGAAACTCAATTTGAAATGGACTATTCTTTTGCATATTATCAATGGGAGTCAGAATGGTAACCTTATTATCACAATGAAGTTGAAGGAAGAAGAGGATCAACTGGTACAGATTCTAATAAGTCGTAAAGCTACTATTGGTTGGCACATCTCTGATTTAAAAGGAATCAGTCCATCATATTGTATGCACAACATCAATTTGGAAGCTGATTACGAGCCCGTGAGACAACCTTAGAGAAGATTGAATCCTATAATGAAAGAAGAAGTAAGAAAAGAAGTTCTCAAGTTGCTAGAGGCAGGGCTCATCTATCCAATTTCGGACAGTTCATGGGTTAGTCCTGTTCAAGTTGTCCCGAAAAAAGGAGGTATGACAGTGGTCAAGAATGATAGAGATGAGCTAATTCCTAGAAGAACAGTCACCGGATGGAGAATGTGTATTGATTATAGGAAGCTCAATGAAGCCACAAGGAAAGACCATTACTCGCTTCCCTTCATGGACCAAATGCTTGAGAGACTTACAGGGCAATCTTTCTACTATTTCTTGGATGGATACTCGGGCTACAATCAGATTGCAGTAGATCCTCAGGACCAAGAAAAGACAGCTTTCACATGCCGCTTCACTGTATTTGCTAATCGCAACATGCCATTCGGTTTATGTAATGCCTCAGCTACTTTCCATAGATGTATGATGACAATTTTTGCTGACATGGTAGAGAAATGTATTGAAGTCTTTATGGACGATTTTTCGATCTTTGGTGCATCTTTTGGAAATTGTCTAGAAAATTTAGAGAAAGTGTTACAGCGCTGTGAAAAATCTAATTTGGTGTTCAACTGGGAGAAATGTCACTTTATGGTTCAAGAAGGTGCTGGGACACAAGATTTCTAAAAGAGGAATTGAGGTGGATAAAGCAAAACTAGATGTTATTGATAAACCTCCACCTCTAGTTAATGTGAAAGGCATACTACTCGCTCCCCACTGCAGTTACTTTTTGTGCATAAATGTCTCAGGGAATTTTCAATGGGGAGTTTTCTCACTGGAAAGTGTACCGGGTTGTCAAGTAATTAAAATTAAAACAGATAAATCTGAGTATCGAACACAGGGAACCAATGTTAGCCTGAATTAAGTTTAGAATCGAAGCATTGTTGAGAGAACATGTATAAGTGATAAATAAAATGACAACAGTAGGTAGATATGTTGGGTCTTTCTGACAAACAAGCTGATGCATAGAAATATATTTCTCTAATCATCCGTGTTTTTGTGTTCTATGTTGTAGCCTAAATTACTAAACCCTTGATCCCTCGTTAGGCTGAATATCCAAGCTTCGTCCGCAGATCCCTCATTTAAGACTACACCTAATTTAGACATCCCTTTGGAGTTATGTGCCCTGGCCGTCTGTAGAAGTTGTCATAAAAGTGTCATAAAAGTGGTACCCTAATTCTGCACAAGACAGACTTTAAATAGACTCTGAAATTGTGACACTGCGCTTAGCACCACCCTCGCGCTTAGCACAAGTTAGTGAAATTGGGCTTAGCGCCAGTCTCGAGCTTAGCCTGGCTGAAGGCACCTACTACGCTTAGCGCACTGATCTCGCGCTTAGTGCGCGACTTTGATGTTGATGCTCTGCCAGATTCTCCTTTGCGCTAAGCGCATTGAAGTTGCACTTAGTGGTGGATATGTGCTTAGCCTAATTGCTGAGCTTAGCCTAACTACTACATTTTGCAATTAAAAACTTAGCCTCTTTTTCACCTAAAAATGCACAGATTTCATCATTAAATTCAATGGAAATGTTCTAGAGAAAGCGGTAACCATAAAACAAGATTTATTTACCAAATTTACTCCAAAATGACCATAAATTGGGGAGCCATACAAGCTTTGGAAAATGATTTCTAAACAAAAGTTAGTCGTATAAAGCGACTAACAACTCCCCTAAATTTACAGTTTTGCTTGTCCTCAAGCAAAGAAAGAACAATTCACTTGTCCTTAAGTGATAAAGACAGTGGCCAATCAAAACAAAATGGTGTTTGATTCATCAAGGACATCAACCATATGAACTGAATATCATGGAATGCTTAAATCAATCACTTCTCACAAGCATGCAGTTTTTCAAAGATAGGAGCACAAGTATTAGAGTCACAGCTGAAATAAGCTAGTAAGCATGACAGAAATCAAGGAAGGATCATCAACCAAAACCTCACAGTCATTATTTCACTCAAACTCAAGTGTTTAGGCTTATTCCATCATAAACAACCAACACAAGTTCCAGCCTTTGCATTTCATCTCCTATCATACAACAATGAACACATAAAAATGAATCCGAAGGACTTTCTAGGCTTGTAATGGGGTTAGGTTGCCAACAATTCATGGTTTTTCTAGGATTCAAAAGCTTAGGTTCTAGGAAAGCATTCATCCATAGAATAAACTTCACTTTTTCATTCATTCTTTCCCCATACTTGCCCTTTTTTCTTAGGCACTTAGCTTCCATACCTGAAATTTTAGCATACACAGTTATTAACTTTATTTATACTTACATTTTTTTAACACAGAAACAGAAACAAAGTGTATATACTATTTTCTTTAACCATTTCAATCCTTACCCAGTGCCTCCCCCAAATTTGGGACAAATTTTCCTTGAACCATCTTCTGTGGATGATGCTCTCCTACAACCTAAAATAAGGTAGCAGAAGATACAACTAAACAGGCTCAAGATTTAATCAATCAATCAATTCATTCAGCTCAAACTGGGTGCAAGGGATAATTCATTCAATCACAAGGTTAGCTTTTTGGCTAAGTAGCTATTCATAATCAAGCATGGTCTTCTTCATTCTCAAGTTCATGCATCCAATCCTTACTTCAGAGATTCACACAAAAATCAACACTAAATGATAGTCATTTCTCTCAAAATTTTAAAGATCACACTCTCATCGAGATACGGTTAATGCATTCCTTCTCAATTAATCTGACAACCGACTAACAGTTTCAGACATAATTCCAATCATATGCTCATTCTCTTCTAATGACGGCAAACTTGATCAAAACAGTCATTCAATCATCCCAATCCATTCAATTCATACATTTGCTCAATCAAATCATTTTCAAACACTCATTTCATATCAAACAAACCACTGCACACAATGTTCAATCAATTCACTGTTCAATCAAGCTTTCTGTACAAGCACACAAACAACTATGCTACTGAAATTAAAATGCTAAAATATAAAAGCTGAAATTTAAATGACATAAAGCATAAAATAACTGAAATAAAACTAAAGTGTTCATAATGCAAAAAATTTAAACGTCCTGCTCCTCTTGTGGCTGGTCTTCATTAAGATCCAGTGCTGATGATAGCTGAGTCTCCTCTGGAGCAGGTGCAGATGGTGGAGATGGTTGAGGGGTCTGAGCTGGAGTGGTCTCCTCCTCTACTGCTGCTGGTGATGGTGCTGGTGCTGTGGCCTCCTTAGTCACAGGCTCCTGGGATGTGGAGGCCCCACCCCCTCCAGAGGAAGAAGGCTGGTCTCCTGGCCAGGCCACCTATGTGTCAAACTCCTCCATGCTCATAATGGAGGGCAAGCCCATGCCCTGAAGGCTTTTCATGATGATGGACTGCCCTCTATGGATGCTCTGGAGCATGGAGTGAAGCATCTGAGGAGTGAAAACAAAATTTGCTGGACCTGTAGAAAGAGGAGCTGGTAGTGGTATCTGTGTGGGTGTAGGAGGAATCATTGGGATATCTGTGGAGGAAGAAGAAGGAAGTGTAGAAGAAGAAGGTGTTGGTGCCTCTAATGGTGCTATGGAAGGGGCCTCAGATCTCTTCCCTCTAGCCTTCCTGGGTCCTTTGAAAGTTACTATTGGATCATCAAGATTCCAACAGTTCTTCTTAATATAAGCCAAATTAATGGCAGGACTCAAGCTCTCCCAGGATCTAGAGTCAGACTGAACTCCCCTAGCCTTACATCAAGCTGTAATCAAGGCCGGGAATCCAAGTCTGGATGTATCATGCTGAGTAGTGAGGGAGATCTGGTGGGAAATGAGGTACCCTACATTCATATCCATCTTCATAATAATGCCATAAATGAGTCTGGCCCTGTCTAGAGTGACATCAGAAGAGTGGGAGGTGGGAATCAAGTTAGAGAAGGAAAGAACACTCCATGTCTGAGCTAAGGTGGTCATGTTCTTCCTTAAAATCTTTAGGGGCTGCCCATCAGCATTAAGCTCGAATCCCCTCCCCGAGATACAAAGCTTAGCAGCCAACTCCTGAGGATCAGGCCTCAGGAGTGCAAATCTGGAATAAGCACAGAGTGATTCCCCCTCTTCCACAACAACTGGGGTCTTCAAGAAAGTATTAAGTGTATCCTCATCTAATTTAATAAGATGACCTCTCACCCTCACCTGCTTAGGCAATTTTTCCTCGGGGTCATAGAGGTTGGTGTAGAATTCCTTCACAATGGCAACATCAATGTTGCCATCCCCAAAGTCAGTCAACTCCTCGTCCCAGTGGTGTCTTTCGAGTTCCTCCTCGAACTCATCGAACTCTGTATAATAGACCACCATGTTCCTCTCTGGCTGAAGCTTCCTAGGCACAATAATGTTTGTATATCTTTCCCAAGCCTCTTGGGAAGTAAATCTTGATCTGTCAAATCTAACTTGTGTGGGTGTAGATGGTGCCTTTCTTTTCCTAGAAGCCATCTGCAAAATATAAGACAAGACACACAAGACACATCAAGGACAAGAAAGGTTCTGAAAATGTTGTAGCAGACCACCTATCCAGATTAGTGAATAAAGAGGTCACTTTAAAGGAGGCTGAAATAAAAGATAAATTTCCTGATGAATCTTTGTTTTTGATTGCAGGGAGACCCTGGTTTGTTGATATGGCTAATTTCAAGGCAACAGGTGTCATTCCCAAAGACCTCAATTGGCAGCAGAGAAAAAAAATCTTTCACGATACCCGACATTATATTTGGGATAATCCACACTTGTTCAAAGTAGGTGCAAATAATCTTCTTCGAAGATGTGTGACAAGTGAGGAGGCCAAGGGCATATTGTGGCATTGTCACAATTCACCATGTGGCGGGCATTATGGCGGAGACAAAATAGCAGCTAAGGTTTTACAGTCAGGATTTTTCTGGCCAACACTCTTCAAAGATGCCCATCACCATGTCTTAAAGTGTGACCAATGTCAAAGAATGGGGGGGGGGGGGGATTTCCCGAAGGAATGAGATGCCTCTGCAAAATATTATGGAAGTTGAAGTTTTTTATTGTTGGGGTATTGATTTCATGGGTCCATTTCCTTCATCTACAGGAAATGAATACATTTTGGTAGCTGTTGATTACGTGTCTAAATGGGTGGAAGCTATGGCCACTTCAAGAAATGATGCTAAGACTGTGGTAAAGAAGAATATTTTTGCTCGATTTGGGGTACCTCGAATCTTAATCAGTGATGGTGGTTCACATTTTTGTAATACTCAACTTCAAAAGGTGTTAAGTCAATATCATGTGAATCATAGATTGGCATCCCCCTACCACCCTCAAACTAATGGGCAAGTCGAAGTATCCAATAGAGAATTAAAGAAAATACTAGAAAAAACAGTGGCGTCAACCAGAAAAGATTGGTTAGCCAAACTGGAAGATGCACTGTGGGCTTATAGAACTGCATACAAAACTCCAATTGGTCTGTCTCCTTTTCAACTGGTGTATGGCAAATTATGTCATTTACCAGTTGAAATAGAACACAAGGCATATTGGGCTTTGAAATTTCTGAACTTTGATGAGAAGGCATCCAGGGAGCACAAAAAGATCCAATTGTTGGAGCTGGAAGAAATGCGATTAAAAGCTTATGAATCTTCAAGACTTTACAAAGAAAAAAGTCAAGACCTATCATGACAAAAAACTATTGAAGAAAGACTTCAAATCAGGACAACGGGTACTACTTTTTAATTCAAGATTGAAATTATTTCCTGGTAAGCTAAAATCCAAATGGTCTGGACCCTTTGTTATCAAGAAAGTTCGATCTTATGGTGCATTAGAGCTATACAACCCACAATCTCAGAATCCTGACAAAACATGGATAGTAAATGGCCAGAGGTTGAAACTGTACCATGATGAAGAATTTACACGGGCACACAACATCGTACATTTGATAACCCATTGAGGGCATAATGTGGAACTTGCTTCATAATCATTACATTGGGATATATCAGCTTGTTTTTAAATGATAGATATAAGGGTTTCAAACTTCTTGAGAAAAGGATAGAGTTATAACTTATAATTTTTTTTCCCTGAAAAACAGTCCTTTCGCTAAGCGCAAGCCTCGCGCTAAGCGCATCTTTGGTCATGCGCTAAGCCGAGAGTCTCTAGCGCTTAGCACTCAACCCTTGCATCTCAGGCTGATTTGGTCCACTAAGTTGGCCATGGCTAAGCTAAGCTCACTTCAATTCGATCTAAATTGGGCCAAGCGATGGCCTTCTCACTAAGCGTATTAAATTCTCTGGCTAAGCGCGAGATGTCGTCGCTAAGCCCATTTCGATGCGACCTAAATTGGGGTTCATTGAGCTAAGCGCTACTCATGCATGCTAAGCCCAATTCCTTGTGGCCAAAGCAGTGCTAGGTGATCCATCAACTGCTAAGCGCCTACCCCTTTGTAATCAAGATGCATTATTTTAGCTAAGTCGGCCCAGAACCAGGCTTAGCGAGAGCTGCAGGTATTTTGATCTTCAGAACTCGCTAAGCGGCCCATCTGCATGCTAAGTGTCATACCCTAATTTCGTCCGAGGACCATTATTTGTTGGCATGTGGCCTTCGCATGACCGCCTCAAAACGTTTAACACCCATCGTTGTGTAATCCGTAAAGTCTCGCAACATTCTGGAAATCAAAACAATCATTGTTGTGTAATCCATAAAGATCCGCAACATTTCGAAAGTCAAAAAGAGCATTGTTACGTAATTCGTAAAGTCCCGCTACATTCCGGAGGGCAAAAAGAGTATCATTGCGTAATCCGTAAAAGTTTCGAGATGTTTTGGGAAGAAACCGGACAAAAACACGAAAACAGGAGTGTATTTAGCAAATTGGGGTGTGTGTAAATAAATGGTAGTGTATATAGCAAAGGGGGGGGGGTGAACTTATCAGTATCTTCCGTAAAAATTCCAAAAACCTTGAGTAAGCATATTTCACTTAATATTGGTGAAAGGGAAGAGGAAAAAGAGAAGAATCAAGTCCTATATGCTTCCATAAGGCTTTCGTAATGCTTCTGTAAAATTCCCGTAACCCTAAATAAGCATATTTCACTTAATATGGGTGAGAAGGAAGAGAAAAAAAGAAGAAAGTCAAGTCCTATATGCTTCCGTAAGGCTTCCGTAACTTTTCCCTAAATTACGAAAGAAGGGGGGTGAACTTATCAAGATGGGGTGCAAATAGAAATTTTGAAATATTTGAATCTAGGCCCTTCCAGAATATTTTCGAAGTGGGGTTGCTTATGGAGGAAGCAACCAACTCGCATGGGCGAGCTAGGCGGCAACCTCCTCCCCGTTTTCCTATAAATAGGCGAAGGGAGGCTGTTTCAAAATATCCCTAACCCCCTTGGCTATGCATTTCAACTGTTTTGGGTGAAAAATTTATTTTCGTGAAGAAAATCCAAGTCGAGGTGCTTCCGTAACGCTTCCGAGACGTTTCCGTGAGCAAATCCGTGAAGGTTTTTCCGTCGTTCTTCACCGTTTTTCATCCGTTCTTCGTTCTTCAACGGGTAAGTTTTTGAATCTAAGACTTTCAATTCATTTCTTGTTTTTTTGCTTTCATCTTCATTTCCTTCATTTTCGGTTTTCTTTTCTTCTATTTTTAACAAGCTTTAACCGATCGTTTAAGCCGTTATCTCTCCTAATAAATAATAAAATGAATTTCAACCGATCATTTGAGTTGTAATATCGTTTAATCACTGTTGAAATAAAATCTAACCGATCGTTCACGCTATAACCTCTGTTAAACCAAAAAAGCAAAATAATAATAAAATAATCAAAATATCTTGAAAAAAATGATAATAAAATAATCAAAATATCTTTGAATAAAATAATAAAAAAAATCAATCGGACGTTTTTCTTTGGAAGTTTCCTTGAATGAATTGACTAATAACCAAAGTGAAACTAAGGCTAAAATCAATACACAAATCAAACTTTGTCCGCAAAAATCACTAAAAACCGTTTTAAGGTCCAACGCCTTAAACAGTCCTCTTTGCTTTTATCGGTTAACATGGACCGTTCAAAAGCATAAAATGAATACATAACTTTACCGCTTTTGCATGAACTACGTAGGTCTGATTTCCTCATCGCAATTGAGGATACGTAGGAGCAAAAGTCCCGCTTTTGTCGACCACCCCAAGAGATCGTTAATGGTCTAACACCTTAACATTTCTCTCCTTTCAAAAAACAAGAGATTGTTAATGGTCCAATGCCTTAACGTTTCTCTCCTTTCAAAATCAAAAGATCGTTTAATGGTCCAACACCTTAAATGACCTTTTGTTCGGTTAAAATATATCTTTCCAAAAAAGATAAAAACAACCTAACCAATGTTTAGTTCTCAAAGAACTACGTAGGTCTGATTTCCTCATCGCAATTGAGGGTACGTAGGAGCGAGGGAAACACCCTTGTCGACCACACCAAAATTAAAAACATAAAAAGCAAAAAAACACAAAAGGACATAAAAAGGGGAAAATAAAACAAATCGAAGACATGATATTTGCACACTTGATTAAAGGTTGTCGTCCCTTGTGAAGGACGCGTGGGGTGCTAATACCTTCCCCATGCGTAAAAACAACTCCCGAACCTTTCACACTTAAAGTTTGTAGACCATGCCTTTTCTGGTTTTGTCGACGTTTTCCTCAAATAAACGTTGGTGGCGACTCCGCGCATTTTCCTCCCATGGAAGACGCACCTGTGAGCCTCGCGTCGCCCTCCCGCCGAAGGGTAGGTTGCGACAGTTGGCGACTCTATTGGGGACTGTTTTTAGAGAGTTAGGCCTTCTAATCTTGTGCAATATTATGACTTCCTCTTTTGTCAGTTTCCTTTTATTTCTCTTACGTTCTTGTATATAACTCTTTGATGCTTTTAGTGTGTTGTTTTGAAATTTATGCATGAGATAGATGTTTATTCATTTAATGCACACAAACACCAACACTATTTGTACACACAGTGAGTTGAAAAGGGGCTCTATACCCGGGTCCATGGGAACATAATTAGTGGAGGTGAATCTGTGGTCATGCTGGGTCTTCGACTTTCTTGATAACAGTGAACCCTCATCTAGAGTTTTTCTCTTGGATAACATATTGTTACTGGTAGTCCCTACTGCCGCAATATGTTTTTCGAAGGGGATGATACCTCTAGAAACCATCAAGAGAGATATGACCACCTTGGGAATTATCACTAAAAGCCTTTTAGTTCCTCCCGTTTAGGGGCATGAAGCGAACACGCTGCGTGCGTTTTAAACACTGCCATGCATATAACCTAAATGTCATGTACGCCTTTGATGTATGATTATTTGAGTATATTGCCATGTTGTGTACATCCCCCTGTTACGCTTTTGCGCATCTGCATCATGTCGTCACGCATGCGTTGTATGTTGGTCTCGTCTTTTGTCACGGGAAGCTGGAAGGTCCATATCACCTTCTTGACTGTACACATGGGGCACTGCGCCCCCAAATGCGCAAGTAAGAAGATATGATTTTTCGGTCTCTCGTGTCCGTAAATGCATTCATATCATGCACCGCATAAGCATCTCTTCATGGCATCGTAATGGACATATCGTTCATGCATTTGTCACTTACCATATTCATGCATTGCATTTTGCATAAGTCACTTCATCACCATGCATCTACATCTAACATGTTTTTTGCATACCATTTGTTTTCATGTTTACTCATACATAATCCTTGCATTTTCCTCTGCAAAACAAAAACAAAAAAGGAAGCATGAAAATTCAAGCTGTATTCTTAGTTGCATATGTTCGGTACCATGAGCCAACCATGTTGGCATCATAAACCCATTTCACTTAAAAACGAAATGATTGAACATGATACCTAATTCATGGTTAACTAAGAAAAGATGTTTCTTCGGGCATCTCAATTTCATAATTACATTTTCCATGCATAGCTTAAGTATGCTTGAGTCATTCATCTCTGTGAAATGTTGTCAAATTATTGGAAATTGAAATTGCCATTCCTTAGGTTATGGGGTTAAACCAAGCTCATGCTTTTGCGAAAAAGGTTCATCAAGTCAAGTTGAAGTATGGAAGTAACCACCTTGCAAAAAATTGGGGCAAAAGATGGATCGAGTTACATCGCTGCTTCATCTACTGCCAAACACATTTAGGACTGTTGATGTCCTTGTTACTTCCAGTTTCACCTTAACAAAGATGTCATGGACCATGTTGAAAATCTAAATTGATTCAACCCCATGTCTTGCATAAAAATTCGCAATACTTCAACTGTGCATCATTCGCATACATCCCTGCTTTTCATTGGTTGCATTGCTCATTGCATTCTTTCCTTGAAAAAAAATGAACTTAATCATTGTTATCAAAAAGAAAAGAACACGCTTTACAACGCTCTTACCAAACTCATGCTAGAGCTAGAGTAATGGGTGAAGTAGAGGAGGTGCAAGAGCAGATGAAGGCCGACATGGAGGCCATGAAAGAGAAGATGGCCATAATGATGGAGGCCATGATGAGTATGAAGAAGATAATGGAAGCCAATGCGGTTACAGTTGCCGTTACTAGCGCTGTTGCTCAGGTGAACCCGATGGCCCCATCTGACCTCAACCAAATGAATCATCCAACCTCAGCTATGGTAGGCAAAGATTTGGGAAGTAAGGGCGGCCCCTATTATGTGCAAATTCAAAACAAGCACGCCTTCCCGCCATATGGCTTGCCTCCCAACTTACACCACCCAATGTGGTGTACACTCCCAATGAGAATGTTAGTAACTCCGCTTCTATACTCATTGAGAGCCAACAACCTCAATCTGATCATGCACATATCTCTCAACCCATGGGGGAGACACATGAAATGCCCCACCATAATCTAGCGGACTTTGAGCCTTGCCTCGGATATGCCACTGAAGGGCAAGCAGTTGGTGGTATACCCCTGCAAAACACTTTGGAGGGCCCTCAGTATCACCCACAACCACACCCCTCACATTCCACAGTGGTTAAAAACCCTGATGCTATGGCAGAAATGGGAAAGTTGGATCATCTAGAGGAAAAAGGCTTAAGGCCATTGAAGGAAGCGAAGATTATGCCTTTGTTAACCTAGAAGATTTGTTCCTAGTACCCAATATCATCACCCCTCCTAAGTTCAAGGTGCCGGACTTTGACAAGTACAAGGGGACTACTTGATGTAAGCTCCATTGGAGCTTGTAGGCCTAGGATTTTCTTCATCAATGGATTCCTTTTCTTCTTGGAAGATGAATGGCAGCAGAATGGAGAAGGAAGAGAGAGAGGAGACGCCACTTCAAGGAGAAGATGAGTCTAGAAGAAGCTCACCACCATAGGAGGCCATGGATAAGAGCTTGGAGGAAGAAGGAGAAGAATGAAGGGAGGGGGAGAGAAGAGCACGAAATTTTGTGCTCTAAAAGAGCTCTGAAACCTGAAGTTTAATATTCAAATGATCAAAGTTGAAAAAAATGCACACACATGACCTCTATTTATAGCCTAAGTGTCACACAAAATTGGAGGGAAATTTGAATTTCAATTCAAATTTCACTTGAATTTGAAATTGAATTTGTGGAGCCAAAATTTCACTAATTATGATTAGTGAATTTTAGTTATGGTTCATCCCACTAATCCAAGATCAATTCCAAGATTCTCTACTAAGTGTGCTTAGGTGTCATGAGGCATGTAAAGCATGAAGGACATGCACAAAGTGTGATTATATGATTTGGCAATGGGGTGTAGTAAGCAAATGCTCACCTCTCCCTCTAAAATTTAATTGGATTGGGCTTCTACCAATTCAATTAAATTTATTTCCAGCCACACACGTCAAATATTCACTTAGTGCATGTGAAATTACAAAACTACCCCTAATAGAAAAACTAGTCTAGGTGCCCTAAAATACAAGGGTTGAAAAATCCTATATTTCTAGGGTACCCTACCTACATTATGGAGCCCTAAATACAAGACCCAAAATTAATGAAACCTTAATCTAACATGTACAAAGATAAGTGGGCTCATACTTAGCCCATGGGCCCGAAATCTACCCTAAGGCTCATGAGAACCCTAGGGTCTTCTCTTGCATCTTTGGCCCAATCTTCTTGGAGTCTTCTATCCAATGCCCTTAGGGGGTAGGATTGCATCATTCCCTCCCCCTTGAAAAGGATTTGACCTCAAATCCAGAGGTTCTCGAAACTCATTAATTCTTTCCTCAACACCTGTAAAAAGAATAAAAACATATGTATTAGTGATGTTGGGTATGTTAGAGCACGGTAAGGACTGAAAATCCCTTTCCTGGCCATCTTCCCATAAGAGAATATAGTTCCTCACCAACTCAATGAGTGGTGCTACAAGTATAGAAAAATATGGGACAAACCTTTTGTAAAAGTTTGTTAAGATATTGAAGCCCCAAATTTCCCTTATACTTGGTGGAGTGGGCCACTCAGGAAGGACCTTTATTCTCTTAGGGTCCATGGGAAGCCCTTGATCACTATTTAAAAAGTTAAGGAAAGTAATGGAATAAAACATACCTTTTTCATTATTTTCATGTTGATTATTCCTACAAAAAATTATGACAAACCTAAGGTGTCCCACATGAGCACCTAGGTTTTCATTGAAACAAAAAATAAGAACAAACCTACCTAATGAGTCCCTATGTACACAAATCATGAAGATGTTAGGTGCATGAGTGATTTTACAAAAGAGTGTTGCACCACTCAACACATTCATCATACCACCTATCATAGGGATTTGGTGCCTAATAATACCTATTTTGGGCACCAACAAAGCACAAGGATTTAAGCTCTTGCGAACTAAACCCTCATCCAATAACTCCTTTACTTGAGGAATAACCTCAAGCTCAAGAGGTATGGTGGTGCTAAGGGATGTTTCCCATGATAGGAGAAGGTAGAAAGATTGTTTAAGAAGGAGTGCTCTTTTAATATCACCTTTTGTTGCAAAATGATTTTCCTTCTTAACAATCTTCTTGGAGGAATCCTTTTCCTCCTTTTCCTTCCCCTTGGCCTTTGAAGACAAGGCCTTACTATCCTTCTTTTTATTTTGTTTTTCTAGTTTTTCTTCCTCATCCCTCTTATCTTTCATAGTTAGTTGATCTTTGGCCACCTGTGAAGGTGTTTGAGGATGCAACACAAATTTAGTGCCAAGATGGGTGAGGGTAATTTCATTAGTTAGGCCATTGTAAATGATCTTCCTATCAAATTGCCATGACCTTCCTAAAAGAATGTCCTGCCTCCATGGGAACTATATCACAATTAACTTCATCCTTATATGTCCCAATGGAGAAAGGTACCTTCACTTGTTGGTTAACTATCATTTCCCCTTGCTCATTGAGCCACTGAATTTTATAAGGTTTTGGATGGGGAATGATAGTGAGCTTCAACTTGGAAACTAATCTTGTGCTACAACAATTGCAACAAGATCCACTATCCACAATGAGAGAACAAGTTTTATCTAAAATTATGCATCTTGTATGAAAGATGTTCTCTCTTTGGGATTGAGATAGATCACAAGATTGACCTCCCAGGAGCCTTCTAACCATTAAGAGGTCACCTTCTTCATGGGGGTAGACTTCCTCACTAGACTCTTCACCCCTTACTTTATCTTCACTTCCACTAGAGGAAGGGAAAGAAGTAGTCTCCTCTTGACTACTATAAATGTCTTGATCCCTCATGATTATGGTTTTCTTTGTAGGGCATTGTGAGGCAATGTGACCTCTCCCAAGACATTTGAAGCATTTAATGTTGCTAGTCCTTTCATGGGAACTAGTCTTAGAGGTGTATTTCTCTATGGTCTTACCCTTATCTTCCTTGGGTTTTGAAGGTGCAGCCCCTAAAATTCCATGGGCTAGGTCCTTCCTAGGATAAGAGTGAGAGCCATAAGATTTTGAAGAAGACTTTCTTTTAAGTTGTTGCTCCACTCTTATACAAAGTTGGATTAGCTCATCTAGGTCCCTATATGGAAGGAGTTCAACCTTGTCCCTCACTTCCATATTAAGCCCACTAAGGAACCTAGCTATGCTTGTTCTTTCCTCCTCCCTAACTTCAGCTCTTAAAAGGAGTAGTTCCATTTGTTGTCTATATTCTTCAACACTCATACTCCCTTGTCTAAGCCTTTGGAGCTTGTCCATAAGCTCTCTTTCATAGTAGGAGGGAATGTGCCTCTTCCTAAGGGCACTCTTAAGATCATTCCAATACTCTACTGGAGGATCCCCATGAATCCTTCGTTCCCTAACAAGGGAAGTCCACCAATAGAGGGCATACCCTTGAAAGCTAAGGGTAGCCAATGGAACTTTTCTCTCTTCGCTAATATGATGGCAAGCAAAGAGTTGTTCAACCTTCATTTCCCAATCTAAGTAGGCCTCAACATTATCTTTTCCATGGAAATATGGGAGGCTAATGTTAACCTCTTGAGACCTTCTATCCTTTTCTCTTCTTTGGGAGTGATGTTTAGTATGTGAACTATGGTGCCCTCTATAATAGTCGCTAAGTTCTTCACTTAAACTCTTGCAAGAGTCATGACTACTAAAGGAGGCATGCTTTTCTCTTTTCATTTCTTTCATTATTTTTCTTCTTTCTTCCTCTCTTATTTTCTCTCTTTCATCTTGACTTATTTCTTCCACTCTTTTTTTACCTTTTTCTTTTCTCTCTTGTTTTTCTTTCCACAACTTAAGGGATCTCAACTCATCTAATATCTTATACAAGGGGTCCTTAGGAGTAGAACCCTCACCATTAACACTAGATGAAGAATGAAGACTCATGTTGGTTCCTAAGTTATGATTCTTTCTTGTTGGGGGTTTGAAAACAAAAGGTAAAAGAAACTATGGTTGAAACTAGCCAAAATAAACACTAAAAGAGGTGTGAAAGATAAGGCAAAAACTAATTGGTAAAAGGCAAGCTATCTAGGCGGTTTGACAATGGAGGGTAAAGGAAATAAGCTATGAAAGTAAGCAAGAAATTAAAGTGCAAGAAATGCAAACTAGGCGGATCCTAAGAGTGTTTGGATGACCTAATTTAAGGTTCCCAACAAAACACTCACTATCCTAAGGGAAAATTGCCTAAAATTATTACACACAAATGGAAGTAGGGTGACCTAGCGGAGGCTCCCAACTTACTTCCAATGAAAGACCTTTTTGTTACAAAATTTGAAAGCAAAGCAAATTGCCAATTACAAAATTACAAAGAAAAAAAGTCCTCAATTGTGATGGCTATTCTCTCTTTAGTGTTTCACTCAATTTGGAGTGCTTCTTATTCCAATAGCTCTTAAGGTGGTTGGCCCCTTGCTTCTTGACTCAAATTCTTCAAGATATGGCACCAATCCTCCTTCCCAATTCCCTATATGGCAACTCACATGCAAGGAAACAAAGAGACAAGCAATAACCAAAGACCAAAGAAAATGAAATGAAAGCTAAACCAATTGAGTTTTAACAAGACAAATTTTCAAGGATTATTCAACAATTAAAGCAATGAAAAGCACAAAAAAGCAAGCTAGGACTCAAAGAGAAACTTAGAATGGCTCTAGAGTAGAGTAGAAAAACTTAAAAAAAAAAGACTCAAGAAACCTCTAGTTTTGGCACTTGTTTTCACAATAATTTTCAATTGAAATTTCATAACTAGGATTGCTATAAAATAGGCACCAATTATAGAACAAATTTTGAGCCAAAACAACAAGCACACTTTCCTTTCACTTTTTTTTTCCTGGACACTGATTTTTCTGCCAACTTGTGTGATTTTTCTTATTTTTTTTTTTAATCCAAATCGCTTGGTTCTTTTTTTATAATTTTTTTACGGATGTGTAGAAAATTCAGTAAAACTTTCAGCTCAAAAAACGTAGTGAACAATTCCCAGTAATTTATACAAGTTCGTATGTTCAAGCTGCCAGCACCAGCGATTTCAACCTAGAAATCAAGAGTTGTGTTTATGTTGCTTAAGGCTTGGATAGTTACAATTTGTGTTTGCTTATGCTAAATTATCTTGAATAACACAATTCAAGAGAGCTTAAGACTTATTTGATTCACAAACTCAGCCATAACTCAGCACCACAACTCAACTTCATCATAGGCATCATGTAGGAGTCTTAGAAAACAAAAAAGAGTTCAACAACAAGACTACTTCAAGGAATTGATTTAGAACATGTTATGAACTAAATAACATGCATGAGTTAGACTCAAAATTCAAAAGATAGGCAAAGAATGACAAGAATACATGAACAAATGTATCTAGAATTCAATAAACTAAATAAAAATTCAACACAAACTTAGAGCATAATGTGACAATTACTATGACTAAACATGACTCTAAGACAACATGGATTAAGTGATTTACACTTAGATTTTTGTGTTTTTTTTTTCTAATCAATATTTTGGAAGAAAATTTAGATCTAAAGTTTCAGCACAAGAATATTATGAATGAAAATTGATAGAACCTAAAATCAACACAAAAACAAGATTCAAGAGTAGATCTACAAAATTTGAACCATAGAAATGCAAGAACAAGTGTAGATCTAAGGTTTAATCGGTTTATTTTTTTAAATCAACTCTAAACAGCACCAAACCACAAGACAATGGAGGATATACATGGAGAATAAGATGAAGAACAAGGAATTAAAGAGAATTCACCGAACAAAATGATAGAGGAAGCAAAAGAACATCACCTAGTTGAAGATGCTCTTGATACCACATGATGTATGCTCCATTGGAGCTTGTAGGCCTAGGATCTTCTTCATAAATGGATTCCTTTGCTTCTTGGAAAATGAATGGCAGCAGAATGGAGAAGGAAGAGAGAGAGGAGATGCCACTTCAAGGAGAAGATGAGTCTAGAAGAAGCTCACCACCATAGGAGGCCATGGATAAGAGCTTGGAGGAAGAAAGAGATGAATGAAGGGAGGGGGAGAGAAGAGCACGAAATTTTGTGCTCTAAAAGAGCTCTGAAATCTGAAGTTTAATATTCAAATGATCAAAGTTGAAAAAAATGCACACACATGACCTCTATTTATAGCCTAAGTGTCACACAAAATTGGAGGGAAATTTGAATTTCAATTCAAATTTCACTTGAATTTGAAATTGAATTTGTGGAGCCAAAATTTCACTAATTATGATTACTGAATTTTAGTTATGGTTCAGCCCACTAATCCAAGATCAATTCCAAGATTCTCTACTAAGTGTGCTTAGGTGTCATGAGGCATGTAAAGCATGAAGGACATGCACAAAGTGTGATTATATGATGTGGCAATGGGGTGTAGTAAGCAAATGCTCACCTCCCCCTCTAAAATTTAATTGGATTGGGCTTCTACCAATTCAATTAAATTTATTTCCAACCATACACATCAAATATTCACTTAGTGCATGTGAAATTACAAAACTACCCTAATACAAAAACTAGTCTAGGTGCCCTAAAATACAAGGGCTGAAAAATCCTATATTTCTAGGGTACCCTACCTACATTATGGAGCCCTAAATACAAGACCCAAAATTAATTAAACCTTAATCTAATATGTACAAAGATAAGTGGGCTCATACTTAGCCCATGGGCTCGAAATCTACCCTAAGGCTCATGAGAACCCTAGGGCCTTCTCTTGCATCTTTGGCCCAATCTTCTTGGAGTCTTCTATCCAATGCCCTTGGGGGGGGGGGGTAGGATTGCATCATTACTTGCCCCAAGAACCATCCTAAGATGTATTGTCGGAAGATGGGGGCATACGTAAAAGATGAGGAAATGCTGATACATTTCTTCCAAGAAAGTCTTACTGGGGCAATTGTTACCTTGTACACTAACTTGGAACCTTCCCGAGTCCATTCTTGGAAGGACCTAATGGTTGCCTTTGTTAGGCCGTATTAGTACAATTATGATATGACTCCGGATAGGATGCAACTACAGAGCATATGCAAGAGAGGGCATAGATCTTTCAAAGAATACGCCCAAAGGGGGAGGGATGTGGCAGCCCAAGTGGTTCCCTCAATGACGGAGAAATAAATGATAACAATGATAGTAGACACATTACCAGTGTTCTATTATGAAAAATGGTGGGTTACACACCTTCAACCTTTGTGGATTTGGTCTTCACCGGCGAGAGGATCAAAGTGGGCCTGGAAAGAGGTAAATCTGACCATCCTGCTTTGATGAATGCAAAAAATGGGGCAAATGAAGAGGGTGAGAATGAAGGAGAAACCCATGTTGCGACTGCCATTCCTATACGACCAAGTTTCCCACCAACCCCACAATGTCATTACTCAGCCAATAACAACCCTTCTCCTTACCAACCACCCAGTTATCCATAAAGGTCATCCCTAAATCAACCACAAAACCCACCTACCACACAACCAATGCTAAACACCACTTTTAGCACAAACCAAAACACCAACCAAAAAGGAATTTTGCAGCAAAAAGCCTGTAGGATTCACCCCAAATTCCGGTGTCGTATGCTAACTTGCTCCCATATCTACTCGACAATTCAATGGTTGCTATAACCTCAGCCAAGGTTCCTCAACCTCCATTTTTTTGAGGATACGACTCAAACGCAATGTGTGCTTATCATGGAGGAGCCCCGGGGCATTCCATTGAGTATTGTAGGGCCCTGAAGCGTAAGGTGCAAAGTCTAATTGATGCGGGCTAGCTGAAATTTGAGGAGAATCGCTTGTGAATCCTAACATTGACAAACGACACCACACATGGGGCAATTTTGAAAGCTGTTGTTAGATGTCTCTAATGACTCATCAGGAATTTCAAGTTTATGCCATTATTGCAAACCATAGTTACAATGCTAAATAAAATGGATAAATTTGACATCTTTGTCCCTCATCCTCTTGTAATTACATCTTTGCTTCCACTGGAATGTGGGTGCAAGCCATTGGTTTGTTTGCTCAAGCGACATGCACTCCTGAGTTTGGACTTCCAAGACCGTTCAATCAGAAATTACTCATGCTACACATTTGGTGAGGGTTCCATAAAACGATGAGTAAAGCAAAAAAAGTTCAAAAAGAAAAAGAAAAAAGAAATTGATTGACTGTGTTTTCAAGTAAAAATATAGACATTCATGTGAGCTCATTTTATCATTCCTGAAAGTTTCTCTTTTTGAGAGAGAAGTGAGTTATCAAGAATAGGAGTCATTTGACTTAATTTGCCAATTGAAAAATCCTTCAACTGTTTCTCGTCCTTGAAATTCCTTTTTGAGAATCAGTCGCTTTTTTCATTCTTCCTTGCTACAAGGTTGTGAAAACAAGACAACGATTGATACCTCAAAGCCCTACACTGGGGCAATGAGGGGCACCATGCATAAACCTCAAGCAAACCTAGGGGCAGATTAGAAGTTCTCACCCAATAGGTTCCCTGCTACAAGGTCATGACGAAAGACAATGATTGGTACCTCAAAGCCTTACGCTGGGGCAATGAGGGGCACCGTGCATGAGCCTCAAGCGAACCTAGGGGCAGATCAAAAGTTCTCACCCATCTATGTTTTTTAAACAAAAAAAGGGGGGGACAAACCCTGGAATTTCAATGGATTGATTAAACATCAAACGACTCCATTGCTGTCACTCCACAATGGTCAAGTGACTAAATCAAACAGAACATACACTCTGAGGGAGTTCTCGGAGAGATTTGCAAAAGATAGGATAAGGTTGCATGAATTATCACCTCCTTCAAAAGGATAGTCAATCTGTGTTTTCCAAAAAAATTAAATCAAAATCAAAATCATAAAATAGGGAAAGAATGTCATGAACATTGTACAACTTTCCATTACATTGCATTGTTTCATATGAAGTCCGCATTTACCAAATTTCACGACAAAGGTTGCATGCATTTGCATCCCTAAAAATCATGTTACCTGTATAGATTTCCTACATCTAATGTCCAATCTTTTGAATTTGGGATGACCGGCCCACTCAATGAGTCAATCTCATGCTTTCTCATAAGGGTGGACCCTTGGGTACTGGAACCTATTGCCTTTAGAGGACTACATGTCCTCACCTTCAGAGGGCTACACGCCCTCACAATCAGAGGACTACACGTCCTCGCCTTCAGAGGGCTACACGCCCTCACCTTCAGAGGACTACACGTCCTCGCCTTCAGAGGACTACACGCCCTCGCCTTCAGAGGACTTCACGTCCTCACCTTCAGAGGGCTACACGCCCTCACCTTCATAGGGCTACATGCCCTCACCTTCAGAGGACTACACGTCCTCGCCTTCAGAGGGATACACGCCCTCACCTTCAGAGGACTACACGTCCTCGCCATCAGAGGATTGCACGTCCTCACCTTCAGAGGACTACACGTCCTCGCCATCAGAGGACTACACGTCCTCACCTTCAGAGGGCAACACGCCTTCGCCTTCGTAGGGCTACACGCCCTCACCTTCAAAGGACTACACGTCCTCGCCTTTAGAGGGTTACACGCCTTCGCCTTCAGAGGACTACACGTCCTTGCCTTCAGAGGGCTGCACGCCCTCGCCTTCAGAGGACTACACGTCCTTGCCTTTAGAGGGCTACACGCCCTAGCCTTCAAAGAGCTACACGCCCTCACCATCAGAGGACTACACGTGCTCACCTTCAGAGGGCTACACGCCCTCATCTTAAGAGGACTACACGCCCTCGCCTTCAGAGGACTACACGTCCTCGCCATCTGAGGGCTGCATGCCCTCACCTTCGGAGGACTGCACATCCTCGCCATCAGAGGGCTGCATGCCTTCGCGATTGGAGGACTACACATCCTTGCCATCAGAGGGCTGCACCTCCTCGCCTTTAGAGGACTACATGTCCTCGCCTTTAGAGGACTACACGTCCTCGCCTTCAGAGGGCCACACGCCCTCGCCTTCAGAGGACTGCACGTCCTCACCTTCAGAGGGCTGCACGCCCTCGCCTTCAGAGGCCTGCATGCCCTCGTCTTCAGAGGACTGCACGTCCTCGTCTTTAGATTGCTGCTCGCCCTTGCCTTCAGAGGACTACACGTCCTCGCCATCAGAGGGTTGCACGCCCTCACCTTCAGAGGACTACACGTCCTCGCCATCAGAGGGCTGAACGCCCTCACCATCTGAGGACTACACGTCCTCGCCATCAGAGGGTTGTGTACCCTCACCTTCAGAGGACTGCACGTCCTCACCTTCAAGGGGCTACACACCCTCACCTTTAGAGGGTTACACGCCCTTGCCTTCAGAGGACTACACGTCCTCGTCTTTAGGGGGCTGCTCGGCCTCGCTTTCAGAGGACTACATGTCCTCGCTATCAGAGGATTGCACGTCCTCACCTTCGGAGGACTTCAAGTCCTCGCCATCAGAGGACTGCATGTCCTCACCTTCAGAGGGCTGCACGCCCTCGTCTTCAGAGGACTGCACGTCCTCGTCTTCAGAGGGCTGCACGTCCTCGTCTTCAGAGGGCTGCACGTCCTCGCCTTCAAAGGGCGACACGTCCTCAACTTCAGAGGGCTGCACACCCTCGCCTTCAGAGGTCTACGCGTCCTCACTTTCATTGGGTTGCATATTCGCACCTTAAGAGAATTTAAGGTTCTCTACTCTTAATGCTTAACTGAGACTTGCGCTCTCGGTTAAAGGGCCAGTAGTTTCCTTTTATCAGCTCCTGGGCTATCGTGCAGCTACTGTGCATACCGGGGCAAGATTTCACCCGTGCCGCTGCAAAGAGACGAGTGCGGATCATGCGCACCAACATGACCACTCTTACACAGATATGGATGATGTTGATACTTAGCAACATTCTACCTAGTGACCACAATGTCGATCTCCCCCTGCAAAAGTATCAGTTGGTCTGTGGCGTCATGACATAGGTAAGTATGCACGTGGCTCAATTGATTTCTGATGCCATCCACTATTTGTAGGGGTCGCACCCACAAGACACCCAGTGGACCCGGAGAAGTCCAACAGGGCCCTGGGGTTTCCAGTAGTGGTTACGTGCCTCTGTCAGTCCTACAAGGTGCTTGTTACCCCCAGCAAGGTCATGCCATCGTGACATAGGTAAGTATGCACATCGCTCAACTGATTTCTGATGTCATCTATTGTTTGCAGGGGTCACGCTTGCAAGACACCCAGTGGACCCGAAGAAGTCCAACAGGGTGGACCCGAAGAAGTCCAACAAGGTCTTGGGGTTTCCAGCTCTGATTACGGGCCTCTGTCAGTTCTACAGAGTGCCTGTCGCCCCCAGCAAGGTCATCAGGCCCCCTATTAACCAGACTTTCATCTAGAAGTACTGTACCCCCAAGCAGGCGCAGGGCGAGGCATCACAGTAGTGGGCAACAGGCCCACCGCCACCACCTCTAGAGTTCACCTCAGCTCATCCACAAAAAGGTTAGAGCGTTGCCTACAACACATGGCCGACGAATAGGCGACCAAGTCCAAAGCCAAAGGTAAGCAAAGTACTAGGTCCGTGACTGACAAGTCATCACGCGTCCAGCTCAAGACATTAAAGAAGCGCTACTAGGAGGCAACCTAGTACCTTTTAAATTTCTGCTTGTTATTTGATCACCTTTTGTTTCTCAAGTCATAGTAGGACACACCTAGTTGCTCATGATCCTAGGAATTTAAATAAAACAACCACAAGCTCGAAAGGTAGTCATACCTCACAATATATATATATATATATATATATATATATGTGTGTGTGTTTGGGTAGCAAGATACCTTAGATATGCATGTATATAGCAAAAATACCTCACAAAATATATATATGTATGTTTAGGTAGCAAGATACCTTGGATACGCATGTATATAGCAAAAATACCTCACAAAAATATACATATGTTTAGGTAGCAAAATACCTCATGAAAAAAAAACAGAAAATAGAAAAGTAAAATAAAAATACTTTGGTTGACTAAAAGCCAGCACATTTTTGAAAAGAATTAACTTCCAGCTTTTCTTTGAAAAAGATTCATTGATCAAAACAAAGGGTTTTGTTGAAAAAATGTGTATACACCTGAAGGGTGAATGCTATAACATTTTTCTCAAACACCCAAAATGGACTCGGATGAATGCATGAATTGATAAAAGAGCATATTTTAGAAACACTGGGTTGACTTAAATAGGAAAAATGAATCCTGAGCCATAGTGTCACATGACCATAAAACTTGATGCTTGAGTGTCCACATGGGTGCATGCATGACCTGTTTTGCATAAAATTTCCAAATCATCATTTTTGCATGTGTGTCATGGAAATAATGTGAGACATTCCTTTATCCTTGAACCGCTGGCCAAACCAACGACCTGACATATATCATGTCCAGCCATTCTACAAGCCTTGAGCCAAAATCCCAACTCACCATAAACCTTGACCCAAGGTGAGAATGTCAATCCTTGCCCTCAAAACAAAACAAAAAAAGAAAGAGAAAGTTCTCGATCAAAGATCGGAAGAAAGCAAAAGAAGAAAATTCCCAATCAAAGATTGGAACAAAGCAAAAAAGAAAGAAAATTCCTTATCAAAGTTCAGAAGAAAAAAAAAAGAAATATACAGAATGGTCTTTGGACCAGACAACATCTGAACAATATAGAATTGTCACAAGTAAACAAGAAAAGAAAGGAAACCACGACTTGAAGTGGTCCTTTCCCTTTGATTGCCAACCAAAATCCTGTGCACTAGCGATTTTCTTACCCCGCATTAAACAAAACCAGAAAAGGAAAAGGCCCAAACACTTAGAGCCAAATTCGTCACCAAAACACCATTCCCAAAAAAGTCCTATTGATCCATGATCACGCATGTAATCTTTGATTTGATAGGAAATGATTTGCAAAATAAAGTCATGACATATCTATGGTTCGAAATTAGGATAAAACACTTACCTGTGTGAGATTGATACACTTGAATGATTTTCTTCTATTTTGTTAGACCCAGTGTTTCCTGTAAATGGTCGTTTAGAGATGAAACGCTATTATCCGAAATCTCATTTGTGGTTATGAGAAGATTTTATCAGCATACTCTCCTTCCCCGATAGACACATTGTTTTTCACCAAAATTATATATTGCTCTGTTCAATTTGAGGATTTGTTTTTATACTAAAGCATGTTCGCATGTTAGCAAAAGAACACCAAGACTATTTTAGTCTCACACATCACAGTTATCAAGAACTACGTAGGCCTGAGTTCCTCATCAGAAATTGATGATACGTAGGAGCAAAAGCCCTGCTTTTGTCGACCATCCCACCTTTTGTTACCATGACCCAAGAGTCCGGTGGCATGCGGAGACACCTGACGGTAATCCACACACACTCATTTGCTATCCGTAAGACTCAAAGCACGATAGCAAGCAGTGACTAACGTCGCCACCTGCACCCTTCCCGAAGATGTCAGCGTCTTCCGGCCGAGACTACGAAAAAGTCTCATTTGCTATCCATAAGACTCGAAGCACGATAGCAAGCAGTGACTAACATCGTCATCTGCACCCTTCTCGGAGATGTCAGCGTCTTCAGCATGAGACTGCAAAAAAGTCTCATTTGTTATCCGTAAGACTCAAAGCACGATAGCAAGCAGTGACTAACGTCGTCACCTGCACCCTTCCCGGAGATGTTAGCGTCTTTCGGCCGAGACTGCGAAAATGTCTCATTTGCTATCCATAAGACTCAAAGCACGATAGCAAGCAATTAGTAACGTCGACACCTGCACCCTTACCGGAGATGTCAGCATCTTTCGGCCGAGACTACGAAAAAGTATCATTTTCTATCCGTAAGACTCAAAGCACGATAGCAAGCAGTGACTAACGTCGACACCTGCACCCTTCCCAGAGATGTTTGCGTCTTCCAGCCGAGACTACGAAAAAGTCTCATTTGCTATCCGTAAGACTCAAAGCACGATAGCAAGCAGTGACTAACGTCGTCACCTGCACCCTTCCCAGAGATGTTAGCGTCTTCCGGCCGAGACTACGAAAAAGTATCATTTGCTATGTGTAAGACTCAAAGCATGATAGCAAGCAGTAACTAACGTCGTCACCTGCAACTTTCCTAGAGATGTCAGTGTCTTCCAGCCGAGGCTATGAAAAAGTCTCATTTGCTATCCATAAGACTCAAAGCATGATAGCAAGCAATGACTTATGTCGTCACCTGCACCCTTCCCAGAGATGTCAGCGTCTTCCAGCCGAGACTACGAAAAAGTCTTATTTGCTATCCGTAAGACTCAAAGCACGATAGCATGCAGTGGCTAATGTCGTCTTCTGCACCCTTTGTCAATCAGGGCCAACGAGCCCATTGACACGTGGAGATTTACATCGTCTTCCGCGCTTTCTGTCATCCTGACTCGTGAAGTCAGGTGACGTACGGAGATACCCAAGCGATTACCCGTACAAATGATTTCCGTCATCCTAACCCATGAAGTTAGGTGACGTGCGGAGATACAGAAGTGATTATCCGCACAAACAATTTTTGGTAATCCTAACCGGTGAAGTTAGGTGGCAGGCAGAGATACCCAAGTGGTTATCCATATAAACACTCTTTCGCTATCCGTCAGCCTCAGAGTCCGGTAGCATGCAGAGACTAACGTCGTCTTCTGTACCCTTTGTCAATCGGGGCCAACGAACTCGTTGACACGCAGAGATTTACGTCGTCTTCTGCACTTTCTGTGATCCTGAACCATGAAGTCAGATGACGAATGGAGATACCCAAGCGGTTATCCGTACAAACGGTTTCTGTCATCCTGACCCATGAAGTCAGGTTGCGTACGGTGATACCCATGTGTTATCCGTACAAACGGTTTCTATCATCCTGACCCGTGAAGTCAATTGACGTATGGAGATACCCAAGTGATTATCCGTACAAACGGTTTCCGTCATCCTGACCTGTGAAGTCAGGTGACGTGTGGAGATACACAAGTGATTATCCGCACAAATGATTTCTGTTAATCCTAACCCGTGAAGTTAGGTGGCAGGCGGAGATACCCAAGTGGTTATCCGTATAAACACTCTTTCACTATCCGTCAGACTCAGAGTCCGGTAGCATGCAGAGACTAACGTCGTCATCTGCAGCCTTTGTCAATCGGGGCCAACGAACCCGTTGACACGCGGAGATTTAGGACGTCTTCCGCGCTTTCTGTCATCCTGAACCGTGAAGTCAGGTGACGTTTGGAGATACCTAAGCGGTTATCTGTACAAACGGTTTCTGTGGTCCTGACCCATGAAGTCAGGTGGAGTATGAAGATACCCAAGTGGTTATCCGTACAAACGGTTTCTTTCATCCTGACCCGTGAAGTCAGGTGACATGCAGGGGTACCGTATGCTTATCCGCACCTTTCGTCAACCAGGAGCAAACGAGCCCATTGACACGCAGAGACTAATGTCGTCTTCTGCACCTTTATCATCCTGCCCATGAAGTCAGGTGACATGCGGGGGTACCGTATGGTCATCCACACCTTTCATCAACCAAGGGAAAATGAGCCTGTTGACGCGCAGAGACTAACGTCGTCTTCTGCACCTTTTGTCATCCAGGGATAGCGAGTCGGGTGGCAGGTGGAGATACCTTATGGTCATCCGCACCTTTCGTCAACCGAGGCGAACGAGTTCGACAGTATCAGGATGATGTTGGTCGTCCGATTCTGATTATTCTCAAAATTTTTGTAGGTTTTTACTCTTGTCGTCCGGAGACATTCAAGCCCAACGACGTACAAGATTCTTCTCTGCTGGGCGGGGGGCGATCAAGTTCGATGGCGTTTCGCTGATTGGGATATTGATCGGCCGAATGATGTTCCGTTCACACGAAATTAGTGTCTTATCTTTACTTCGCTTTTATCTCCAATAAAAGATAAGTAAAGAGGAGCAACTGTCATACCCTAATTTCGTCCGGGGACCATTATTTGTTGGTATGTGGCCTTCGCATGACCACCTCAAAATGTTTAACACCCATCGTTGTGTAATCTGTAAAGTCTCGCAACATTCTGGAAATCAAAACAAACATTGTTGTGCAATCCGTAAAGATCCGCAACATTTCGGAAGTCAAAAAGAGCATTGTTGCATAATTCGTAAAGTCCCGCAACATTCTAGAGGGCAAAAAGAGTATCATTGCGTAATCCGTAAAAGTTTTGAGATGTTTTGGGAAGAAACCGGTCAAAACACACGAAAACGGGAGTGTATTTAGCAAATTGGGGTGTGTGTAAATAAATGGTAGTGTATTTAGGAAAGAGAGGGTGAACTTATCAAGATCCTCCACGTTTTGTTGAAAAATGGTTTTCGGGGCTTCCGTAATGCTTCCGTAAAAATTCCAAAAACCTTGAGTAAGCATATTTCACTTAATATTGGTGAAAGGGAAGAGGAAAAAGAGGAGAATCAAGTCCTATATGCTTCCATAAGGCTTCCGTAATACTTTTGTAAAATTCCCGTAACCCAAATAAGCATATTTCACTTAATTTGGGTGAGAAGGAAGAGAAAAAAAGAAGAAAGTCAAGTCCTATATGCTTCCGTAACTTTTTCGTAAATTACGAAAGAAGGGGGTGAACTTATCAAGATGGGGGTGCAAATAGAAATTTTCAAATTTTCGAATCTGGGCCCTTCCAGAATATTTTCGAAGCGGGGTTGCTTATGGAGGAAGCAACCCAGTTCGCCTGGGCGAGCTGGGCGGCAACCTCCTCCCCCTTTTCCTATAAATAGGCTAAGGGAGGCTGTTTCAAAATATCCCTAACCCCCTTGGCTATGCATTACAACTGTTTTGGGTGAAAAAATTGTTTCCATGAAGAAAATCCAAGCCGAGATGCTTCCGTAATGCTTCAGAGATGTTCTTCGTGAAGGTTTTCCGTCGTTCTTCACCGTTCTTCATTCGTTCTTCGTTCGTTCTTCGTTCTTCAACGGGTAAGTTTTCGAATCTGAGACTTTCAATTCATTTCTCGTTTTTTTAGCTTTCATCTTCATTTCGTTCATTTTCGGTTTTCTTTTCTTCCATTTTTAACGAGCTTTAATCGATCGTTTAAGCCGTTATCTAGCCTAATAAATAATAAAATGAATTTCAATCGATCATTTGAGTTGTAATATCATTTAATCACTATTGAAATAAAATCTAACCGATCGTTCACGCTATAACCTCGATTAAACCAAAAAAAGAAAAATAATAATAAAATAATCAAAATATCTTGAAAAAATAATAATAAAATAATCAAAGTATCTTTGAATAAAATAATAAAAAAAATCAATCGGATGTTTTTCTTTGGAAGTTTCCTTGAATGAATTGACTAATAACCAAAGTGAAACTAAGGCTAAAATCAACTCACAAATCAAGCTTTGTCTGCAAAAATCACTAAAAACCGTTTTAAGGTCCAACGCCTTAAACAGTCCTCTTTGCTTTTATCGGTTAACATGGACCGTTCAAAAGCATAAAATCAACACATAACTTTACCGCTTTTGCAAGAACTACGTAGGTCTGATTTCCTCATCGCAATTGAGGATACATAGGAGCAAAAGTCCCGCTTTTGTAGACCACCCTAAGAGATCGTTAATGGTCCAACACCTTAACGTTTCTCTCCTTTCAAAAAACAAGAGATCGTTAATGGTCCAACGCCTTAACGTTTCTCTCCTTTCAAAATCAAAAGATCGTTTAATGGTCCAATGCCTTAAATGACCTTTTGTTCGGTTAAAATATATCTTGCTAAAAAAGATAAAAACAACATAACCAACGTTTAGTTCTCAAAGAACTACATAGGTCTGATTTCCTCATCGCAATTGAGGATACGTAGGAGCGAGGGAAACACCCTTGTCGACCACACCAAAATTAAAAACATAAAAAGCATAAAAACACAAAAAGACATAAAAATGGGAAAACAAAACAAATCGAAGACATGATATTTGCACACTTGATTAAAAGTTGTCATCCCTTGTGACGGACGCGTGGGGTGCTAATACCTTCCCCATGCGTAAAAACAACTCTCGAACCTTTCACACTTAAAGTTTGTAGACGACGCCTTTTCCGGTTTTTCCTACGTTTTCCTCAAATAAACGTTGGTGGCGACTCCGCGCATTTTCCTCCCATGGAAGACGCACCCGTGAGCCTCGCGTTGCCCTCCCGCCGAAGGTAGGTTGCGACACTAAGCCAAGCCCTTTGTGTGTTAAAAAAAATAAAAAAAAATCAGATTTTGAATTTCAAACTTGGGCTAAGCGCGAAGTTCTGCTAAGCGACCCGCTTTGAGAAACCAAACGTCTCTCTGGCTCGCTTAGTGCTACAGTTCGCTAAGCGAGAAGGTCAAAAATTGCTTAAGTGAGTGTAATGTTTGTTACACTCACATTTGCCCATAATTCTCAGAGCATTCCTTGCATCTTCTCTCTCGTACTCAATTTCCTGCATTTTCGCTTTCTTCTGCATCTTCACACATCACCAGCTAACATGGATCCAAGTAAGTTCCCTATTTCTTTTTTCTCTCCTATTCTGTTGAACCTTAGGTTAGAAAACCTGAGATTTAGCTTTTGATTCTTAGGGTTTGAATTTTTTTAGAAGTAGTTAAAGATTAGGACTTTATATATGATTGTGCTGTATAGATAGTTTTGACTGGTTTGCATGTTTGATTTGCCTTTTAGAGGCTTGAAAAATGGAAGAAAATGTACTAAATTTTCTGTGTTTTCTCTGGAAAACGCGATGAACTCACTCGGTGCACCTACCGTGCTAAGCGAGTTCATCAATATTAATTGAATATATGTGTTTTTGGAAGAACTCGCTAAGCGCGCTGTCGCAACCAACCCTTCGGCGGGAGGGCGACGCGTGACTCGCGAGTGCGTCTTCCAAGAAAGGACTACACGCGGAGCCGCCACCAACGTTTATTTGAGGAAAACGTCAGAAAAACCGGAAAAGACGTGGTCTACGAATTTTAAGTGAAAGGTTCGGGAGTTGTATTTACGCACGGGGAAGGTATTAGCACCCCACACGTCCGTCACAAGAGACGGAAGCCTTTAATCCAATGTGCAAATGTGACTTCAATTTATATTATTTTCCCTTTTTTACATTCTTATGTCTTTTTATTTTTTATCTTTTTGTGGTCAACAAGGGTGTTTCCCTTTGCTCCTACGTATTTCTCAATTGTGATAAGGAAATCAGACCTACGTAGTTCTTTGTGAACAAAGCGTTTGGTTAAGTTATTTTTTTTATCCTTTTTTGCAAGATATGTTTTTATTGAATGAAAGGTCATTTAAGGTGTTGGACCATTTAAACAATCTTTCGATTCTTTTTTAGAAGAGAGAAAACATTAAGGTATTGGACCATTAATGATCTCTTTATTTTTGGGAGAGGTAATAAAGTTACATGTTGATTTTAGGCCTTTAGAAATCTATATTTAACCAATGAAAGCGGAAAAGACCCTTTCAAGGCGTTGGACCTTAAAAATGGCTTTTTTAGGCGATGACAAAAAAATCTTGGTTTATGAATTGATTTTATCCTTAGTTTCACTTTGGTTATTAGTCAATTCGATTAAGAAAGGAAAATCCCAAAGAAAACGTCCGATTGATTTTACTAAAAGATATTTTTGATTATTATATTATTATTTTGCCTCTTTTTGGTTATAAACGTGGTTACGGCATGACCGAACGGTTGGAATTTATTTTAACAAAAATTAAAGGATATTACAATACGAATGATCGGTGGAAATTTATTTTATTTTTTGATTAGGCGAGAAAATGACTTAAGCACGTCAAAAGGGGGTACGGAAAGTAAATGGAATAAAAAAAAGCACGCGAAACAAATGAGGACCACTAAGGGTACATAGAATGAATTGAAAAGTTCGATTTCGGGAACTTACCGGTGGAAGACCGAAGAACGACGAAGAACGAACGAAGAACGACGAAGAACGGTTGAAAATCTTTGCGAAATCACCCACGGAAACGTCACAGAAGCGTTACGGAAGCGCCTCGGCTTGGATTTTCTTCACGGAAATAATTTTTCTCACTAATTTTAAGTGAATCTCAGATACCAGGAGGGTTGAAAATTTTTGTTCTTCCCTCCTTTCCCTATTTATAGGAAAAGGAAGGAGATGCTTGCCACCCAGCTCGCCCAGGCGAGCTAGGTTCCTTCCTCCAGAAGCAACCGCCTTCTGGAGGAACATCTTGGAAGGCCCAAGTGGGCCTGGTTGCTATTTGAACCCCCCATTTTTACTAAATACACCCCCTGCCTTTTTTTGGTTATTCTTTTTCCGTAAAGTTACGGAAACTTACAAATTTCGTAACGTTACTTGTTTTCTTTCCGTAATGTTGTGGAACCTCACGGATTACGCAATCCTCCCTTTTTTGCCTTCCGGAACGTTACGAAACTTTACAGATTGCGCACTAACACTTCCTTTTAATTTTTGGCATGTCACGGAACTTCACGGATTGTGCTACAACGCTTTTCTTTTGGCTTTCTGCATGTCTCGAAAATTCACAAATTGCCTAACAATGGGTGCCAAATACCTCGAAGTGGTCAAACGAGGGTCGCATCCCAACAACGGATGGTCCTCGGACAAAATTAGGGTATGACAGTTGCCCCTCTTTACTTGTCTTTTATTGGAGATAAAAGGGAAGTAAAGATAAGACACTAATTTCGTTTGAGAGAAACACCATTCGGCCAATGAACCTCCCTGCCAGCGGAACCTGCAAAAATTTGAAAATGATCAGTACCGACACATCATCCCGATACTATCGAATTTGTTCCTCTTGGTTGATACAAGACGCAAAATGACCATAATTTGTCTCTGCGTGTTGTTGGACACGATCGAGTCTGGGTGGCAAGACACAGAATGACCATAATTTGTCTGTGTGCCACCGGACATGATTACCTCTGGATGGCGAAAAGGTGCACGGAATGACCATAATTTGTCTCCGCCCACCTCTCGACTTACTGTCCCCGAATGACAAAGGGTGCAGAATTTGCCTCTGCGCATTTATCGCTCGACTTGCGAAATCTGAATGACAAAGGGCGCAGAATCTGTCTCTGCGCGTTTACCACCCAACTTGCTGTTCTTGAATGATAAAGGGCGCAGAATTCGTCTATGCGCGTGTATCCACTCAGCTTGCTGCTCTTGAATGATAAAGGGCGCAGAATTCGTCTACGCGCATTTATCCACTCAGCTTGCTGCTCTTGAATGATAAAGGGCGCAGAATTTGTCTATGCGCGTTTACCACTCGACTCGCTGCTCTTGAATGATAAAGGGCGCAGAATTTGTCTCTACGCGTTTATCACTCATCGAGCGTGCGGATAACCGTATGTCATCGGGCCTACCCCCTCTGGATGACAAAAGGCGCAGAAAACGACGTTAGTCTCTACGTGCTATCATGCTTTGAGTCTTATAGATAGCAAAAGTATTTTAAAAGTGCGGGACCAAATGGTTCTCGCATGTCATCGGGCCCGCCGCCTCTGGATGACAAAAGGCGCAGAAGACGACGTTAGTCTCTGCGTGCTATCATGCTTTGAGTCTTATAGATAGCAAAAAGGTGTGGGACCAAATGGTTCCCGCATGTCATCGGGCCCGTCGCCTCTGGATGAAAAAAGGCGCAGAAGACGATGTTAGTCTCTGCGTGCTATCATGCTTTGAGTCTTATAGATAGCAAAAAGTTTATATGGATAACCGCTTGGGTATTTCTGCTTGTCACATGACTCCAAGGTCAGTATGACAGAGATTGTGGGGCGGCCGACAAAAGTGAGGCTCTAGCTCCTACGTATCCTCAATGAGGAACTTAGACCGACGTAGTTCTAGATAACTTGTGAGACTAAAAATAGTCTCGGTGTTTTCTTCACTAAAATGAGAACATGCTTTAGTAAAGAGAGAAAACTTCTAACTAATCAGAGCAACACATGCTTTTCGGATGAAAAACAATGTGTCTACCGGGGAAGGGGAGTATGCTGATGAAATCTTCTCATAACCACAAATGAGATTTTGGATGTTAGCATTTCGTTTTTAAATGACCATTTAGAGGAAACACTGAGTTCAACAAAAATAGAAGAAAATCACTTAAAGTGTATCAATCTCACACAGGTAAGTGTTTCATCCTAATTCCGAACCATAGGTATGTCATGACTTGATTTTGCAAATCATTTCCTATCAAATCAAAGATTACATGCGTGATCATGGATCAATAGGACTTTGTCTTGGGAATGGTTTGTTTCTTTGTGGGAATTTTTGGCTTTGAGTGTTCTTGGCCTTTTCCTTTTCTGTTTTTGTTTAGTGTGAGGTGAACAAGCCACCGACGCACAGGATTTTGGTTGGCAATCAAAGGGAGAGGACCACTTTAGGTCGTGGTTTCCTTTCTTTTCATGTTTACTTTGGTGACAATTCTGTATTGTTCAGATATTATCTGGTCCAAAGACCTTTCTGTATATTTCTTCTGTTTTCTTCCGATCTTTGATTGAGAATTTTCTTTCCTTTTTTTGCTTTCTCCCACTCTTCGATTGGGAATTTTCTCTTTTTGTTTTCTCCCGCTCTTTTGATTGGGAATTTTCTCTTTTTGTTTTCTCCCGCTCTTTTGATTGGGAAGTTCCTTTCTTTTTTGTTTTCTTCTGAGGGCAAGGTTTATGGTAAATTGGGATTTTGGCTCAAGGCTTGTAGCACGGCTGGACATAATATATGTCAGGGTTTGGTTCGGTTCAAGGATAAAAGGGGATGTCCCACATTGTTTCCATGACACAAATGCAACAATGATGATTTGGAAATTTTATGCAAAACTAGTCGTGCATGCACCTATGTGGACACTCAAGTGTCGAAAAAATTTTGGTCATGTGATGCGAGGGATCATAATTCATTGTCTCTATTTTAGTCAACCCAGTGTTTCCAAAATATGTTCTTTTATCAATTCATGCATTCATCCGAGTCTATCTTGGGTGTTCGAAAAAACTTTCACAGCATTTACCCTTCAAATGTGTACACACATTTTTTTTCAAAAACTAGTTATGATTAGCGAATTTTTTCTTCAAATAAAAGTTGGAAATTATCTCTTTTCACAAGCATGTTGCTTTTTAGCTAGACAACTTTTTATTTTTATTATTTTCTTTTTTTTTCTTCCTTCTTTTTCTTTTCTTACTTGCTCTCTTTTCCTTTTCCTTTTTTTTTCCTTTTTTAAGTTATTTATCATTTGTTCATTTCCTCTCTCTTCTTTCTTTTTTTTTCTCTTTTTCTCTCTGAAAAGGTCGTGCGGACGAGAGCGCACACTACCTACTTACGTCTAACCACAAGGTGAACGAGAAACACACGAAAACGGTAAGTCGAAAAAACGGTGACGAAATAACTGAGAGCCATAACGTCGAAAATTTCTAATAGAAACGAACAATAATGATAGTAATGTTAGTAACCATATGAACAAAAACCAAAAATAGTAATGTCAACAGCAATATAGACAATAACAGAAAACCGTCAATAGCAAACTAATCAAAAAATAGTAATGTCAAAAAGTGCGGTGACCTCGGTCACGTGGCTCCGCTTCCTCCCAAGAAGCCGAGCAAGTCTGTCATCTCCTCATCCATGCGGGCCTCCTCTGCATCGTCGGGAGCTCCTACAGGTGCCTCCTCCGTCTGGGCCTCGGGCCAATCTCTGGGCCATGCGACCTCAGCCCTAAACTGATCGGGAGTAGGGCATGCAAAAGGAGCGAAACCCGGGCCCTGCTGACTAAGGCTAAGCTGGTAGAGACACTCGTGTATCTACACCTGCCCCCGATGGTTGGCCGCCTGCTGGCGAACCAAGTGCTGTAGATACCGCTCCATGCCTAATGACCCAACAAGATCAACCTGATGAGGTGGTGGCGGTGCGTCTGCGGCCTGTGGCGCATCACCCTGCACATGCCTAGGCGTGCAATACTTCTCAATGAAGGCTCAGGTGATCGGAGGCCGGATCACCTTACTAGGTGTGACGGGAACCCCAAATGACTGGCAGAGGCCCGTGATCAACGCTGGAAACCCCAGGGCCTTGTTAGACTTATTCGGGTCTAGAGGGTGCCTGGTGGGTGGTATATCTGCAAATAAATAGATGGTGTCAACAATCAACTGAGCCATATGGACGCTCATCCGTGTCAGGATGGCATACACCAGCTGACACTTTGGCAGAGGAAGGTCGGAGTTATGATCACTAGGCTGGACTTTGCTGAGCAGCAACGTCATCCATATTTGGGTTGGGGTAGTCATGTTGGTGCACATGATCCGCACCCGCCTCCCTGCAGTGGTCCGGGCAAAATCCTGACCCGGTATACATAACAGCTGGGCAATGGCCTCCTCGTCAAACCCATCGGCCCTATTCCTTCTCTGACTAAACTTGCACTCCTGGCCTTCCTCTAACACCAGCGGGTCTCCCAGGAACTGGCTGAGGGCATCTGCATCAAAGGGAATCCACTGACCCCTCACCCATGATCGCATGTCCCGCACTCCCTCTTCTGTGGGCCAAGCATTGGCATGAAATTCTAGGACTATATCTGGGTCAAACTTAGCCATGGGAGTGACCAACAACGTCCAACGTCGGCGAGCTATCTCTTCCTGAAAGTCGGTGTACTCATCGTCCCTGAGCTGGACGCGTCTCTCTCGGTGGAACGACCATCCTTTGATGGCCTCGAAACACTGCTGATGCTCGGGAGCGGCATTGGTCCCTTCAGCCGCGGTGTCCCTCCTAGATCTCTTCGCGGAAAGCTTTTCGAAGCCATTTCCTACGAGGACAAACATTTGGAAAGTTAGTTTACAAGGAAATGCTATTTTAAAGCAAAAACGGCATGCTAATCTTTTCGATTTAGAACAAATTTGTGCCCACATCTCCTTAAAGAAGAACATTTACCAACGTGCATACGCGCCAAGTATCCTGCTATTTATATCAATATACAAGGATATTCAAAACATTCCAGTTACCACACATATTTTTTTGAAAAGAATTCATATATGCATGCTCAAGGTATTGTGCCAAAATTACACATGTCCATATTCAAAGTATTTTGATTACCTACGCACATTTGAAGTATTTTATTAACATTAAAAATTTTATTGTTTCATTCACATTTATTTATACATATACGCACATTGGATAGCCAATCTCATGTCATGCACACACTTGCATTTATTTGAAAATGAATTTTCATGCCATCTATCTACACTTGAGAGGCAATTCCACATCATATATTCATTTGGGAAGCATTCTCGTGCCATTTTCGCCATGGGTACATTTTTTTGAAAGGCTCCTTATGCTACCTACCCACAAATATACATATTTTGAAAGGCATTTTTTACGCTACCTATCTTACATATACAGATTTTTGAAATGCATTATCTGCTATACATTCACACTTTGCAAGGTATATTTATGCCATATATTCACACACTTTGCAAGGCATTTCCATGCTATATATATTCACATATATACATACCATTGAAAGGTATTTTCCATGCTACCTAGGTGCAAGGTATTCCTCATGAGGCATCCAATTTAAATTCTAATCAAAAACCTCTCAAACATGTCCTAATATTCATGCCTTTTTACATTCAAAACCAAAACTTAGATTCCTAGGCGTAAGTCATGCTCCTTTGTATTGAAATTAAAAGCTTAGGTTCCGAGGCCTAGAATCGCATTCGGGCACTTATTTTATCCTCTACGTGCTGTCCTCATACATATAAAACAGCCCCACAATCCAAAGTTCACAAAACCATGCCCATATGTCGTTGAGGCATTTCACCGAGCACTAGGTGGGCTCATGTTTAGGCATGAATATCAAGAGAATGGGGGCAATGTGGCATGCCCCATTACTTCAGAATGCACCCTAGGCTTAAGGCCATCGCTTACAACCCCTCAATTCAACAAAAACAAGCAACAATTCAAGGATAAATCCCTCACGTTTTTGAGCAAATACATGCAACTTAGATCACCAAAATACATCAATGGAAAGCTAGAGAGCCCAAGAATGAGGTACTTACTTGTTGGAGATGAATAATAGCGCAAAACGGAATCAAAAATGCAAAAAATGGTGACCCTAGGGCTGCAAACTCGTGAAATCCGTGGGTCTTGCTTTTGAATGAGGGGGGAAGTTTTTGGGGTGCAGAAAACTCCCCCTCCCTCATTTTTTATATTTGCAGGTGCAGGGATGCTCGCCCAGGCGAGCTAACCTGCACTTTTTTTTTTGTTTAGGGAAGACATAAGTATGGCCTTTGATCGAGGCCGTACCCGAATCAAATAAACATGAAAATGCAGTAACTAGGAAGTGATCCTAGGTCATTTTCCAACGAGCAATGACAAACCAAATGTTCATAATATACTTGCGCAGTAACAGTAACGATTGGAGGGGGTTTGTTTGTTTTGTGATTAAAGAGCAGAACAAGTAAACTGGAATATGAAACTACTAATATTAAAAACGAGTTGTTTCCTCTGATTCAGAAGCCATTCTCTTATCTTGAGTTATGGAGAATTCGTCCCTAATAGTCAACCACTTAATCCAACCCTATTTCAATTTACTAAGCGAAAATCAACTTAGGGTTGTCAATACGTGATTAGGAACCACATACACCAGTTAGCCCTTTGTCCATTAAGCATGAACACAAGTTAGACTCAGAGGCAATTAATCGAACACGAAGCGTGCACTGATTAATGTTCACGAATTTGGGATAACTGGTGAAGGGAAAACTACCAAGAAACCACATTACAAACGAAACCTCAAAGAGAGTTGGGCTTCGTCCTCAAAAGGAAACAACACCAGAAAAACTAGCCTTCCATAGATTCAAACAAAAAACGCAAATGAAACATGAAGCAGAAACGTAAATGAACAGAAATGTAAATGAAACAGAAACGTAAATGAGACAGAAACGTAAATGAACAGAAATGTAAATGAAACAGAAACGTAAATGAAAGTAGAAGAAGAAGCAAGAACGAAATTGTAATTAGAAGCAGAAAATGGAAAATTGCATTAAGAACGAAAACAGTAGCCTTAGAACAGAAAAACGTAAAAACCTAAAACAAAAGCTTTGAATAATAAAATAGCATAACAGAATAGCCTTGCACGAATCCCAAAGCTGCTATTTAAAAAGAGTCACTCAAAGTCACTGGGCCTTATTACAATACTCTGGCCCAAAACGAAATAAACACTGAACAACATAAAATAAAATTGCGAAATTTCCTAATTAGAAATTAACTAAGGTAAGCGCTGCTTTATTTGCCCTCTTCAAGTCTATAACCAAAATCCAGATTAAGCCCAATGTTTCATTAATTCCTAAAATTAGATTCAAAACATCAAATTAGCTAAATGAGCCCAAATAATAAAACTACCTGATTAATTGACAAATAAGACCAATCAGTAATTAAAATGGTGTAAAAAGGGTTTAGAAAATAGAAGAAAATGATGGCACATCAGCCTTCTACGGGCAGTGTTCGCTTACTTGAACCCACTCAGGGTAGATATCCAATATTTACTTTAAAGACACAACAATAATAATTACTGTAAATTTAAAGGATACTAGGCTGCCTTGTGGCGCTTTCCATTTGTCCAAAGCTAGGCAAGGGACGACGACCCATCGGTCGTGACCCTAGCCTCTACTTTCGTCCATCCCTAAGTACCTGAAAGTAGGAAACAACATTGTGTGGTAAACCGTGGCCGCGTTACTGTTTTACCTTGATGGGTTTTGGCCTCCAGCTTCATCCCGGCATCTGACCACGGCCAGTTGATTCTGCCCCTGTTATCACAAAATATGCATGCGTATGCGTATGCATGAATGTTTTCAAACGCAACAAATTTTTAGTGAAAGCTGGTTAGGTTCAGTTTTAATTAAGCACTTTGGGGCATCCCATGGACTGAGCGAAAAGGCTCAGGTTATCATAAACAGCACATGGTTTAAAGCACGAAGTGAGGACTGAAACCTCAAACTCATGTTCCCTTCTTTTTAAAAGACCGTGACGAGAAAATTACAGCAGACAGGAATTCCTGGGGGAAATCAAGGAGAAAACATAAAAATAAAAGAACATGTAGCGATATCCTTTAATTGCCCCAGGACACACGCTTCATACTCAGCCATATTGTTGGTGTAGTCAAACCCCAGCCTGGCTGTGAAAGGTATACATTGATTGTCTGGAGAGACCAATACTGCTCCAATGCCATGGCCTAGAACGTTTGATGCTCCATCAAACCATACAGTCCATTTGTCCTGGTCTTCGTCTAGTTTTTCCTCAAACAAGGTCATGATGTCCTCATTCGGGAACTCGGGATGCATGGGCTGATAGTCGTTGAGAGGCTGCTGAGCCAAATAATCTGCTAAGGCGCTTCCTTTTATTGCCTTTTGGGTGACGTAAACTATATCAAACTTGGATAACAAGACTCGCCACTGGGAGATCCGTCCTGTGAGAGTTGGCTTTTCAAAGATGTACTTAACCGGGTCCATCTTGGATATCAACCAGGTGGTATGGCTCAACATGTATTGTCTTAGACGGTGGGACGCCCAGACTAAAGCACAACACGTTCTTTCGAGCAGGGAGTAATTCATTTCACAGGCCATGAACTTCTTACTCAAGTAGTAGACAGCGCGCTCTTTCTTCCCAGACTCGTCATGTTGCCCCAACATACATCCCATCGACTCGTCCAAAATCGTCATATACAAGATGAGAGGCCTTCCGGGTACCGGTGGCATAAGCACAGGAGGATTCATGAGACACTTTTTAATCCTCCCAAATGCCTCTTGACAATCCTCATTCCAACGGACGGTTTGGTTTTTGCGTAAGAGGTTGAACAACGGCTCACAAATAGCAGTGAGCTGTGATATGAATCTGGCAATATAATTCAAACGTCCCAGGAAACCTCAGACTTGCCTCTCGGTACGGGATTCGGGCATCTCAAGGATGGCCTTCACCTTTTCAGGGTCCACCTCTATCCCTTTCTGGCTTACGATGAAACCTAGCAATTTCCCTTATTTGACCCCAAAAGTGCACTTAGCGGGGTTCAACCTCAATTGATACTTCCTAAGCCTTTCGAACAACTTCCGTAGGTTGACAAGGTGTTCTTCCTCGGTCTTAGATTTGGCAATTATGTCGTCCACATAGACCTTGATGTCTTGGTGCATCATATCGTGGAACAAAGCTACCATAGCCCGTTGATAAGTTGCCCCAGCATTCTTGAGTCCAAAGGACATCACCTTGTAGCAGAACATCCCCCATAGGGTGACGAAGGTAGTCTTTTCCATATCCTCTGGCGCCATTTTTATCTGATTGTAACCGGAGAATCCATCCATAAAGGAAAACAAAGCGAAATTTGTCGTATTATCCACGAGGATATCAATGTGCGGCAAAGGAAAATTGTCTTTGGGACTAGCTCGATTCAAATCCCGATAATCCACACACATTTGCACCTTCCCATCCTTTTTAGGGACTGGTACAATGTTGGCAACCCATTCGGGATATCGAGCGACAGCCAAAAAACCAGCGTCAAATTGTTTCTTTACCTCTTCTTTTATTTTCAAGGATGTCTCAGGCTTCATCCTCCTCAGCTTTTGTTTTACCGGGGAACACTCGGGATTTAGAGGTAATCGATGTTGTACAATGTCAGAACTCAAACCAGGTATTTCTTGGTACGACCAAGCATAGATGTCTTGGTAGTCTTTTAGCAAGGCTGTCAATTCTTCACGGATGGGTGTGGTCATACTCGTGTGTATCTTTACTTCTCTTTTTCCACTGCCGGTTCCTAAGTCCACTAGTTCCGTCTCTTCTTGATGAAGCCCCATCTCTTGGTCCTCATGGGCGACTATCTTTTCCAACTTCGGGGGAAGTCCCACATCCTCGTCCTCTTCATCCTCCATTTGATTCGTTTCTTGCTCGAAATAGATGGTCGGGTCCCAGGTATTAGTACCTTCGAGGGACTCGTCATCGGATCTGGCGTTTCAAACGTAAAGAAATAAACATGCAAATGAATGAGAATGGGTAGAGACGTAGGAACAGATGAAGAAAGATCTTTGTATTATAATTTTAGGAACAAAAGACATAAAGCCTTAACAAAAGAAAACTCTAAAGCCTAGGCCCAACTGTAGAGTTTAAAAGCCACAAAGGGTTACATTATGCTTGTTGCGTAAATGTTCGGGCGCTCCTCTACTCGCCAATTTCCTAGTCGGAAATCAGGAGGGCATGTTCGTACCAAATCCGACACATTCGGCGAATCATCTTCACATATCGCAACAACTTGGCCTTCGTGTCCTAGACCCGCGCTTATAAAGCTCCTACTGATGTGGCAAGACGGGCCTCCTTCGACTTCTTGTCCCAATCGCGAGCCTTGACCTCTGCTCTTCCTTCCTGTAATGCCTTTCTTTATGTTCGCTTGTGTGGGTTTATAGCCTAACCCAAACTTCCCACGGTTTCCTTTAGCGCTTATCAGGCTGGTTATGCCGCCGTTGTCCTTGCCTAAACCCATTCTGGCCTCGTAACCATTCCCCAACATCACTCGGGCCATCATTACTGCCGCATCGGACAGGCAAGGTTACCTAGAGAAGGAATCTACAGAGGCAATGCTAACCACCTCAAAAGGCTGGAAGGCCGTTTCTAATGACTCCTCTGCGGTTTCCACATATGGCATAGAGGACGGGCAACTCACCAAGATGTCTTCCTCGCCCAATATGATAACCAAATGCCCCTCCACTACGAACTTCAATTTTTGGTGGAGTGTAGAGGGAACGACTCCCACCGAATAGATTCATGGGCGCCCCAATAGGCAGCTGTAAGCGGGGTTAATGTCCATTATTTGAAAGGTAACCTGACAGGTATGGGGGCCTATCTGTAGTGGGAGGTCGATCTCTCCCCTAACCTCTCGGCGGGTGTCGTCGAAGGCACGGACTACCATGGAACTTGGCTTTAGATGGGAAGCATTAAATGGTAATTTCTCCAAAGTGCTTTTGGGCATTACGTTTAAACTGGAACCGTTATCGATAAGCACCTTGGCTACGACGTGGTCCATGCACATGACTGATACATGTAAAGCCCTGTTATGCCCTCTCCCCTCGGCAGGGATTTCTTCTTCGGCGAAGGCGAGATAATTGTTGGCGGTGATATTATTGACGAGTCCTCCAAAGCCCTCTACAGAGATATCTTGAGCCACATGAGCTTCGTTCAAGACCTTTGCTAGCAAAGCCCGATGAGGCTCAGAGCTCATGAGTAATTCCAAAAGAGAGACCCTGGCTGGGGTTTTGTTGAGCTGTTCAATGACCTTGAACTTGCTCTGCTGAATAATGTGGAGAAACCCGCTTGCTTCCTCTAGCGACACTTCCTTCTTGCCGCAGCCATCCCTTTTCTCCGGAAGACCCTTCACCGGAATATCCTCGTTCAAAGTGAGGGTCGTCTTGTCATTTTGTTCCTCCACCATCTTGGCATTTCCCTTAATGTTTGCGGGTTGTGTTGGCAGGTCGAAAGGTGCAAACACGCGACCGCTGCGGGTCACACCGCTCAGCCCCGTGATATTGGTTACCTAGGCCGACAATGAGCTGATGTCGATGGCTTCTTCTTCCCTTTCACTCAGAGGTGTATACCTCCACGGGATTGCGTGGCTGTTTTGGTATGGGAAAGGAACAGGTTTAGTTGCCGGGGGGTATCGGGGCTTTTGTGGAGCTGCGTCCTTGGTGAAATATATCACCAAAGGTTTAGGCCTTCCAAAACTTCTCGCATTCGCGGACTGCATACATATAAGCTGCTCTTCCCTCTCTTCATCACCGACTTCCAGTCGGCCTTGATCTATCATTCGTTGCAACAATTCCTCTACTGCCAAACATGTTTCCATGTTATGTACCTCGCCGGGATTCAACAAACAAGAATCCTCTTTATGCCCACCATGGGGAATCACACCTCCCTTTTGTAGGGCCTCAAAGATAAACCTCCTAGGGGTCGCCACGTCCTTTAAAGGTTTAGACCTGCGCGGCCTACCTGACTCAATGGCATTAACCGCTCCCCCTCCATGATTGGCGAGAGGGTTGGTTTTCACGTTGGGCCGATCCTCTTGAAATGCCAGCCATCCAGCATCTATCAAATGTTGGACCTTGTATTTAAGGGCCAACCATTTTTCGATGGAATGCCCCGGGGTATTCCCATGGTACGTGCAAGTTGCGCTAGGATCATACCACTTTGGGAAAGGGGGTTGGTAGATCTTTCCGGGAGTTATTATGGCCATTTGGTTGGCGATAAGGGACGACAAGAGGTCTTCGTACGTCATTGGGAGTGGGGTGAATTCTGGAATTGGCTTCGGGGGAAAGTTCCTCATTGCGTTGGAATTGCCAGCCGGGCGAGTCGTGGTTGGAGCCGGAGCTTGGGGGGTCTCCCTTTGGATGGGTGCCTTAGGCTGAACGGGTGCTAAATTGGAGGAGATCCCGGCGCGAGCTGAAAAGCTTGGATGATGTTGCGCATACTGATGTGTACCATGAGAGGTCTGCGGGGGCTTGACCCATGCGGGCGCCAAAGTGACGGCATGGGTATCTCCCTCCTTCCTTTTTGCCCCAGTTGCTCCGACTCTTTTAGCATGGGTACTTGTGGAGGAAACGTAATCGAACTTCCCTCTTTTCAACCCTACTTCAATTCTTTCCCCGGCGAATACCAAGTCTGCGAAGCTGGAAGGCATGTAGCCTACCAACTTCTCATAGTAAAACACTGGCAAGGTGTCTACCATCATGGTGATCATCTCTCTTTCGACCATGGGAGGGGCCACTTGTGCCGCCAGGTCTCTCCACCGCTGTGCGTATTCTTTAAAGGTCTCACCTTCCTTTTTAAACATATTCAGTAGTTGAGTGCGATCGGGAGCCATATAGGAATTATACTGATATTGCCTTAGGAAAGCAGTAATCAAGTCCTTCCAAGTACGGATGCAGGAAGCTTCCAGATTAGTGTACCAAACAACCGCAGCTCCAGCTAAGCTATCTTGGAAAAAAATGTATTAACAACTTTTCATCCCTAGAGTGCGCCCCTATCTTGCGACAATACATCTTGAGATGGTTTTTAGGATAAGTTGTCCCTTTATACTTGTCGAAATCGGGCACTTGGAATTTTGGGGGGATGACAACATCTGGTACCAAGCAAAGATCCGCATGTCCGCGAAAAGATAGTCACCGAAGCCTTCAACAGCTCTCAATCTCTCCTCGAGGAGATCGAGTTTCCTTCTTTCCTCGGTCGCCGGGGGTGGTCCTTCTGTGGACAAGAATATTGGCTGTGCTGTGAGGTTGGGCTGAGGCAAAGTATTGGGTGTCGGCCCCTCAACGGGGATCGGGGGGTAGAACTCGACATCCCCTTGGGCATACTCTTGATGATCTTCGTGGACCTCGTCGGGCTGTCGAGGAGGCTCCCCTTCAAGGATGGGGGAAGAGACATGACCCGCATCATTTTGCATGACTGGCGGCGTGTAATTAGGCGGCAAACCATAAGGGTAAGCCACTCAGTTGTATCCCAAATGGGGGTTGCTGTTGTGCCCAAGTGTGCTCCTTCCTCGTCCTACCGTATTTGGGGGAGGATGGTGTGCAGTAGCTAGGAGAGTTGGGTCTGCTTCGGCAGCCGAACTAACGGCGGCAGCGGTGGCCATGTTTTTCTCCATGAGTTGCCTCATTCCTAATATGGCCTCCATCATGGAAGACATTTGTTCTTTCAGAGACGACATGTCGGCTTTCATCTGTTCCTGTGTCTCCTCTTGATCACCCATCATTCTAGATTTGGATCTGGTGCGATAGGGATGCCTTGGGGTGCGTTTAGTTATGGTGTTTTTCCTAGAAAAACCAAACGTGAGGAGTAGATAAGATAATGAATGCATGCTAGAGATAAAATGCAGGAGTGATTTGATTCGCACTAACTTTTGGAGAAAAAACATGGGATAAACTCATTTTATTCAAAAAGTTATAACTAGTCAAGATCTGAGTGACAATACAAGTTCCCTAGCGGTTTCTAATTATATGGGCCATTAGATCTATCATATGCTGACAATAGCCGAGAAGTCTGTGGATCTCCTCGGGGGCGAAGTAGGTGTCCGCCATTGCCTTGGCCTTGGCTAGCAATTGGGGAAGCTCTTGACTCCCATTCAAGGTAAGTGCGAATCGGTCCATCCACATCGTTGCCTCTTGATGTAGCTAGTCGATCACCCTTCCTCTAGCCTCCTTTTTCGCGTACACTTGGGCATACTCTTCCGCCACTCTATGCTCATGGGCTGTGGCTAGATTTAGTTCTTCTTGGTACTTGGTGATGATAGCTAACATATTGGTCTCTGTCTCGCATAACCGCTGAGACAAACTTTTCTTGGACCTCGAGCAAGCCTTCAACTCATCTTTCAAGATCAAACTGTCTACTCATGATTGGTCCATTTCCTCTCTTCGGAGTTTAAGCTCGCTGTTGCTGCCCCACAGAGCCCCTCAGAACTTGTTCCGGCCGTGTTCTTCCCTACGAGCCCTCTTGGTTTCTCATTCCAAGGCTTTGGTGGTAGCCACATTTACATCTCTCAGTTCGGCATTCTCCTTTCGGATTTTTAGAGCTGCTGATTTGAACCTTTCTTTAACTGTTTGGGCTTGCTCGAGTTCTGCCCTAAGGGCCTGCACCTCTTCGTCTTCCTCCGGTGCCTCAACTTCCTTTCTTTTAGAAGTTCTCAAACTCGGAAGCCAAACCAAACCTTGCACGTGAGCTTTCAACCACTTACGGTAGCCACCGATGGGCCCATTGTTACTGCCCTTGAGTTCTTTGTCCTTCTTTTGCAACACCTCTCATGCCTTGCGGACCTTCTGAAGTGTCTCCACGTTGGTCTTATTGAAGCCTCGTGAAATGACAAGCGCAAGCTCATCCTCTAGTGGCGCCCCTCTCATAGGGTAGCCAAGTTGTCTTATAACAAGAACGGGATTGTAGTTGATGCAACCCCTCGTCCCCATCAAGGGAACATTTGGAAATCCTCCGCATGAAATAAGAACTCTAGTTCTTCCTTCCTTCCATCGAGGGAACCAGTTGACAGATGCTCCTTCTTTGCTTGCTAAGAGTTGGTCCCAATTTGCCCCTCCTTTCTCTGTGCATGAACGGTGGCTTTCTAGTGGGCAAGCATGCCTCACCTCTTGGCAAAAAAGTTGCGAAAGCTGGAGTACAGCAAACAATCCTCGTATTGCTCTTTTCACATCTTCGGTCGAAGGTGTCATATAGGTCGGCTAGCATAGCGACAACCGGGCTTTCCTTGTGGTTATGATAGGTGAGAAAAGCGTCGATCACTGCTAGGTCCACCAACTCATCCACATTCGGAAAGAGGACTCCTCCGAAGATCAACAGTGCGAGAATATCTATGAACGGGGCCCACTCGCTTTTACCTGCCAAGATTCTTGCTTTTGCCTCCAAATATTTTCTCGGTATTCCAACCACCCCATTTTCGACTTGCTTCTTGTGGTCTAATTCATGCGCTGAGATTTGGACTATCTTGGAAATTCTAGCTAATGAGGGATAGAACCCTGAGAAGAGGTATGGTTTCCTTCCCCCTAGAGGGCATCCTAGGATCTCATCAAATTCTTCTACCATAGGTGATAGCTGGAAGTCCCCAAAGGTGAAGCACCTCAACGGCTGATCATAATACTGGGCGAGGGAGGCAATGGCCTCTGTGGAGACTTCTACCATGGCTAAGTCCCAGATTTTACCGTAAGCTTTGCGAAAAGCTTGCCGCTGGAGCTAACCCATTAACTGCCCTAACTCCTTTAGACTGGTGGTCCCTAGGCTCTTGACCTTGACTTGATAGAACCTCCTTTTAAGTGAAGGCATTTGACTTGATCCCATGTTTTACTATAGTGAACAAAAATCAGTGCGAATTAAAACTCCGACATCTATCATGGGTGGAATGGATGAATGCATGAAGAAATGCATATAACACAGATGCAATTTATGAATACGGGAGCCCGAGAAATTGTCTCCTTCTTAGATACAACGTCTTGGGGTAGCAAAGTGCCCGACGTATGTATTTAAGAAGGTGGCACGGACCCTCTGTTGGTTTGCCAAAGAGAGGGGATCAAAACAGAATCCGTGTGTGATGCATATGCGAAAGGCGCAACACAGGAATGTACATAGTATGACAATATTCACAAAATATAAGCAAAAGGGTACATGACACTTATGCATGGCAGTGTGAAAAAATGGCGCGCAGCGTGTCCGCTTCGTGCCCCTATTCAAGGGACCTATATGGGAGAGAGCTAAAAGGGTTTTTAGTGATAATCCCCAAGGTGGTCATATCTCTCTTGATGGTCTCTAGAGGTATCATCCCCTTCGAAGAACATATTGCAGCAGTAGGGACTACTAGCAACAATATGTTATCAAAGAGAAAAACTCTAGATGAGGGTTCACTGTAATCAAGCAAGTCGGAGACCTAGCATGATCACAGATTCACCTTCACTCCTTATGTTCCCACGAACCCGGGTATAGGGCCCTTTTTCAAATCACCGTGTGTGCAAATAGTGTTGGTGTTTGTGTGCATCAAATGAAAATATTTACCTCATGCATACATTTTAAAACACACTAAAAGCATCAAAGAGTTATATACACGGGAACATAAGGAAAATAAAGGGAAACCAACAAAGGAGGATGTCATGATAAAACATTGCACAAGATTAAATGGCCTAACTCTCAAAAAATAGACCCAGCGGAGTCGCCAACTGTCGCAACCTACCCTTTGGCGGGAGGGCGACGTGTGACTCGTGGGTGCGTGATCGAGGCCGTACCCGAATCAAATAAACATGAAAATGCAGTAACTAGGAAGTGATCCTAGGTCGTTTCCCAACGAGCAGTGACAAGCCAAATGTTCATAATATACTTGCAGTAACAGTAACGATGGGGGGGGGTTTGGTTGTTTGGTAATTAAAGAGCAGAACAAATAAAATGGAATACAAAACTACTAATATTAAAAACGGGTTGTTTCCTCTGATTCAGAAGCCACTCTCTTATCCTGGGTTATGGAGAATTCGTCACTAACAGTCAACCACTTAATCCAACCCTATTTCAATTTACTAAGCGAAAATCAACTTAGGGTTTTCAATACGTGATTAGGCACCACATACACCAGTTAGCCCTTCGTCCATTAAGCATGAACGCAAGTTAGGCTCAGAGGCAATTAATCGAACACGAAGCGTGCACTGATTAATATTCACGAAATTGGGATAACTGGTGAAGGGAAAACTGCCAGGAAACCACATTACAAACGAAACCTCAAAGAGAGTTGGGCTTCGTCCTCAAAAGGAAACAACACCAGAAAATCTAGCCTTCCATGGATTCAAACAGAAAACACAAATGAAACATGAAGCAGAAACGTAAATGAACAAGAACGTAAATGAACAGAAACGTAAATGAACGTAGAAGAAGAAGCAAGAATGAACTCGTAATTAGAAGCAGAAAACGGAAATTTGCATTAAGAACGAAAACTGTAACAAGGGAACAGAAAAACGTGAAAACCTAAAACCAAAGCTCTGAATAATGAAAATAGCCTAGCAGAATAGAATGCCCTGCACGAATCCCAAGGCAGTTATTTAAAAAGAGTCACTCAAAGTCACTGGGCCCTATTACAATACTCTGGCCAAAAACGAAATAAACACTGAACAACATAAAATAAAATTGTGAAATTTCCTAATTAGAAATTAACTAAGGTAAGCGCTGCTTTATTTGCCCTCTTCAAGTCCACAACCAAAATCCGGATTAAGCCCAATGTTTCATTAATTCCTGAAATTAGATTAAAAACATCAAATTAGCTAAATGTGCTCAAATAATAAAACTGCCTAATTAATTGACAATTAAGACCAATCAATAATTAAAATGGTGCAAAAAGGGTTTAGAGAATAGAAGAAAATGATGGCACATCAGTGCGTCTTCCAAGAAAGGAATACGCGCGGAGTCGCCACCAACGTTTATTTGAGGAAAACGTCGGAAAAACCAGAAAAGACGTGGTCTACGAATTTTAAGTGAAAGGTTTGGGAGTTATATTTACGCACGGGAAGGTATTAGCACCCCACACGTCCGTCACAATGCAAATGTGACTTCAATTTATATTATTTTCCCTTTTTTTACGTTCTTATGTCTTTTTATTTTTTATCTTTTTGTGATCGACAAGGGTGTTTCCCTTTGCTCCTACGTATTCCTCAATTGTGATAAGGAAATCAGACCTACGTAGTTCTTTGTGAACAAAGTGTTTGGTTAAGTTATTTTTTTATCCTTTTTTGCAAGATATGTTTTTATTGAATGAAAGGTCATTTAAGGCGTTGGACCATTTAAACAATCTTTCGATTCTTTTTGAGAAGAGAGAAAACATTAAGGTATTGGACCATTAATGATCTCTTTATTTTTGGGAGAGGTAATAAAGTTACATGTTGATTTTAGGCCTTTAGAAATCTATATTTAACCAATGAAAGCAGAAAAGACCCTTTCAAGGCGTTGGACCTTAAAAATGGTTTTTTTAGGCGATGACAAAAAAATCTTGGTTTATGAATTGATTTTATCCTTAGTTTCACTTTGGTTATTAGTCAATTCGATTAAGAAAGGAAAATCCCAAAGAAAACGTCTGATTGATTTTACTAAAAGATATTTTTTATTATTATATTATTATTTTGCCTCTTTTTGGTTATAAACGTGGTTACGGCATGACCGAACGATCAAAATTTATTTTAACAGAAATTAAAGGATATTACAATATGAATGATCGGTGGAAATTTATTTTATTTTTTTATTAGGCGAGAAAATGACTTAAGCAAGTCAAAAGGGGGTACGGAAAGTAAATGGAATAAAAAAAAGCACGCGAAACAAATGAGGACCACTAAGGGTACATAGAATGAATTGAAAAGTTCGATTTCGAGAACTTACCAGTTGAAGACCGAAGAACGACAAAGAACGGTTGAAAATTTTTGCGAAATCACCCACGGAAACGTCATGGAAGCATTACGGAAGCACTTCGGCTTGGATTTTATTCACGGAAACAATTTTTCTCACTAATTCTAAGTGAATCTCAGATACCAAGAGGGTTAAACATTTTTGTTCTTCCCTCCTTCCCCTATTTATAGGAAAATGAAGGAGATGCTTGCCACCCAGCTCGCCCAGGCGAGCTAGGTTGCTTCCTCTAGAAGCAACCGCCTTCTGGAGGAACATCCTAGCAGGCCCAAGTGGGCCTGGCTGCTATTTGAACCCCTATTTTTACTAAATACACCCCCTGCCTTTTTTGGTGATTCTTTTTCCGTAAAGTTATGGAAACTTACAGATTTCGTAACGATACTTGTTTTCTTTTCGTAATATTGCGGAACCTCACGGATTACGTAATCATCCCTTTTTTGCCTTCCGGAACATTACGGAACTTTACGGATTGCGCACTAACACTTCCTTTTAATTTTTGGCATGTCACGGAACTTCACGGATTGTGCTACAACGCTTTTCTTTTGGCTTCCGGCATGTCTCGGAACTTCAAAAATTGCCTAACGATGGGTGCCAAATACCTCGAAGTGGTCAAACGAGGGTCGCATCCCAACAGCGGATGGTCCCCGAACGAAATTAGGGTATGGCACGCGCCTACCGCGCTAAGCGAGTTCATCTTTTGAGGATGAACACCCATCCTCTTGTTGAGATACCTGTGGCTAAGTGAGGCTGAATCACTAAGCCCAGGTAACTTAGTCAAATTTTATGTTGAAAGTCGCGCGCTAAGCTGAGCCTATCTGGGCTAAGCGAGCCTGGCTTGCTAAGGCCCCATACTTAGTGAATTTTCTTAATTTTATGGTTCCTCTAAACGCAACCCTGCCGAGCTTAGCGCATATTTGTTGCGGCGTTGATTAGGCTGAAGCGCACGCTGTTTTGCTAAACCGATATGTTATATTTCTGAGGGCACACTAAGCGAGGTGTATCCCGCTAAGCACCCATCGTTAATTTCAGCCTTTATTTCTATTTTTAAACTTGAATAAATTTAGTCTAAGGAATTTTGAGTTCTTTTTAGTTACAGATGGCATCGAGAAAAAGGGCAAGAGCAGATGACATCCCTTCATCATCCACTCCAACTCCTTCGTCAGCAACCATAGGACTGGATGTCCAAAGCTCGCAAACCTTAGTCCCTATGCTACAAAGCTTATTCTGAGGACAGTTTATTATCATGCACAGCCTGTGAGAATTGGCTCACCACAGGCCAATCATACCTATGGAGCATTTTCTTGAGCAAGTAGCCTGGCCTGGAGCTCAACTTCCATTGGTGAGACCCAACGAGGCTACTCCTCCTGAGCCCACACCTGCACGGGTTGAATCAGTGCCAACTGATCCACAATCTACAGTGGTAAATCCACCTTCTTCTCTTGAGCTTGAAGTAGTTCCCCCATCTCCACCTTTGATTATCATCTCTGATTCCCCATCTGGAGAAGTTGCTGCTCCCCGTGAATCCCCAACTGGAGAAGTTGCTGATCTTTCTTATTCCTTATTGGGAGAAGCTGTTGCTCTCTCTGATTCCCCTGTTTTTCCATCTGATAGATAAGGAGGAGGCTCAAAATCAACATACTCAGGACAAGTCACAGGAATTCTAAATTCCTGATGATGCTTTTTGGATTATTATTATAATGATTATAGTTTCAGTACATTTTTTTAGTGATTTTGGTTAATGTTTATATACACTGCTATTTTTGTTTATGGATAGCTAGTATGTTTGTTTTGAAGCATATGGAATAGTTTAACTTGACTTGGATGATTATGCAATGAAACATTTTTATCTTTTTGTGAAAATTGGTGTTATGAATTGATTTTGGATTGAATGCATGATTGTGATGGAGTTTGTGTTTCTTTTCATAAGTTTGAGCAAGTATGTATGTTATACAAAGAAATAACAAGAATGTGAACTTGCAATTAGAATTGTTAGGCAATAGACAGGCTGATTGAGAAAGAAAAGCTTGAACCATAACCAGTGAGAGTGTGATCTTAAACTATGAGTGAACGACTAGCTTTGAGTAATAGTCTTTGCATCAATCTCTGAAATTTAGAATGAAATGTATGAATGAGGACATGATGAAGGCCATGATTGTATATACATGCCAATTGACCAAAAAGCTTACCTTGAATTATAATTGTATCCTTTGCACCCTTTGTGAGCTGAATTACATTTTCAAAATTGAACCCTGAACTTTAATGAATATCTCCAGATACCTTGTTTGGATTTTAGGAGAGCATATAGTTCAAGGCAAATTACCCCAAAATTTGGGGGAGTTGATTGGGATGTAAAGTAAAAGGTAAAGCATCAGCACACACAACAAATAAATTGTGTTAAAAAAAGTAGCAATCAAAGAAAATATGTGTTGTTGTAATAAGGTCAAAGACAAATTAAAGTGAAAGGCTGGTAAGAAAGATAATTGTATTGAAAGAAATATTTGGAAGAGTCTAGGATTTGTGCTCTCTTAGAATCGAAGCCTTTGAATACTAGAAAAACCAATTATTTTTGTAGCCAAACCTCACTACAAGCCTATAAAAGTCCTTCTGATTCTATTTATGCATTTCTGACTTGATGACATGAGATGAAGTTCAAAGATTGGACCTCTTGCTAGTTGTTATTAATGAATAGCTTAAACACTTGTGCTTGAGTGAAACAAAGGCCGTGAGACTGTGGTTTAAGCTGCTTTCCTTGATATCTGTCTTATGCCTAACTTTATTTAATTGTACAGGTTACATTTTATTCTTCTCTTTGAATAACTGCATGCTTTGTGAAAGACAAGTGATGAGGGCATTTTGCTTCATTCTTTTATCATGCAATCAATAACTTTTGTGCATACACCTTTGTACATAGTCACTGCATGTTTTTGTCACTTGGGGGACCAGTGAACTGTTCTTTATTTGCTTGAGGACAAGCAAAACTGTAAATTTGGGGGAGTTGATAGTCGATGAATATGACTAACTTTTATGTATAAAACTTGTGTTAATTGTATCAAACTCCTCCAATTTATGGTTATTTTGTAGTGTTGTAATTACTTTTTGTTAAAGATAGGTAATAAATACTTAGTACTCCCATTTTGTGTGTATAATAACCATTTCCTCTCAATTTTAGGTTAATTAGACAATTTTATGAAATGTTGATCTTCATCCGCTCGCTAAGCCAATCTTCTAGCTTAGCAAGCCATCCGCTAGACGCAACACTCCTCGACTGAGCGCGAGGAAGAATCTGGAAGAAGGATGAGTTATGCATTTGCGCTGAGTGAAGGGTCATCCTACTAAGCGCACTGCTTTGGTCCATCCCCTGAGCGAGAAAAGCACGCGCTAAGCCGAAATCCACTAATGCACGCTAAGCGGTCCATAGTTGCGCTAAGCGCGCTAGCACAAACAAAGGCACCTATTTAAGCCTGAAATCAGATTTTAGAGAGGAGTTTGGGAAATTCTCGAAGCTCTTGCATGTTTAGAGATTTCTAGAGAGAGAAAGGTCCAAGTTCTAAAGAGTTTTGAGAGCTTTTGCTGTGAGAAGATTGGCAGAGAACTGAGCGAGAAGAGGAAGCAATCCTGGGAGCATGAGATGAGTCTGTGAGTGATTGTGAGGTTCTAGAGGTAGAGGAGACATCCCTACTACTTGTATTTCTTCAATCCTTCATTTTTCTCTTCTCTTTGTTGTAAAGGAAGCTTCCCAGATATGGAGAGCTAAATCCTCTGTTGGTTCTTCCTTGTAGGTACTTGATGTAAATACTTGTATATCTATTTAATGATGTTTTATGTGTTCTTTGTGCTATCAGTACGTCATTTCAGTGTGCTTTTTGCCTTGATCACGTAGATGCATGCTTGTTAGGATCATTCAACAGTGAAAACTGGTCTGATTCTTAGAACTTGATAGGATGGGGCTAGCTTATCCTATTTTCACGAGACATCGGGGTACGATAACTTAGTTTTTGGTATGTTATGTCTTAATGCGGTTCTGGTTAAGTTTAGTCCAACAAGAGACATCTGAGGATGACACTTAATTAGGATTAGGCTAAACATGTGCGAGACATTGAGGTTTAGTAGTCCAGGAGACAACATAGAACATAGGAACATTGTTAGGTAGAGAATATCCTTTTAACATCAAGCACCTAATAGGAAGACCAACGTGTTGTCTACTTGTCTCTACACATCATTACTCACATGATTTTTCTTTTAATAGTTAGTTTACATACCTGTGCATAGTTGACACATCTCTTTTCATACTAGACACCTATTCAATTAATATAATTTTACCAAGTAACACAAGTTCCTCGAGAGTTCGATACTCGGTTCTTACCATTTTATACTACTTGCATGATCCGGTGCACTTTCCGGGTTCGAACAATGCCTCTGCAAAACATTAAGGAAGCTGAAGTTTTTGATTGATGGGGTATTGATTTCATGGTCCATTTCCTTCATCTGCGGGAAATGAATACATTTTGGTAGCTGTTGATTACGTGTCTAAATGGGTGGAAGCTATGGCCACTTCAAGAAATGATGCTAAGACTATGGTGAAGTTTATCAAGAAGAATATTTTTGCTCGATTTGGGGTTGTCATACCCTAATTTCGTCCGGGGACCATCCGTTGTTGGGATGCGACCCTCGTTAGACCACTTCGAGGTACTTGGCACCCATCGTTAGGTGATTCGTGAAGTTCCGTGACATGCCGGAAGCCAAAAGAAAGCATTGTAGCACAAATCCGTAAAGTTTCGTGACATCCCGGAAACCAAAAAGGGTTTTGATTACGTAGTTCGTAAGGTTTTGTAACATTGCAGAAAGAAAACAAGCATCGTTACGAAATTTGTAAAGTTTCGTAACGTTACGAAAAAAGATTCTCCAAAAAAAGGCAGGGGGTGTATTTAGTAAAAATGAGGATGCAAATAGCAACCAGGCCCACTTGGGCCTTCCAGAAAATTCCTCCAGAAGGCGGTTGCTTCTGGAGGAAGCAACCTAGCTCGCCTGGGAATTCGAGAATCACTTGAAATTAGTGAAAAAAATTGGTTCCATGAAGAAAATCCAAGCCGATGCGCTTCCGTAACGTTTCCGTGGGTGATTTCGTGAAGATTTTCAACCGTTCTTCGACGTTCTTCATTCCTTCTTCAACGTTCTTCGGTCTTCAACCAGTAAGTTCTCGAAACCCCCTTTTGACGTGCCTCTGTCATTTACTCAAGTCATTTTCTCGCCTAATCAAAAAATAAAATAAATTTCCACCGATCATTTGAATTGTAATATCCGTTAATTTCTGTTAAAATGAAATCCGACCGTTCGGTCATGCCGTAACCACGTTGGAAACAAAAAAGAGGTAAAATAATAATATAATAATCAAAAATATTTTTTAGTGAAAAAAGTCAAAAAAATCGATCGGACGTTTCTCTTTGGATTTTTTTCTTTCTTAATCGAATCGACTAATAAACAAAGTGAAACTAAGGCTAAAATCAATTCATAAGCCAAACTTTTATCATCGCCTAAAAAAAGCCATTTTCAAAGGTCCAACGCCTTGAAATGGTCTTTTCCGCTTTTATTAGTTAAGTGTAGATTTCTAAAGGCCTAAAACCAACATGTAACTTTATTACCTCTATCAAAAAAAAATAATCAAGAGATCATTAATGGTCCAATGCCTTAATATCTTCTCTCTTTTCAAAAGAATCGAAAGTTTGTTTAATGGTCCAACGCCTTAAATGACCTTTTAATAAAAACATATCTTGCAAAAAAGGATAAAAACAACTTAACCAAACACTTTGTTCACAAAGAACTATGCAGGTCTTATTTCCTTATCGCAATTAAGGAATACGTAGGAGCAAGGGAAACACCCTCGTCGACTGCAAAAAGATAAAAAATATAAAAAGTACAAAAAGAAATAAAGACGTAAAAGGGAACATAAAAATTGAAGTCATGTTTGCACATTTGATTAAAGGTTGTCATCTCTTGTGACGAACACGTGGGGTGCTAATACCTTCCCCGTGCGTAAATACAACTCCCGAACCTTTCATTTAAAGTTCGTAGATCACGTCTTTTCTGGTTTTTTCTGACATTTTCCTCAAATAAACGTTGGTGGCAACTCCGCGCGCATTCCTTCTTTGGAACACGCACCCGCGAGTCACGCCTTGCCCTCCCGCCGAAGGGTAGGTTGCGACAGTTGGCGACTCCACTGGGGACCGTTTTTAGAGAGTTAGGCCATTTAATCTTGTGCAAATGTTTTACCATGACTTTCGCCTTTGTTGGCTTCCCTTTATTTTTCTTATGTTCTTATGTATATAACTCTTTGATGCTTTTAGCGCATTTTTAAATATAAGCATGAGGTAAATATTTATTCATTTGATGCACACAAACACCAACACTATTTGCACACACGGTGAGTTGAAAAAGGGCCCTATACCCGGGTTCGTGGGAACATAAGGAGTGGAGGTGAATCTGTGATCATGCTAGGTCTCCGACTTGCTTGATTACAGTGAACCCTCATCTAGAGTTTTTCTCTTTAATAACATATTGTTGCTAGTAGTCCCTACTGCAGCAGTATGTTCTTCGAAGAGGATGATACCTCTAGAGACCATCAAGAGAGATATAACCACCTTGGGAATTATCACTAAAAGCCTTGTTAGCTCCCTCCCATATAGGTCCCTTGAATAGGGGCACGAAGCGGACACGCTGCGTGTCATTTTTTCACATTGCCATGCATAAGTTTCATGTACCCCTTTTGCTTATATATTTTGTGAATATTGTCATACTGTACACTCCCGTGTTGTGCCCTCCTGATTAATTCTCATTGTAATTTTGGTTGTGCATCTAACAATGCAAAGTCTTTTGTTTTGATGCCTAAGGAAGAATTGTACATCAAGGATGAATGGGCAAGACAATTTGGAGAAGAGGTGGATGTACATGAGGATCAAGGCAACCATCGGGGGAAAAAGATTTTGAATTGTCTCATCTCTAGGCCTAATGTTTTGATTGAAATACAACCTGTTTTATTCTTGACTTGCATAATACATATGATTTGCATGATATTGTTTTAGGTGATGGTGTCAAGACCTTGAGTTTTGAGATTAATACACATTATTTGGAATTATGTGATCATGAAGAGGCTTCCTCTATGTGGTTTGTTGCTTATGAAGAAACTGAAAATTATGAGTTCTATAGGCATGAACAACATATCTTGAAAGATGTTACATTTTGTGTGCCTAAATCTTCATTGCCTAATTCTTTGATTAGAGGAACTCATGATGAAAGTGTAATGTTGCATGAATTTTCCTTTGGAACTTATATGGAACATGAAACACTCAAGTGTTTTGGTAGATGTATTGTGCATAAAAGGGATAAATTTAAAGATTCTATTCATGGTTTGAAGATGTCCTTGCTTGTTCATAATTTGCACCAGGTTCACTTGGATATGAAATTTGTGCTAAAGTGCTCAAGATCCAAGAGAGGAAAGCATTTCCATTTAATATTGTACAGTAGTTTCTTTGTCCTTGTATTTGATCCGAGAGGATGGATAGGTAAACACATAAATAATTAGAGATTTGTCCTTTTTAAGGAATTCAAGTTTCTTTAGAAGTAGGATTTTGTTTTCATTGAAACTAATACTTTGTTTTCTTGTGTTGCATGTGTAGATGGCTTCAATTTGAGGTCAAATTCACTTAAAGAAGGAGGGCATGATGAGGACCAACTCAAGAGCATGGACCTTGAAGCAAAGCATGGATTTGATGGACCAATCACAAGAACACATGCTAAGCAAATGGTGAATGAAGCTCAATTTGAAATGGAAAACATGCAGCCCAAACCCAAATTGGTCAACTGCTTGAGGAATAAGGAAAATGAGCTAACTTAAAGAAAAGACTCAAGAATAAATTTGATTTGTCATATGGGCCTAATATTATTATTTTTTATTTCATTATCAAAATAATGGGCTGAAGTTTATTTTCTTTATTTTATAATTTTTAGTCAGGAATAATATTAGTGGTTGTTGGCTTGCTTACAAATATTTAATAGCCACTAACTTGGAATAAATTTTTTCATTAAGAGTTTAATTACTACTAGGAACTCTTGGCATGCCTTAGAAGAACTATATGTACCTCACTATTTTATCAATGAAAGAGACTTAGATTTGGAAGAAATCAGAATTTAGCTTTGTGCTAAGTGTGAGAATTTTTTTCTCTTGGTTCTTGTGTAGAACCATAAATTCTTATCAAAGAATTCCTATTCTTTGTGGCGAATTCTCCTCAATTTATCAATCCTTAGGGATTGTGGCGTTGTTCATTCCAATTTCTCACCTCAATCCGTTTTTCCTTTTCTTCCATAAAATTTTCCTTTAATTTTGGGTCTGTTAAGATATTAAATTGTGATCTGTGAAAAAAGGATTATCATCAAAGTTTCACTAACTTTCACAAAATTTAGAAGTAATGTTTCCTCAAGCCACTTTTGACTCAACCCAAGTAGTTTTACACTAACCTCTACATGCTAATCTCCCCAATATTCTTTACAGTAAAACCTCTTTAGGCTTCAAAAAAATCACACAAATTTGTTTAAGGTAAGGGCATATTGAATATTGCCATCATCTTATAGAAAACAAATGCAAAGATTTAAGCTCACGATCAATAATTCTTAGGAATTACAAGGTGTTTAAAGAGCTCAAATTCTAACTTACAACAATTTTATAAAGAGTTTGAATGCTTGAGTATGTTTGCATGTAGTGTTCTCTCATACTTCAACAGTTCAAAACTTCAGCTATTTATAACCTTCACCAATAAGTAATTGTTGTTTCTAAATGGTCTTCTCTTCGTTTTGCTTCTTTGTATGTTGGTAAGATATTCATTGATGCATTTAACATAGGTCACCAACTTGTCAAATTGATATGATAAATCAACTTGCTTATCTTCCTTTATCAACACTCCAAATCTTGTGTTAAAGGTCAAGTCACTTCTATGCACTCACATACACTGCAACTTGCTTTTGACACACCTTTTGATAGAGTAGATAGCTTTATCAATTGACTTCTTTCTCTTTCTTTACTATTCGACAAATCCTATGAAGAACAATAACATCGATCATTTGCAATGCATGAGGATAAAAACATTAGAGCATTAAATATGATCATAAATACACAAACTCAGCATCTCTTAAGCCATTGTTTGTAAAACAAAGAACAAAACTTTTGTTTATTTCACTATAAGACACAATCTTTAAAACTTAATATTGATTTGCGTTAATGAAAACATTTGAGGCATCTGATTCATCTTATGGCTTAACACAAGGTATATTTAAGGATCTTCATTTGAAGGAGCCCCTTGCAAGGAAGAGAAGCCACCAATAGATGGAAGATTAGAAGAGTTGAGTCTCTTAAGAATAATACCCCAGATTTTGAATAGTCTTCCTTAGCCAAAACGCTCTAGATTAGAGCTAACCTTTCTCCATTCACCAAAGTGTTTATAAAAACCTTAGATTCATGGAACCTTACAATTCTAAGAGAAGTTTCTCATAGCATAAACATGGATTTACTTTATTGTTATTTTTTCTACATCCAAGTACATAAGAAGTTATCCTTGCTCCTAACGAAACTTTTGATATCCGAGCATAAGCTTGAGAAGATAAATATTAGAAACATAAATTGTTTGTGCAAGAAAGCCCAAAGTTAATTGATTGTCGTTATTCTACCTCTCTTCTAGTAATTAACTAATCCTCTTCACCACTAAACATCTTAATTGTTTAAGAAGCAAAAACTGCTAACTAAAAAATATCAAAAAGACATATGAACTTATTCTAGATATGCAAAAATTATGTTGAAAATAAGAAAATATAATTAATTAACTATGAAGCCCAAAAACTAAGTAAACCAACCCAAATAAAAAAAAATCCAGCCTACAGATGCATATTAAATGTTGGAATCATTGTGCAATATTTTTTTTTAAGTTAGCTGAAATTATCTTCAAATTATAGACATGTAACAATTCTTGGATTGAGTTCAAGTTTAGACAAACTTTCTTTAGTTTTTAACTCCTTGACTAATATTAGAAAGCCTATTTAATTCTCTTAGGTTTAGTTTCTGCTTCAGTCAAGGGCCTTCCATCATGCAAAGAATATTTTAAGTTATTAGACCTTCGTAGATTCATATCAAATAGTCCCCGTCTTTTAGATTCCTGTTCTTTTTTCAACAATCTCAAAGAGATACATTAGTAGTTCTCCATTCAAAATACTATGTTTGTTAGTAGTATTTTAAATAAGAAACTGCTAATGTTTGAGTTCCGTTTGTCAATTAAAACTTTAGGAATTCAAACTTAACGTATGGATCAATATATTTTACTGCCAATAAGCACAATTTGTATAAGATTTCTCTGGAAGATCTAAACAATCAATGTGTAACATTCTTGTTTTCAAAAGATTAATGACAAAAAATGATTTGTACACAAAGTTTAGGCCTGTTAACTTATATATTTCAAAACTTTGCAAATTGTAAACGGACTATTTGATATTTCTTGGTCGGGATATTATAGACAACTATACTATGATGAAGAAGAAATAATCGAGATTTCATTTACTAAACACCTCCTAAAACATTATGACAAGACAATTCACATTACAATATAGTTGAAGTTCACAATAAGTTCTCTGTAGACTAAGATCTTTGCAAAACCAAGAGTTGTCATTGCCTGAAACACAAGGCAAGCTTCAGAGTTCCCCACTCAAACCATTATAAACTTAAATGAGCTGGTCCCATTAAAAAGACCGTGACCAAGCTCTTCTCTGTATCCTCTGAAAACTCTATACCTACCAAGGTTCAATTGACTGTACACACAAGCTCTCTCCTACATAACTGAAAGCCAACAACATATATTTATTTTGAAAACTCTAAGATGAAGGAAGACCCTTAAGTAACATTTAGAAATGCAATCCATTGCAACTTCCATATACATATTCAGCAGTCCTATAAGCTGTCTTTGTCGTGGTTCTAGTTCGGTATGTTTTCACTGGAGAGATATCTACTCCTTTTGAGAGACTGTTATCAACAATTGAAGAGCGCTGTAAGACAGCATCCAATTGTCCACATGCTGCTCCAATGAACCCTGCAATTGACATGATCAACAAGCAATTCAGAAATTACATTTTAAAATCTGAAACTGTTTGTTATCATTTGATAGCAAGGAATTTAACAAGAACCCTTGCTTATCCATTACTAGGCACAAGTGAGATTAATAAATAAGGACAGTTCAAGCAGAAAACTTAGTTTCAGGAATGCAAGTTTGATGCTTTGGGATGAAAATGTCTACCTCGGCAAATTTAAATGTGTATTTTCTTCTAAAGCATATTCATTCAATAAGGAATTTTATTGTTGGAAAAGAAATAGCATCTAGGCTATAGCTAATTTAGGTATAACTCAATGTTCCAACGGAAAGCATACAACAATGAAGTACCTAAGAATATTGAAGTTTGGAGATCATATATACTACAAAGAAGATCAATTAAAGTCAACTTGGACATATAATGTGGACATGTATCAGATAAGTACCTAAGAACAAAGGAGAAGGTTTTCCTGGTCTTGATTTAAATTCAGGATGGAATTGAGCACCAATAAAATAAGGATGGTTAGGTAGTTCAAGAATCTGAAGCATGAAAAAGACAAACATCTTATAAGCACAGCATATGCATATAATAATTAAAAAAATCATACTCATGAAAATGTTGATACCTCCATGCGTTGACCTGTTTCATCCTTTCCAGTAAAAGAAAGACCAGCATTTTCAAGGCAGGCTACTAAATCCGGATTCACCTGCATATGACAAGATCATTTTCTGTTTTACTCACATTCACAAGATAATTTTGTGCATCACAATGAAATACCTCATATCTATGCCGATGTCTCTCATCAATGAAGCTTTTGCAGCCATATCTAAGAAGGGTCAAAGGGTTAGAAACCTAATAATCTCACCATTTTAGCCAAACTATATAGGAAGTCCTTTATAGTGCAGTCATACTACACACAAATTACTCTCATTCATATTGTCCATCATAAACACAAAATATGTCTTTTAAAAAAATTGAATGCAGTATTAATACTTACAATTTTGCAGATTTGCATTCCTTGGTCTGGAAATATGTCCTCCTAGATCCAAGGCGCATGGTGCCTCCCATGTGTGTTTTTGATCCCTATAGCAAACAGTCCAAACAAATCAAAAGTAAGAAAAAAGACACTTTTTTTAATCTATGTTCTAAGCATTAGAATAAGATAAGGCAGATATAGACACCTCAGGCATAAATATGATGTATGGGCTTTTGGTATGGGGCTCAAATTCAGTGCTGTTAGCATCTTGTACACCAAGAACAGATCGAGCAAACTCTATGACAGCAATCTGCATTCCAAGACAAATACCAAGGAATGGAATCCTGTTTTCGCGGGCATATTTAGCTGCAATAATTTTTCCTTGCACTCCTCTATCCCCAAACCCTCCAGGAACAAGAACACCATCAGCACCCTGAAGGAAAAGATTAGTTAGATAACTCAACCAAAATGAGGGAAATTGATAGTATAACAACTGGTTAATTTCATGACTGTGAACGAAACCTTCAATAACTTCCAAGCAGCCTTATAAGCATCATGATTCTGCAACATCGAACAATAACATATAGATGAAATTTCTATTATGAACAATAATAATAAAAACATGCTTGTGATATAATGATTCATAATTGATGTTACCCCTTTTGCAGTTGCAGTTTCAAGATTGCTAGCTGGAATCCAGTCCACAACAAGTTTCTTTTGGCAATCAACAGAAGCATGCAGTAAGGCCTGAAGTCAATAATTAAAGGTAAATTAGCAAAGCTTATACCAGTATAACTGTCACCAACTATTTACACCATTTAATAACTTTATAAAAAACGAGAATTTTATTGATCCAATTTTTGAACTAAATTTTATATTATCTTAATTGTTTCTGACAGAGGAAAGGAAAATATGTCCTTTTACTCTTCAAAAGATCTTGAAACTAAAATAGTAACAGCCATGAAGTTGAACCAAACTCCACCTTTAGAATGGAGAGGTAGGAATCTGAAAGGCACGTATATTTCCCTACTAAGGCTATACGAACCTGCCATTTAAAAGAAACAAAATTATAACCATTGCCAACAATCATGGATAATATATAGATTAGCTTTGGATTAGAACCCACTGGTTCATAAAGCAAATCACTAGATTCAGCTCTGCAAGTCCATTCCTCTAAATTGGGCTCTTTAGCTACACTGTATATACACAAAAAATTGCCACTTAAGCCTTCCAGAAGAATCATAAAGGATTGAAACTTCTTTATATCCATTGAAGTCCGATCCGGGAAACAGAACAAATATTTGAGTTTGTGAGACTAACCCATGAAGGTTCAGCACTTTAAACATTGCTTCGTGAGCCTTCTGATCCTATAGACCAGAAGAAGATAATTTGTGAGAAATGGTACATACAGATATAAGATGATTTGAAGTTCAGCAGTTTTAGAGGAAGACTTACTCTTAAAAGCAAAGGAATGTGCCAGATGTTGGGAACATCATAAAGAGTAACAATATTTTCTGCCTGCAAACATGCAACTTCAGTAGAGAAAACTCTTGCAAAGCAGACAAAATCATTTGAAGTCATATATATTCATCAAAACACTTTCTTTAAAAACTCATACCGGAATTAGGCAAAATTGAGAGAGTTTTCCCTTTGCATTCTCATCCAGTACCTGAAACAAATGACTGTTAGAAACTTAAAAATGTGTACAGTTAAGATCAGTGAATGCAAGAATTCATTTGTTTTCTTTTTTTGCATCATAATATATGCTTGTGCCTTGTGCATATTCTCGAATCTGGATTCCCTACAGTCAGACTTTTCATGCAATGAAGCACATAGTGAATTAGAGCTGTCGGGTGAAAATCGGACGGCTCAGATTTTATATTAGTAAATTGAAACATTCAAGATGTGAGTCATCGGATCTACATCCAAAGATTCTAATTCCCTGGCTACATGAATTCGTATGCACCAAACCTTGTTCCATGTGCACATTTGTATAACTTTGGAGGTTGCACGTTAGTTGTTGTATATCCTCTTATAGTTAAGTAAGTTCGACTCCTTTCTTTTAACCAAAAAAATGTGGTGGAGAGAGGGAGAGAGAATCCATTATGCTTTGTGTGTATTCTCAGGTCATGTTTCCCTGTGGTCAGATTTTTTCATGCCAGGGAATTGGAACCATCCAATGAAAAATGGACAGCTCAGAATTTATCTCAGTAAATTGGATCATTTGAGATTGAGTTGTCCAATCTTCATCTAACGATTGCGATTTTCTGACTATTATGAATTCATATGCACTCAATCTGATTCCATGTATGAGAGAGAGAGAGAGAGACCAACCATAGTGCTACGGCATGCTAAGATATGTGGAGTCAGCCCTTGGCCACGCAGTGCACGAACACTATGCTGGGTTGCTTTTGTTTTCTGAAAAACAATCACCCAATTTCCCAAGTTAGATGAAACTGAATCATTTTCTGCACGGATCCGAGAGTTGTGAGACATTTACCTGTTCACCAACAACATTCAAAACAGGAACAAGGCTGACATGAACTAAGCAAAAGTTGCCAGCACCTGGAAAATGAGCATTATTATGTCACAAGAAACAAAATAAAAAATAAAAAATTAACATCTATTTATAACACCTCACATATCCACCAAACACACACCTTTGTGAAAAAAAAAAATCAAGTATTATCCTCACTTACCTACTCTGTATGAGAATTGTCCTAATGCCTGAATAAATGGCATGGACTCAATATCTCCTGCATCCATAAATGTTTATTATAAATTAATTTATTAATTTACATAAAAAAGAAAAGATATAAGATATGTTGGATGATTAAGGGAGAAGCTTTGAGGAAAAAATCTTGGATTCGATCCCCTCTACTAACAAAACTAAACTAACATTCTAACAAACTAACATTTGTCCTAAAAAAAATTACATAAAAGATGGAAACAATGGAGTGAAGAAGTCTGAAGAATGTTCTCAACACTGTACCTATGGTTCCACCCAATTCTACGACACATACATCAGCTGGACCGATCATTCCATCTACCGGTATGTGGGCCACTCTTTCAATCCAATCTTGAATAGCATCAGTGATATGAGGCACGACCTAAAGATGAAAACACCATAATAAGAATAAGAATAATAATTATAATGATAATAATAATATTAGGACCAACATGTAAAATGAAAACCTTGGTTTATAAATTATCATCACAATAAAAACATAGTACAAATTGGTTTAGGCCAAACCTGAACAGTTTTTCCTAAATAGTCTCCTTTTCTTTCTTTGTCAATGACAGACTGTCATGAAAAACAGGAAAAGAAAAGTAAACTTTAGTGAAAAATTTTGTAATGATCTTCAAAATCTGCGTCATAACTCTAAAGTCTAAACATAAACAACTTGCCTGGTAAATCTTCCCAGTAGTTATGTTGTTATCACGGGTCAACTTGATGTCTATAAAACGCTCATAGTTTCCAAGATCCAGGTCCACCTTTGAACAGAAAGAGGGGTCAGGTTTCTAATTATTTTGTTAGACAACTACTTTTGATAATTTTGCCAACCTTCTTCTGTGGAAATTGCACAAAGTTGGCACAATACTTTTTTTTTCTCTCTCGTTTTCCTTGAAATAACTTTCTTTGTTTCTTTCGTTTTTACTTTTTCGGGCATGTCCTTAGCATGAAAAATGGATGATGAATTAGTGAATCACAGAAAAGTTGTGTACCTCACCACCATCATCCAACACAAACACTTCTCCATGCTCAAAGGGGGACATTGTTCCCGCATCTGTGTTTAAGTAAGGATCTGAATGGCAAAGGAACCAGTGAGACCAGAATTAGAATGCAACAACACTTCAAAGGAACAAAAAAAGAAGAAAAAAAGAAATAGGACTAGTAGTTCTTGCTTAGATGCAAAGGTTTTAAAAAACGGTCCGTGACCGCTATTTCAACTGCAACGTTAATGTTTTTGAGGTCTCTGCAACTACAAAGCTATCCATAATTGTAGCTACATTTGTCCGCAATTTTCCACAATATCAATGGTCATGACAAAACCACAATCACACATCAATTTAAATTCTTGGTTCAATGGTTCGAGAGTGTTTGCACTTTGAACAAAAAGAGTATGGGGTGCCTTGATTAGAAAAAATAAAAGGAAAGAAGGAACCTGAGAAGAAGACAGAAAATCTTGACAAAGAAAACTGGGAGAGACTATTCAAAGTTTCGTGGATAAAAAAGTATGCATGCTTTATCCATTTACCATTTCCAAAAGGAAAAAAAAATAAACAAAGAAAAAGATACCAATTTTAATGGCAGTGACTCTAAGTCCACAAGCTTTGAGAAGCAAACCAATACTGCTGGCAGTAACACCTTTGCCAAGGCCACTAACAACTCCACCAGTCACCAGCACGTACTTCATTTTTTTTCTCTATGTCTTCTTATTCCTCGCTCTCTTCGATGACAAACAGAGCAGAGCAGAGCAACCTTTTCAAACAGTAGAAAATGGTTTCTATGTTCTAGTTTTAGCTTTTTGGTTTACCTTTTGGCTTTTGCATTCAAAGAGAGAGCACAAACAACACAGAATCTTGGGTTTGCAGCGAAAATATGCAGAGTTGCAAAGAAGCAGAGTTTGAAGAAACAGGAGGGAAAGTAGAAGGGAATGGCAACCAATGCTACCATTGGTTTGCTTTATATACTAAGTATTCTGGTTCTGATTCCAAGGATGAGACATGATAAAGATGAGAGAGAGAGAAAGAAAGAAATTAACGAAAACAAATTGACCCGAAGAAAATAAAAAATAAATTGCACTTATTAAATTTGACCGAAAAGATAATAAAAAATGAACCGCAATTCTACGTGAAACAGTTTATTTTAGTTTTTTTTTTAATGAGATTTAAGTTTATCTATATTTATCATTATTTTAATATCGGTACTCTGTAGTTTGGATTTTTATATTTTTTTTTCATAAAGAAATGCGTTTGTTTTAAAATATCATGTTTAAAATAAAGTAAAAGTTAAATATCGCTTGTGTTGCTTTTTAATATAAGTATGTTGGTAAGCTAAACTATTTATTTTAAGATAACATCTAATTATAGATTGCTAACGTATTTTTACTAAAAAAAATAAATGTGTTTAACGTAAACAATACATTAGCAAGTTATGTTCTTATTAAAGAACAAAAATAAATTAATTTAAACATCAATTTAAAATATATTTCAAAATAAAAAATTATTTTTAAAAGTATTAGGGAAATAAATCTAATCATTTATAGTTTTCGGTAATTTTTTAAACTATAACTAGTTATTTATTATTTAATTAATTTCACTATTATGGTAACAATAAAAAATTAAATTACCCAAGTTAAATTCAAGTGTTTTAATTATGAACAGTTTAATTTGTAATCTTTCATCCCTATAAAAATGCATTTTTGTTTGAGAAATATTTTTATGCAATAAGGTCATACAATTAGTTTTACAATATAATTGCAAGACAAACAGAAAAAAAAAAATGAAATAACATATAAGAAAAAGATTAAACTACACATGTCCTTTATCATAATTTTTTAGATTTAGTTTGGTCTTATTTTTTAAAAGTTTAACTTTATCTTTTATGTTTTATAATTTTGGATCAAATTGATTATTTCAACAGTTTTAAATCGACGTTGTTAATGCTTTTAATATAACGAAAATTGAAATTCATCATTAAAAATACTTACTAGATTATACGTGTTTCCATGCACGTAACTAACATACTGATAATTTTTAACTATCATAATAATATTTAAAAATTATAAAGATAAAACCCCCTTAGGAATAGCTTTAAATTTTGTGTTCAATTTCTTTCATACAGATCTATATATCTTAAATTTGATCAAGGGTTACTTTGGATTGATGCATTCCAATCAAAATGCCCTAAATTTGCACCAAATGGATGCATAAATCAAATTAATTGAGCATTTTATGTTAAATCCATGCTAAAAAAAAAAGGTTTCTCCAATCCAAGAATAATTTTTTAATGTTGTTTGCATGAGAGTGACCACATGAATCCCACACATATGATAACAAACCCATCAAAAGGGGTTTTTAATTTTGGCTTAATTATAAAATTTATCCCTTTATTTTTCTTATTTCAACAAACCGATCCTCTTATTTTTTAATTCAAGATCTAGGTCCTCCAATATTTTTGAATAATCCTTGAAAAAGAGAGGTTGTAAATGTTGCCTTTTTATAAAATAGACTTTGTTGTTGCAACATTTGTTAAACCCTGGTCATAATAGCGTGATGAGAATTGAATGAGTATTTGACCCCAAAAGTTAATATTAACCTTGTCTTTGAAATCTATACTGAATTATCTTTGATTTGGTATATAGAGTGTTAGACAAGTGACCTCAGATATCTTAACCAAAGGGGTTGAATTAAGATATTACAAAATATTTCCCCAATTAAAATTCTATTTTTGATTTTAATGCAAGTTTCAAGTTCCCTTAAAGATAGATTTCTAAAAGATGATTCAAAATAACCAATCTGAATGTAAATGTAAAACAACAATAAATAAAAGAGTTTAAGGGAAGAGAAAGTGCAAACTTAGTTTTGTACTGGTTCGGCCACACCCTTGTGTCTACGTCCAGTCCCCAAGCAACCCACTTGAGAGTTCCACTATCTTGTAAAAACCCTTTACAAGTTCTGAACCACACAAGGACAGTCCTTCCTTTGTGTTCAGATTGCTTTACAACAAGAGGACCCTCGGTCTCTTAATCCCTTTTCAGAAGTAAGAAGAAGAGAAGAAGAAATGTCTCTTGAAAGAGATAGATTGAACAATGGAGCACTCAAATAATTCCTTATTGAATTGCAAGTGTTTTGGCCAAGGAATGTTTTAGAGGATAAGACAATTTTGCTTTTGAGAGGATACGACTGTTTGTTCAGAAAAACTCTAAGCAAATTCGTGTTCCAAGTCACATATAAATAGACCTTTGATGGTCATTCAAATATCAATTGAACAGATGTTACTCTTGGAAAATATTTTCTGAAAAGCTCCTCTGGTAATCGATTACAAGCTTTAAAATTTGAATTAAAAACGTTCAATAACTGCTGGTAATCGATTACCATCCAAGTGTAATCGATTACACATTGTAAAATTTGAATTCAAATTTCTAATAGCTGTTATAAATAGTTTCAACTGCTGGTAATCGATTACAATACTCATTTAATCGATTACATGCTTTCAAAAGTATTTAAAATCATTTTAAAAGCATTTTAGGAAGTATTTTGGCCACTAGTAATCGATTACATCCTCTGGTAATCGATTACCAAAGAGTAAATCTTTTGTAAAAACATTTTAGCTTAAATTCTTTGGCCAAACCTCTTGTTGTTTCAACTTGGAATTCCCTTCCTAAGCCTCTAGAGATTATCTTGATCATATATCTTGAATTTCTTGGATTCTTGTCTTGAATTAACCTTGAGAAGCGCATGATCCTCTTGAATTAAACTTGAGAAGCGCATGATCCTTCGAATTAAACTTAAGAAGCGCATGATCCTTTGGCATCACCAAAACATCAAAGTTTTTGCTTCTATATAGAGTTCTGCGTTTGAATGAACGGACGTGAACCTAAGATATCTTAGAACAACTCTGCAAGGAACTAAGAGAGAGATATAGATAGGTGAGGGTAGTTTATTGTTTGTTTACAGCTTTTGATACCATAATTGGGGTCAGGGAACCTGTAGAAGCAAGCTTCATGATGAATCAAGATTGATTCAAAGAAGTTTTGATGATGACAAAAAGCTCAAAAGTCAAGAACACGTCATGATAACAAAGATGATGATCTCAAGAATCAAAGAATGAGTTCAAGATTGAATCAAGAACACTTCAAGGTTCATGAGGAAATTTGATTTCAAGAATCAAGAACCAAGTTTCAAGATTCAAGTTCCAAGAATCAAGATCAAGATTCAAGACTCAAGATTCAAGAATCAAGAGAAGACTTAATCAAGATAAGTATGAAAAAGTTTTTTCAAAAACTGAACAACACATGGATTTTTTCTCAAAACATGTTTACCAAAGAGTTTTTACTCTCTAGTAATCGATTACCAGATTGTTGTGATCGATTACCAGTAAGCAAAAATGGTTTTCAAAAAGCTTTCAATTGAATTTACAACGTTCCAATTGATTTCAAAAAGCTGTAATCGATTACGAGTGTGCTTGAACGTTGAAATTCAAATTCAAATGTGAAGAGTCACATTCTTTCACAAAAAAGCTTTGTGTAATCGATTACACTGATTTGGAAATCGATTACCAGTGATTGTTTCTGAATAAATCAAATCAAAAGATGTAACTCTTCAAATGGTTTTTGACTTTTTTAAATTGGTTTTAAGTTTTTCTAAAAGTCATAACTCTTCTAATGGTTCTCTTGACCAGACATGAAGAGTCTATAAAAGCAAGACTTTGTTTTGCATTTTCAACATTCATTCAATCAATCATTCTATACATCTATCTTTTCCAATTCATTCTTTACACAAGCAATCTTTCCACATTGATTTCTGAGTCTCTTTAAACTTCTTCTTCTTCTTCTTCCTTTTGCCAAAAGCTTTCCAAAGTTTTCTGGTTTTCCAAACCTTGAAAACTTGTGCTATTCATCCTTTTCATTCTCTTCTCCCTTTGCCGAAAAGAATTCGCCAAGGACTAACCGCCAGAATTCTTTTTGTGTCTCTCTTCTCCCTTTTCCAAAAGAACAAAGGACTAACCGCCTGAATTCTTTTGTGTCTCCCTTCTCCCTTGTCAAAGAATTCAAAACGACACAGTCTGAGAATTCTTTTGATTCTTCCCTTTACCATATACAAAAGATTTCAAAGGACTAACCGCCTGAGAATTCCTTTGTATCCCCATTCACAAAGTTTCAAAGGTTTAACCGCCTGAGATCTTTGTCTTAACACATTGGAGGGCACATCCTTTGTGGTACAAGTAGAGGGTACATCTACTTGGGTTTGACTGAGAACAATAGAGGGTACATCTCTTGTGGATCAGTTCTAGTGGAGGGTACATCCACTAGGATGTTCAAAGAGAACAAGGGAGGATACATCCCTTGTGGATCTTTGCCTTTAAAAGGATTTTTACAAGGTTGAAAAGAAATCTCAAGGACCGCAGGTCGCTTGGGGACTGAATGTAGGCACGGGTTGTTGCCGAACTAGTATAAAAACTCTTGTGTGTTTGTCTCCTTCTTCCCTACTCTTTTACTTTTCGTTGTGCATTTTAATTTCCGTTTTTACTTTTGGTTAAGTTTCTCTTCTACTCCTTATTCTCTTAACAACATAAGCAAAAGCCTTAGAAGAGTAAATTTTTAATTAGTAAAGGTTTATGAATAATTAATTCAACCCCCCTTCTTAATTATTTTGAGGCCACTCGATCCAACAGAACCCAATTATATGGATGTATGTCTATCCTTGTGCATGCTGGTTTTCAAGAAAAACTGTGTTTTTAACTAATGGGATGCGATATATTTGTTATTGATGTGCACATTGGTTTTCAAGAAAAACTATGTTTTTAACTAATGAGATGTGATAGGTTTGTTATTGATGATTGAAATTGTCAATGATGTTGTTGTTGTATTGATTTAAATTTTTGGGAAAAGTCTTAATTATAGAGGAGACTCTGTCCAAAATTTTATATTTGTTCTTCTATTTACTTCTTTATTAAATTTTAAATGGGCATAAGAGTTTTTTTTGAATACTATAGTTTTCCTCTTTAATTTATAATTTTCCTTAAAAATACGAGTCTCGTGGTATTATAGACTGTTGTATGAGGTTTATGTTGTTAGACAAGTGGCCTCAACAACTTAAGAGGGGGGGGGGGGGATGAATTAAGTTTAAAAAATTTCCCCTAACAAATTTGAATTCTCTCTTTAAAAAGATTATGCAAACTTAATATGCAGAAAAAAAGTAACGAACAATTTACTTGATGCTTCTTTAAATATGCAAAGTAAAATTAAACTGCAATAAACTAGAAGAGTTTAGGGAAGAGAGAATTGCAAACTCAGTTTTATACTAGTTCGGCCACGCCCTATGCCTACGTCCAGTCCTCAAGTAATCTACTTGAGATTCCCACTAACTTGTAAATCCCTTTACAATTTCTGAACCACCCAGGGATATGTTGGACAAGTGGCCTTAGTTATGTTAAGAAGGTGGTGTTGAATTAAGATACAAAAATTATTCCCAATTACAATTTAACTCTCTTTTTGAATTAAAAATGCACCCTTAATATGAATTAATCAAAAGACAATTCAAAAATAAAATTCTTTAAAGCAAAAGATAAATAGCAATAAATAAAAGAAGTTTAAGGGAAGAGAGAATGCAAACTCAGATTTTATACTGGTTCGGCCACCCCCTATGCCTACATCCAGTCCCCAAGCAACCCGCTTGAGATTTCCATTATCTTGTAAAAAGCTTTTTACAAACTCTGAACCACACAGGGACACCCTTCCCCTATGTTTAGATATCCTTACAACTTAAGAGACCCTCAGTCTCTTAAACAGATCACTTTGAATAAGAAGAAGAAGAAGAATTTTCTCTCTTTAAGAGAAGGATATTACAATTGAAGATCGATCAAGATTCCCTATTGAATTTGAAAGTGTTTTGACCAAGTAATATTTTGAGAGTGATAAGACAATTTGGTTTTGAGAGGATAAGACAATGCTGTATAGAAAAACTCTAAGGAATTTCGTATCCCAAGTCACTTATTTATAGGCCTTTGATGGCCATTCAAAAACTTCTTGAACAGTTGTGACTCTTGGGAGTTATTTTAGAAAATTCCTTACTGGTAATCGATTACATAAATGTGGTAATCAATTACACAGTTAGTTTCTGAAGAGTTGTCACTCTTCAGACTTGAAATTTGAATTTTTGTGTCTGGTAATCAATTACAAAAATGTTGTAATCGATTATAGGCTTTTAAATTTTAAATTCAAATTTCTGAAAGCTGTTACAAACAGTTGTAACTTTTGGTAATCGATTACATACTGTGTGTAATCGATTACAGCCTTTTAAATCAAATTTGAAATTTGTAAAACTGTTCTAGAAATTAGTTTGCCCACTGGTAATCGATTACATCCTCTGGTAATCGATTACCAGAGAGAAAATATCATATTTTTGAAATCTCGGAAAGCTTTTGTAAAATATCCTTTAGCCAAACCTGTGCAGCATCAACTAAGGAATTCTTTCTAAGATCCTAGGAACTAAGTACATCATTCTTCTTGAATTTCTGGATTCTTGACTTGAATCGCACTCATCTTTGGCATCATCAAAACTTCATATCATATATGCTTGTACAATCTCCCACTTTTCGATGATGACAATAATCTGAAATCAAGATAAACGATATACAATTTGATAATGCGTGCTCACAATCCTTACTCCCCCTTAAGATTGGAATTTATGCCTAAGTTCATGATAAATTCTACCCTTGTTCTCTCCTCCTTTGGCAACATCAAAAAGCCAAAAACATCTAGAGAGTAAAGAACACCATCTTGGATAAAACAAGGACTGATCAACAACAATGGGAATACTATGCACTTCAGAGTAAAGAACACCATCTTGAATCTTCAAATTATTATAGACAACTTTAACGAATTCAGGAAAGTAAGGAAGTTTCATAGACATGAAATCAACCAAAGTAGAATTTTGAAACACTTGGTAACAATCAAATGTTTCTCCATCAAAAAATTCAAGGTCAAGGTACTTAGGATCTAGAATGACTCTATTATAGAATTGAGAATAGTACCTCTGATGCTGATCATCTGAGGAAAATAATATGGATGATCGATGAGATGAAAGAGATGGAGGAATTGGTGCGGGTGGGTCTCCAGAGGTTCCTTGGCGGCGGCAACCAGCAGCGGTGGTGGTGGAGGAAGATCCCTTTTGCTTCTTTGATGATTCTACAATTTGAATGTGTTTCAGCTAATTTGGATTGGTGGGTTTGGAAGAGAATTGAAAAAGATGAAGATTGGGCTTTGTTTGAAGCGATTTGGTTAAGAAATGAGAGAGATATGCGGATTTGAAGATTGGGGAAGGTTTTGCGCCGTCACACAAAAGGGGAGATTGAAGGTTCTGCGAAAACACAAATATTTATAGACAGGGACGCTTTGTAATTGATTACAAACCCTTGTAATTGATTACAAAGTACCCTGTAACTATTGAAGCCTACTGGTAATTGATTATAGGCTTCTGTAATCGATTACAGCCTTCCTATTCTAAGGTAATCGATTACAGCCTTGCTATTCTAAGGTAATCAATTACAGGAAGTGGTAATCGATTACCAGACCCTTAAACAAGGCTTTTTCAACTAAAACTAACTATTCTTAAGTCAAATACACACTTTACTATGATAATCAAGCACAATCAAATGCATTCAATCAACAAGCACAATCAAACACATTCAATCAATAATCATCAAACACAAACAAATCAAATCAATCTAACAATCAATTAACTATACACAATAACTTATATTACTATTAATAATTCAAACAAAGGTAATCAAGGACAATTATATTATTAAAAGACAAACAACAATTAATATGACTATTAATAACACTAACAACTACACTCAAAGACAATCTATTGAACATAAGGAGGATAAAACTCAATGAGTTACCTACTTGTCTAGATCATTGATATCTAAAAGACCTAATTCTCTTATAATAGCAAAGAATGTTTCTTTAGGGAGAGGTTTTGTAAAGATATCAGCTAACTGATTCTTTGTATCAACGAATTCTAGAACACAATCTCCCTTTTGAACATGACCTCTCATGAAATGATGTCTTATTTCTATGTGTTTAGTTCTTGAGTTCTGAACAGGGTTCTTAGATAGATTTATAGCACTTATGTTATCACATCATATAGGAATACGATTAAGAAATATTCCATAATCAGAAAGTTGATGTTTCATCCAAAGTATTTGAGCACAACAATTGCCAGCAGAAATATATTCTGCCTCAGCAGTGGATAAAGCAGATCCAATGAAATAACAAGTTTCACTTGTGCTCTTTCTATTCGTTTTAGAACCAGCAAAATCAAAATAGAAATATCCTATTAAGTTGAATGTGGAATTCTTAGGATACCATAAACCTATATTCATAGTGCCTAACATATATCTTATAATTCTCTTAACGACACTAAGATGTGATTCTTTGGGATTTGATTGAAATCTAGCACACATACACACACTAAACATTATATCTGGTTTGCTAGCAGATAAATAAAGAAGTGATCCGATCATACCTCTATATTTCTTAATATCTATTGATTGACCGGTTTCATCTTTATCCAAATAGCAAGCAGTACTCATTGGTGTAGCCATATGCTTAGCATTCTGATGTGCCATTATTTTCTCCTATTTCTTAACTCTTTTTGCACCATTTTAAGTACTGATTAGTCTTAACTGTCAAATTAATTAGGCATTTTTATCATTTGGACCCATTAAGCTAATTTGATGTTTTTAATCTAATTTCAGGAATTAATGAAGCATTGGGCTTGAATCCAGAATTGGGCTTGGACTTGAAGAGGGCAGACTATTTTATTCTACAAAATTAGATCTTATCTTATCTATATCTTATCTAGATATTATTTAGATTTGATCTCATCTAGATATTATTTAATCTAGATCTTATCTTATATTATCTATATTTGAATTTAATTTATTTATGGGCTTGGATTTAAAACAGATTTGTAAGCTTTGGGGCTGGAAAACTATATAACAGCACCAAGGTTCTAGTTTAAGCCCTCTCTTCTCTCTCTTCTCTTTCTCCTTTTTTCGTTTTTGGCAATTCCAGTTCTGACTTTTAGTTTTATCAATAAAATTTCATTCTTCAATCTATAATTTCGTTCTCTATTGATTAATGGAAGGCTAAGTCCCCAGCGCTGCTTTCTCTTGAGGATCAAGCACAGTTCTCCTTGAGGTTCTATTATTACTGTTAAATTTTGTTCAGTTTTTCCTCTTCACTAATTACTCTGAATTTGTTGCTATTAATTCATGCATGCTTAGTGCTTGATTAATTGTCTTTGCGCTTAATTTACGTTCATGCTTAATGATCGTTTATGAGTAATTGATGTATGTGTTGCTTTATCACATAATGAATGCCTCATGTTAAATTTCGCTTAGTAATTTAATTTAGGGTTGGATTAAGTGGTTAAACTGATAAAGGATAAATTCTCGCAACCTAGGATAAGAGACTTGCTTGTGAATCAAGGGGAAACAACGTATTTTAATTATGATATTTTCTAATTCAATTTTACTCGCTGTTTAATTTACAAAAGCAAACAACCCCCCCCCCCCATTTGTAACTACTTCCTACTATCTGTTATGAACATTTGGTTTATCATTGCTCGTTGGGAAACGACCTAGGATCACTTCCTAGTTACTACATTTTAATGTTTATTTGATTTGGGTACGGCCTCGATCACATTCTCCAACCCAAACCTTTGAATCAAGTATTTTCAATATTTTGATTGATTGACAAATATTCCATTCTTGGTTTGCTTGATTTGCAGCCCAAGAAAGAAATTTAGTTCACCCATCATTGACATTTCAAATTCACTTTGCATGTCTTGAGAGTAGTAATATCATCAACATAGAGTAGTAATATCATCAGAGCAGCTTCTTCTCCAATATTTTTATGAAGGACTCAGCAACATGGAGAGAAGTATGATAGATGCTGCCAGTGGTGGAGCCCTTGGAGACATGACCCCTGTTGAAGCCAGAAATTTAATTAAGAAGATGACTTCAAACTCCCATCAATTTAGTGCCAGAAGTGTTGCTATTGTCATTAGAGTGCATGAAGTAGCCATGAATTCATCAAGTGAGACTAAGAAGATTGAAGGTAAACTAGATGCCTTGGTTAACCTGGTAACCCAACTGGCCATGAATCAAAAATCAGCATCTGTCGCCAGACTCTGTGGTTTATGCTCCTCTGCTGACCACCACATAGACCTTTGCCCTTCTGTGCAACAATCTGAAGCAATTGAACAGCCTGAAGCTTATGCTACAAACATCTACAACAGACCTCCTCAACCTCAACAGCAAAATCAGCCACAATAGAATAATTATGACCTCTCCAGCAACGGGTACAATCCCAGATGAAGGAATCATTCCAACCTTAGATGGTCGAATCCTTCACAACAGCAGCAGCAACAACAACAGCAGCAGCAACAACAACAGACTTATTTTCAAAATGTTGCTGGCCCAAGCAGACTATACGTTCCTCCACCAATCTAGCAGCAATAGCAACAACAGAAACAGCCCCAGAAACAACAAATAGTTGAGGCCCCTCCGCAACCTTCCCTTGAAGAACTTGTGAGGCAAATGACTATGCAAAACATGCAGTTTCAACAAGAGACCAGAGCCTCCATTAAGAGCTTAACTAATTAGATGGGACAGTTGGCTACACAGTTAAATCAACAACAGTCCCAGAATTCTGATAGATTACCTTCTTAATTTGTCCAGAATCCCAAAAATGTGAGTGCCATTACATTGAGGTCAGGAAAGTAGTGTCAAGGACCTCAACCAATAGCATCTCCCTCATCCACCAATGAACCTGCCCAACCTCACTCTACTCCAGAAAAAGATGATGACAAAAATTTAAAGCGTAAGTTACCTAACAATTTCTATGCAGGTGAATCTAAAGAGAAGCATCATATCCCTCTCCCATTCCCTCCAAGAGCAATTTCCAACAAAAAAATGGAAGAGGTAGAGAAGGAGATCTTGGAAACATTTAGAAAAGTAGAGGTAAACATACCTCTGCTGGATGCAATAAAGCAAATTCCAAGATATGCTAAATTCTTGAAGGAGTTGTGCACTAATAAGCGGGAGCTTAAAGGAAGTGAAAGAATTAGTATGGGCAGAAATGTCTCCGCATTGATTGGTAAATCTGTTCCCCAAATCCTTGAAAAATGTAAAGATCCAGGTACATTCAGCATACCTTGTATTATAGGGAATAGTAAGTTTGACAATGCCATGCTAGATTTAGGCTCTTGAGTGATTTTCTTCTATTTTTTTTGAACTTAGTGCTTCCTCTAAATGGTCATTTAGAAACGAAATGCTAACATCCAAAATCTCATTTATGGTTATGAGAAAATTTCATCAGCATACTCTCCTTCCCCGATAGACACATTGTTTCTCATCCAAAAAGCATATGTTGCTCTGATCAGTTGGAAGTTTTGTCTCTTTACTAAAGCATGTTCGCATTTTAGTGAAGAAAACACCGAGACTATTTTTAGTCTCACAGTTATCAAGAACTACGTAGGTCTGAGTTCCTCATCACAAATTGAGGATACGTAGGAGCAAAAGCCCTGCTTTTGTCGACCACCCCATCTTTTGTTACCGTGACCCAAGAGTCTGGTGGCATGCGGAGCCACATGACCGTGGGATCCCCAAATTCATATGTTCCATCATTTATCATTCGTATGTTATCTTGTTTCTATTACTTGAGGGACTAACGTTTGTTCGATCGTCTTTTGTTTTGTGCATACATTTTGTTTGGACTGTTGCATTAGTGCTTATTTCGTTATAGTCGATAATGTTTGTTGAAATTCCAGAACCTTGTAGAGTTTTCCTTTAGGAACGTCATCCTGAAAATAAAACGAACAAAAATCATGATAACACCAAGAATAGAATAAAAGAAAGAGGCGTTGTGAACAAATGTCGTGTCTGTATATAAAGAAAAGAAAAGAGTTCTTTATATGTAAAAAATGTATGGAAAGATTTTGTGTGTGTATAAATAATGTGTGAAAAGAAATTCCTGTGTGTGAGCAACGAGTGTATATAAAGAAATTTTTGTATAAACCACGAGTGTATGTTGAAAAACAAAAAAAGAAATCTTTGGACAGTAATAGGGTTTTTATAGACCATGTTGATATAAAGAGAAAGAGTTTTTAATGCGCGTGAATACAGAAAAAGTTTTTCGTGTATAGGAATGTAGGTGTACAAAGAAAAAGTTTTTCTCATAGATAACGATGGATGTATAGTTTTTGCGAACATAAAAAAAATGAATGATGAAAGACCTCGAAGGTTGGCATGTTATGGTCATAGGAAGCATAAATCATTCGTAGAGAGCAAACATATCTTTTGGAAACAAGAGACTGATGCTAAGAGTTTATTTTCCAGAATAACCGAGATGAGAATGGATGGATTTGTTGAATCGATGAAAGAACATAATTTGGAAATATTGGGTCTACTTGTGTAAATCCCAAGCCTTAGTATCACAATGCCATAAACTGGATGCTTGAGTACCCACCTAGCTGTAGCCATGACTAATTTTGCACGTTGTTTCCAAATCATCATTGTTACGCGTGCCTCATGGAAATAATATGGAAATTCAACCTGAGACCGACACCTTAACACACGAATTTGTTTTGCCCCAGATATCAAAATCGAGCTCGCACGATGAAAAGACCATGTTGAGACACAACCTTAAGCTACTTTGAACCTTGGCCCATGAAAAGAATCCTCATCCTTTCCCCCGAAGAAAAGGACAGTAGAATCTCCTCAAGGGAGAGCAAATAACGAATGCTAAAACCCGAATTTCCAATCAAAGATCGGAAACGAAGAAATGAAAAGAAAGAAAAGAAAAGGAAAAGAAGGATTCCCGATCAAAGATCGGAAGAAAGTAAAAAGAAAAAGATCGAAGGAAAAACAGAATAATTCCCGATCAATACAGGAAACCAGGAAAGAGAACAGAAGATCTTTTGACCAGATAAATTTTCAGCAGGGTAAATGACTGTCGGCAAAGGAAAACCCATTTTTGAAGTAGTTCTTCCTTTGGGATTGCCATTCAAAGTCGCTCCCGACTAGCGATATCCCGCCCCACATAAACAAAGAGGAAAAGACCGAAACACCCAACTTCCTCTCCAAAAACACTACCCTCGAGAAAATCCTATTGATCTGTGATCGTGCGTGTGATCTTTTGGTTCGATAGGAAATCATGTGCAAAATAAAGTCATGGTGCAGCTATGGTTTGGAATTAGGGTAAAACACTTACCTGTGTGAGTTTTTATACACTATGAGTATTTTATTCCAAGTTTCAGTTTGACCCGACGTTTCCCCTGAATGTTCATTTAAAAGCTAAATGTTGACATCTTGCCCTTCATTTTCGGTTACAAGGAAAATTACTTTTGGCATGAGTATATTGTTTCTCTAAAATATGGTGCTCTCGTGAATGATTTATTTTTCCTTGCTAAAGCATGTTTTCCTTTTAGGTGAAAGAACCCGGTGGACCATTCGGTCCTGCCACCAAATCTTATCCGGAGCCCCATGAATTGATTGTCATTCATGCATCCTCCACCATCGAGTCTGGAGCCCCATGAATTGATTGTCATTCATGCATCCTCCACCATCGAGTATGGAGCCCCACGAATTGATTGCCTAGCGCTGTTCGTCTATCCTCCACCCTCAAATCTTATTCGGAGACCCATGAATTGATTGCCCAGCGCTGTTCATGCGTCCTCCACCATTGAGTTTGGAGCCCCACGAATTGATTGCCTAGCGCTGTTCGTCCATCCTCCACCCTCAAATCTTATTCGGAGACCCATGAATTGATTGCCTAGCGCTGTTTATGCATCCTCCACCATCGAGTTTGGAGCCCCACGAATTGATTGCCTAGCGCTGTTCGTCTATCCTCCACCCTCAAATCTTATTCGGAGACCCATGAATTGATTGCCTAGCGCTGTTCATGCGTCCTCCACCATCGAGTCTGGAGCCCCACGAATTGATTGCCTAGCGCTGTTCATCTATCCTCCATCCTCAAATCTTATTCGGAGACCCATGAATTGATTGCCTAGTGTTGTTCATGCGTCCTCCACCATCGAGTCTGGAGCCCCACGAATTGATTGCCTAGCACTGTTCGTTTATCCTCCACCCTCAAATCTTATTCGGAGACCCATGAATTGATTGTCTAGCGCTATTCATGTGTCCTCCACTATCGAGTCTGGAGCCCCACGAATTGATTGCCTAGCGCTGTTCGTCTATCCTCCACCCTCAAATCTTATCCGGAGCCCCATGAATTGATTGTCATTCATGCGTACTCCACCATCAAGTCCGGAGCCCCACGAATTGATTACCTAGCGTTGTTCGTGTATCCTCCACCATCCTATTCGGAGCCCCATGAATTGATTGCCTAGTGCTGTTCATGTGTCCTCCGTTATCAAGCACGGAGCCTTCGGTGACTGGAAAATATGGTTTTTGTTATTTTCCCGATCGGTTCCTTCGCCAAACATGTGTGTATGTGTATATTATGTTATTGGTGTTTTTTGTTGTTTGTGTTTGTTTGTGTTGTGCAGAGAAAGAAGAAGGAGAGATGGAAGTCGTCATAGACTAATCACGGAAAGGGTGAAGACGGACGAAATCAGTGTTTTATCTTTGCTTTCCTCTTATCTCCGATAAAAGGTAAGTAAAGAGGGGCAACTATCATACCCTAATTTTGTCCGGGGACTATTGTTTGATGGCATGCAACCTTTGGTTGACCGCTTCGAGGTACTTGGCACCCTTTGTTGCACAATACGTGAAGTTCCGAGACATGCCGAAAATCAAAAGGAAGCATTGTTACGCAATCTGTGAAATTCCGTAACATGCCGGAAATCAAAAGGAAGTATTGTTACGCAATCCGTGAGTTTCCGTAACATTCCGAAAGCTAAAAAAGGAGTAATTACATGACCCGTAAGGTTCCGTAACCTTACGGAAAGAAAACAAGTATCGTTACGAAATTCGTAAAGTTTTGTAACGTTACAGAAAAAGAATCACTAAAAAAAGTAAAGGGGTGGTGTATTTAGTAAAAAAAAGGGGTGCAAATAGCAACCAGGCCCACTTGGGCCTTCCATGATGTTCCTCCAAAGGGCGGTTGCTTCTGGAGGAAGCAACCTGGCTCGCTTGGGCGAGCTGAGCTCGCCTGGGCGAGCTGGGTGGCAAGCTCCTCCCCTATTTTCCTATTAATAGGGGGAGGAGTGAAGGAGAAAGGGGTTCAGCCCTTCTGGTACTTCGTAATCACTTAAAATTAGTGAGGAAAATTCTTTCCGTGAAGAAAATCCAAGCCGAGGCACTTCCATAATGTTTCCGTGGGTGATTTCGCGAAGATTTTCAACCGTTCTTCGCCGTTCGTCGTTCGTTCTTCGTCGTTCTTCGGCCTTCAACCGGTAAGTTCCCGAAATCGAACTTTTCAATTCATTCTATGTACCCTTAGTGGTCCCCACTTGTTTCGCGTACTTTTATTTTCATTTCATTTACTTTCCGTACCCCCTTTTGACGTGCTTTAGTCATTTACTTAAGTCATTTTCTCGCCTAATCAAAAAATAAAATAAATTTCCACCGATCATTTGATTTGTAATATCCGTTAATTTCTGTTAAAATGAAATCCGACCGTTCGGTCATGCCGTAACGATGTTGAAAACCAAAAAGAGGTAAAATAATAATCAAAAAATATCTTTTAGTAAAATAAACCAAAAAAAGCAATCGGACGTTTCTCTTTGAGATCTCTCTTTCTTGATTGAATTGACTAATAACTAAAGTGAAACTAAGGCTAAAATCAACTCGCAAAGTCAAGCTCGTCTGCAAAAAATCACTAAAAAGGATTTTAAGGTTCGATACCTCAGTTTTTCTCACCAAGTAAAAATGGATCATTTTAAGGTCCAACGCCTTAAAAGGACCACCTTCCAAGTAAAAAGAATCGCTTGATTCGCCCTTTAGAAAGAACTACGTAGGTCTGATTTCCTCTTCGATGGAGGATACGTAGGAGCAAGAGCCTCGCTTTTGTCGACCTCAAAATAAAAAGAAATAAAAATTTAGATACACAATTTCACACGATTCTAATTTAAGGTTGTTGTCCTTTGGGACAAACGTGAGAGGTGCTAATACCTTCCTCAAACATAAATACAACTCCCGAATCTGGAATATTCTTCATGACCGGTTTCCTTCGGTTTTTCCGACGTTTTCCACAAATATACGTTTGTGGCGACTCCGCGCATTTTCCTCCTTTGGAAGAAGCACCCGATGAGCCTCGCCTCGCTCGCCCGCAAAAGGGTAGGTTGCGACACATGCCTAATGCAGAAGTGATTATATTTTTGGCCTTTAAATTGTATTGAACCTTTCTTCTTTCATCATCATTCCATTCCTCTCTTGGTTTTTCTATAGTTGCATTTCCCACTACCTTTGAAGGAATAAAGGGACCAACTTCAATGGCTTCCCATATATTTAAATCTATGGCTTCAATAAGGATCTGCATTCGGGATTACCAATAGTGATAACCCTCTCCATTAAAGATTGGAGGTCTATTGATTGAATTTCCTTCTGGAAATAAGAAGTTTGCTGAGGCCATTATTCATGAAGCTTCTAAACTTTATACAAGAATGAAGCTCTGATACCACTTGTTAGACAAGTGGCCTCAGATATCTTAAGAAGGGGGGTTGAATTAAGATATTGCAAACTATTTCCCTAATTAAAATTCTAATTCACTTTCTATGCAAGTTACAAATTCCCTTAAAACATAACTCTTAAATAATGATTAAAATAAAACAATCTGAATATAAATATAAAGCAATGATAAATAAAAGAGTTTAAGGGAAGAGAAAGTGCAAACTCGGATTTATACTGGTTCGGCCACACCCTTGTGCCTACATCCAGTCCCCAAGCAACCCGCTTGAGAGTTCCACTATCTTGTAAAATCATTTTACAAGTTCTGAACACACAAGGACAATCCTTCCTTTGTGTTCATAATTCTTTTACAACAAGAGACCCTCGGTCTCTCAATCCCCTTTGATAATTTAGAAAGAAGAGAAGAATTAATCTCTCTTGAAAGAGATAGATTGTACAATCTGAGCACTCAATTAATTCCTTATTGAATTGCAAGTGTATTGGCCAAGGAATTCTTAAGAGGATAAAATGTTTTTTCTCTTTGAGAGAATAAGACTTGTTGTTAAAAACTCTGAGCAAATTCATGTTTTAAGTCATATATATATAGACCTTTGGTGGCCATGTAAAAAACCATTTGAGAAGATGTGACTCTTAGAAATAATTTTCTGAAAATTTCCTCTGGTAATCGATTACAGGATTTGTGTAATTGATTACAGGTTTTAAAATTTGAATTAAAACGTTTATTAACTGCTGGTAATCGATTACCAATATTGTGTAATCGATTACACAGTCTAAAATTTGAATTCAAATTTTTAATAGCTGCTGTAAACCATTTTGGCCACTGGTAATCGATTACCAGAGAGTAAATCTCTTGAAAAACACTTTTTAACTTAGATTACTTGGCCAAACCTTTTGCTATATCAATTAGGAATTCCCTTCCTAAAACACTAGTGATCATCTTGATGTTGTGTCTTGTATTCTTGAATCATTGTCGTGAATTTAAACTTGAAAAGCGCATTTGCATCATTTGCATCAAATCATCATGATCATCATCAAAACATCAAAGTCATTTGCTTCTACAAAAGTATGACAAACCTAAGGTGTCCCATATGAGTACCTAAGTTTGTATTGAAACTAAAAATAAGAACAAACCTACCTAATGAGTCCCTATGTATGTGAATCATGAAGATGATGGATGCATGGGTGATTTTACAAAAGAGGGTTGCACCACTCAACATATTGATCATACCACCTATCATAGGGATTCGGTGCCTCATAATACCTATTTTGGGCACCAACAAAGCACAAGGAGTTAAGCTCTTACGAACCAAACCCTCATCCAACAACTCCTTTACTTGAGGAATAAACTCAAGCCCAAGAGGTGTGGCAATGCTAACAAGTGTCTTTTTACAAAGGAGAAAATATGGAGGTTGCCTAAGAGGGGAAATTTCTTTAATATTTGTCTTTATTTCAAAATGTCTTTCCTTCTTAGCTAGCCTCTTAGAGGAGACACTTACCTCCTTACACTCCTCATTAACCATTAAAGGTTGTCTTCTTCTTGTGGATAAATTTCTTTACTAGATTCTTCCCATTTTGCTTCTTCATTTTCACTAGAGGAAGGTGAAGTAGTAGCCTTATCTTGGCTACTATAAATGTCTTGGCTCCTCATAATCATGGTTTTCTAGGTGGGGCATTGAGAAGTAATGTGTCCTCTTCCAAGACATTTAAAGCACTTTATAGAGCTAGTCTTTTCTTGCATACTAGCCTTAGGGGGTTGCTTTTCTATTGTCTTCCCCTTATCATCTTTGGGCTTAGAAGGTGCTGCCCCTAAGATGCCTAGACCTTGGTCTTTCTTTGGATAAGAATGAGAGCCATAAGATTTTAAAGTAGACTTTCTTTAAAATTTTTGCTCTACCCTTATTTCTCAATCTAAGTAAGCCTCTACATTGTCCTTCTCATGGAAGTATGGGAGGTTAATGTTAGCCTCTTGAGGCTTTCTTTCATTTTCTCTCCTATGGGAGTGAGGTCTAAGATGTGACCTATGCCTTCCTTTATAATAGTCAGGAAGTTCTTCACTTAGGCTTTTGTAAGAGTTATGATTATTATATGAGGCATGCTTTTCTCTTTTCATTTCTTTTATTATTTTTCTTCTTTCTTCCTCTCGTATTTTCTCTCTTTCATCTTGACTTATTTCTTCCACTCTTTTTTTCCTTTTTCTTTTCTCTCTTGTTTTTCTTTCCACAACTTAAAGGATCTCAACTCATCTAATATCTTATACAAGGGGTCCTTAGGAGTAGAACCTTCACCATTAACACTAGATGAAGAATGAAGACTTATGTTGTTTCTTAAGTTGTGGTTCTTTCTTGTTGAGGATTTGAAAACAAAAGGTAACAGAAAATATGGCTAAAACTAGCCAAAATAAACATTAAAAGAGGTGTGAAAGATAAGGTAAAAACTAATTGGTAAAAGGCAAGCTATCTAGGCAGTTTGACAATGGAAGGTAAAGGAAATAATCCTTGCCTTCAGCTGGATTAATCTCTCTCTTTTTCTCTCTTGCATATTCACTCTTGCTATTCTTTCTTTCCTCAACCTTCTCTTTTTCTTTTTTATTTTTCTGATTTTTTTCTTTTTCTATTTCTTTTTTTTCTTTTTCTTTGTCTTCCTTCATCTTTATTTCTATTTCACTCTCTTTTATTGGTGTCTCTCTCTCCTGTTGGTCATCTTCATCTTCCACAACTTCCTTAAGTTCAACTAAGTCAGAAATGGGTTTAAGTGTCGGCTCAGCTGCCAACTGTTGTTTATGCTCCTCCACCTTCTTCTCAGCTTTTCCTTCATCAACATGGGTTGCCATTCTGCTCCTTGTCATGACAGCTTTGCACTCCTCTTTTAGATTTTTCTCAGTGTTAGCACTAAAGCTGCTTGACGGTCGATTCGCCAACTGTTTAGCCAGCTGTCCCACTTGGACTTCCAAATTCTTTATGGAAGACTCTGTACTCTTCTTATTTGACATAGATACCTGCATAAATTAAGCTAGAGTCTCTTCCAACTTCGTTGTCCGATCATAGAGACTAGGCCCTTGTTGTTGTGGCCTTGTGGATGGTCCACCCTGGTCTTTGTTGAAAAGATTTCCAGGGTGATTTCTCCACTGTCCCTGTTGTTGACTATACTGTTGGCCATGCTGGAATCTAGAGAATCCACCGGCATTGAAATTGTGTCTTGGCTGGTTCCCCATATAATTGACTTCATGAGCTGGTTCTTCATTGGGGATACAACAGCCAGAATCATGAGCTCCACCACAGATGGCACACCCTGCAACCTACAAAACAGTAGATGGTAAAGATTGTGCAGAATGTATTTGAGTTAGCAACTTACATAGTGTTTCGGTCAATGCTTCCAATTGCTTGGACAACAATTTGTTTTGTGCCAACAATGCATCTTGTGATGAAAGCTCTAGCATGCTTCTTTTTGTTGGAATATGGGCTCTATCTCTCAAAATAGCAATGTCACTTGAAACCATATTTTCAATAAGTTCCATGGCTTCTTCGGGGGTCTTTAACTTTATTTTCCCCCAGCAAAAGTGTCTAACAGCTACTTGGACTACGGTCTCAATCCGTCAATAAAAATGTTGAGCTGTATTGGTTCTGAAAATCCATGAGTGGGTGTCTTTCTCAGTAAGCCTCTAAATCTTTCCAATGCCTCACTCAAAGATTCATTTGGAAATTGGTGGAAGGATGAAATGGCAACTTTCCCTTCAGTTGTCTTAGACTCTGGAAAGTACTTCTTCAAAAATTTCTCAACCACTTCATCCCAAGTCTTAAGACTATTGCCTTTGAACGAGTGAACCCACCTTTTAGCCTCTCCAAACAAAGAGAATGAGAACAAGCTCAATCGAATTGCATCTTCAGGCACACCATCCAATCAAATAGTGTTGCATATTTCAATGTATGTGACTAGGTGCACATATGGGTCTTCATTTGGCAACCCGTGAAACAAATTATTTTGAATTAATTGAATCAATGATGGAAGGTATGTAATGGTCTAGGCTTGGACCTCCGGTTGTGCAATGCTAGTGAAAAATTAAGGTACACTTGAACTTGAATAGTCTTCAAGGGTCACTCTCCTTGGCTGCTCAGCCATGATAGTGTCTCCTCTAACTTCTGTATGAGATTGCCCTTGAGTAGGAAAACTAGAAGATGCCTCAGAAGATCGAGGTTCTTCTCCTGGAGTTGCTACTGCTTCTAAGTCCTGCAAAACATTTCTAATTCTCTCCGCGTTTCGTCTATTGCAAGTAGCATTAATCTCCAAATCTATGGGAATTAAATCACCTGCAGCAGATCTCCTTTGCATACAAAACAAGCATAACAACAATTATCCAATTCCAAAGAACAATAAATTCTGCAGTAACTAAAATATACACAAAAAGAATCAATGAATCCAAGAAAACAATATAAAGCAATGCCTTAAAACTGAACTGAACGCATCTAATGAATTAAGTTCCCCAGAAACGGCGCCATAAATACTTGTTCGCTTCCCCACACAGTTCCTTTTTATTAAATTTACAAAAACTTATATCAAAGGGGAAATGATATACCGGAAAGCGCACCGGGTCGTCAAGTATTTAAAATTAAAATAGAGTGATCCGAGTATCGAACTCAGGGAACTTGATTATTAGACAAAGTTTTATTCAGAAAAAGGGCATTGTGTGAACAACATTGATAATTGAGAATATAAACAAAAGTAAACTATATTCTATGTTAAAAAAACATTAAATACAAGTAATTAAAAGTTAACAGCAATAGGTAAAAAGTGTTGGGTCTTTCTAACAAACGAGTTGATGCATATGAAGATATTTCTCTAATTGATTATGATCTTGTGTTCTATGCTGAAGCCTAAAGTACTAAGCCTCGATCCCTTGTAAGTTTAGACTAATTTAACCCAAGCTTCATCCTCAGATCCCTCTTGTTGGACTAGGCTTAACTTAAACAGCATTATCAGCACAACAAAATAAGAAAACTAAAACCCTGCAATCCATCCCTGGTAATGCAGTTATTTAGCCCTGCTTCTATCAAGTTCTAAGACAACAATACATTTCCCAATGCTAAAGTCACCTAACAGTATGCACAAGTGGGTGATCAGACCAAGAGCATGCAGTAATTAAGCATTGAACACACAAAACACAATTAATTAGATATGAAAGTAATTACATCAACTGTTCATTAGAAATCCCTAGCTAGGGTTTTTTAGCCAGCCATACAAGGAACCCTAATACAAGTGAGACAGAAAGTATAGAGCAAGTTTTGCTTACACAGGAAGGGGGATCCCTCCTCTTCTTGGCACCTCATAATCACTCAAACACTCTATAATCTCTCAAAGTGATGAACCCTAGCTTCCTTGCTTAGTTGTTGTCTCTCTGCTGCCTCCAAAGCACTCTTCTCGAATTTTTATGCAAAAATATCCAGCTCTAGTAAAGGTATTGTGTCCTTTAATTATGACAAATCAGGCTTTAAATAGGCTCTGAAATCGCGATGTCGCGCTTAGTGCCACCATCGTGCTTAGCACGAGTAAGTGGATTTGGGCTTGGCACCAGTCATGCACTGAGCCTGACAAGAGACGAATGTCTCGCTTAGCGAGCTGATCTCGCGCTTAGCGCACAGGCTCGATTCTTGTGCTCTTCTAGATTCTCTCATCACACTAAGTGTGCTGTAGCTGCGCGTAGCGGTAGATACGAGCTGAGCCCACAGGTTCCGCTTAACGCGACTGCTCCTTTTAGCACTTCAAGACTTTAGCCTCTTTTGACCTGAAATTGTACATATTTTATCATTAATTCCAATTAAAGATACTCTAATGACAGGTATCTAAACATATCATAATTTATTTACAAATTCCTACAAAAGAACTATAAATTGGGGAAATTATACATGTTTTGAAAAAGTTTTTTATACAAAAGTTAGTCGTATAAGATGACTAACATCTACCCTGAGGTTCATCAGAACCCTAGGGCCTTCTTTAGCAGCTCTAGCCCAATCCTCTTAGAGTCTTCTATCCAATACCCTTGGGGGGGTAGGATTACATCATCCCCTCCCCCTTGCAAAGGATTTGACCTCAAATCCAGAGGTTCTTGATACTCTGGGCTTCTTCCCTTAACACTTCTAAAAAGAATAAAAGCATATATATTAGTGGTGTTGGGTATGTTAGAGTAGCGTAAGGTCTGCAAACCCCTTTCCTGGGCATCTTCCTATAAGGGAACATGGTTCCTCACCAACTCAATGAGTGGTGCTACAAGTATAGAAAAATATGGGACCAACCTTTTGTAAAAGTTTGTTAAGTCATGGAAACCCCAAATTTCCCTTATACTTGGTGGAGTGGGCCACTCAGAAATGACCTTTATTCTCTTAGGGTCTGTGGGGACCCATTGATCACAATTTACAAAATTAAGGAAAGTAATGTAATAAAGCATACATTTTTCTATATTTTCATGTTGATTACTCCTACCGAAAAGTATGACAAACCTAAGGTGTCCCATATGAGCATCTAGGTTTGTATTAGAACCAAAAATAAGAACAAACCTACCTAATAAGTCCCTATGTATGTGAATCATGAAGATGTTGGATACATGGGTGATTTTACAAAAGAGGGTTGTACCACTCAACACATTCATCATACCACCTATCATAGGGATTTGATGCATCATAATACCTATTTTGAGCACTGACAAAGCACAAGGATTTAAGCTCTTACGAACCAAACCATCCAACAACTCATTTACTTGAAGAATAACCTCAAGCTCAAGAGGTATGACAGTGCTAAGGGAGGTTTCCCTTGATAGGAGAAGGTAGAAGGATTGTTAAGAAGGAGTGCTCTTTTGATATCATCTTTTGTTGCAAAATGATTTTCCTTGTTAACAATCTTCTTGAAAGAATCTTTTTCCTCTTTTTTCTTCTCCTTGGCCTTTGAAGACAAGGCCTTACTATCCTTCTTTTTCTTTTGTTTTTGTAGTTTTTCTTCCTCATCCCTCTTAACAGCTTTGGGCTTAGAAGGTGCAGCCCCTAAGATGCCTTGATGAGGACATAACTAAGGGCAAGGACCATGAAGCACTTGAAGGGCCCATGACCAAAGGCAGACTTAAAAGGGCCCAACACAGTGATGAGGACACAACTAAGGGCAAGGACCATGAAGCACTAGAAGGGCCCATGACCAGAGGCAGACTTAAACAGGCCCAACACGTCACAAAGACAAGGCTGGTTATTTGTATAACTGCCATTGATGCTGATTGAAGGCCCATGTTTCCATTATTTTTATTTTTATTTTATTATTGCAATTAAATAAATAATTTGGTGGTTGTGGTTGAAACCTATGCCTTTTTAGCTGCACCAATTTATTTCATTTTTAGGGTTTGGTGAACTATATATATTTTCGTCAAAATGAATGAAGGCACTTTTGGCATTCTTTTCAAATACGTGAGAAAGCTTCTCTCAGGGTTCTTGTTGAACCAAATTCTGACTTATCAAGGTTGATTCCTTGTGGCGTCATTGTGACTTATCTTCCATCTCTGGAAGTGACGCCCCTCCTCGTCAACAATCCTGTATCAAACGTTCCGCCCTGTAAGATTCACGTCATGCCTTGACCTTGGTCTTTCTTTGTATAAGAGTGAGAGCCATAAGATTTTGAAGTAGGCTTCCTTTTAAGTTGGTGCTCTACCCTTATGCAAAGTTGGACTAGGTCATCTAGGTCCCTATATGGAAGGAGCTCAACCTTGTCCCTCACTTCCATATTAAGTCTACTAAGGAACCTAGCAATACTTGTTCTTTCCTCCTCCCTAAGCCCATCTCTCAAAAGGAGTAGTTCCTTTTGTTGCTTATACTCTTCAACGCTCATACTCCCTTGTCTAAGCCTTTGGAGCTTGTCCATAAGATCCCTTTTATAGTAGGAGAGGATGTGTCTCTTTCTAAGGACACTTTTCAAGTCATTCCAATACTCTACTGGAAGATCCCCATGAATCCTTCTTTCTCTAACAAGGGAAGTCCACCAATAGAGGGCATATCCTTGGAAGCTAAGGGTAGCCAAAGGAACCTTCCTTTCCTCACTTGTGTGATGACAAGCAAAGAGTTGCTCAACCTTCATTTCCCAATCTAAATAAATCTCTACATTTTCCTTCCTATCAAAGTATGGGAGGTCAATGTTAGCCTCTTGAGGCTTTCTTTCCTTTTCTCTCCTATAGGAGTGAGGTCTAGGATGTGACATATGCCTTCCTTTATAATAGTTACTAAGTTCTTCACTTAGGGTCTTGCAGGAGTCATGACTACTATAGGAGGCATGTTTTTCTTTTCTTAACTCTTTTAGTATTTTCCTTCTTTCTTTTTCCCTTATTTGTTCCCTCTCATCTTGACTTATTTTTACCATTTCTTTTCCTTTTTCTTTTCTTTCTAGTTTTTCTTTCCATAACTTGAGGGAACTCAACTCATCTAATATTCTAGATAGAGGGTCCTTATGACTAGTACCCTCACCATTAACACTAGATGAATGATGACTCATGTTGGTTCCTAAGTTGTGGTTCTTTCTTGTTTAGGGTTTGCAAAAGGGTAAAAGCTAGGGTTCAAAAGAACTCAACATAAGCATGATAAGCAAGAAGGAAGTATTATGCAATAACAAGATAAACTAGGTGTGACTAGTAAAGAAAATAAGATATGAAGGTAAGCAAGAAATTAAAGTACAAGAAATGTAAACTAGGCGGATCCTAAGAGTGTTTGGATGACCCCATTTAAGGTTCCCAACAAAACACTCATTATCCTAAGGGAAAAAATTGCCTAAAATTATTACACACGAATGGAAGTTTGGTAACCTATTGGAGGCTCCCAACACACTTCTAATGAAAGGCCTTTTTGTTACAAAATTTGAAAGCAATGAAGGTAAACATACAAGTGTCCTATTACCAAAAAAAATCCTCAACTTTGGTAGCTATTCTCTCTTTGATGTTTCACTCAATTTGGAGTTCTTCTAAGTCCAATGGCTCTTAAGGTGGTTGGCCCCTTGCTTTTTGACTCAAATTCTTCAATGGATGACACCAATCCTCCTTTCAAATTCCCTATATGGCAACTCACAAAAGAGGAAACAAAGAAACAAGCAATAACCAAAGACCAAAAATGAAATGAAAGTTAAACCAATAGAGTTTTAACAAGACAAATTTTCAAGGATTATTCAACAATTAAAGCAATGAAAAGCACATAAAAGAGAAACCTAGAATGGCTTTAGAGTAGATTAAAAAAAAGCTATAAAAAAGGACTCAAGAAACCTCTAGTTTTGGAACTTGTTTTCACACTACTTTTCAATTGAAATTTCAGAACTAAGATTGGTCTAAAATAAGAACTAATTATAGAACAAATTTTGAGTCAAATCAATAAGCACACTTCCCTTTCACTTTTTTTTCCTAGACACTGATTTTCTGCCAAATTGTATGATTTTTATTATTTTTTCCTTTTATCCAAATCATTGGGTTCTTTTTTCTAGTCTTTCTACAAATGTCAGTAAAATTTGCAGCTCAGAATTCGCAGTTACCAATTCCCAGTAATTTTTACAAGTTCGTATATTGAAGCTACCAACACCAACGATTTCAGACTTCAAATTTGTTAAGCATGGTATATTGGTTGCCTTAGGCTTACTTTCAACTTTCCTTCGTATGTTAAACTCACTATGCTTGTTTACCACAGTTTTAGGAGTTCAACATTCACTTAGGATCAAAATTTCAGCTAGCAATTCAATCACCAAAACTCAAATTCACAATAGACACAATCATAAGGAAACCTAAAAGTTCAAGAAAAGGTTCACAATCAAAGACTCTCTAAGAATTATTCATGAACATGTTAAGGACTAATTAACAAGAAAGATTTGACTCAACTCAAATAATAGGCTAAAAAATTTCATACACTTATGAAAAAATGAGTTAGACAAAGAAATAAGAAAATAAAATTTAGCATAACATAAGGAATCTTATGTGACAAGTTTCATGACTAGACATGACTTCTATGAAAAAACTACAATGAGTGAACAAGAACCAGAATTTTAATGTTTTTGTAAGAATTTTACAGTTTAGGTTTCAACCACAAAAATAGAAAGACAAAGCTCAAAGGAACCTAAACTCAACACAATTCATGGTTCAAGAACAAGAACCAGAAATTTGAACCATAGAAAATCAAATCTAGCTTCTATAGCAAGTTTAAACGGTGGAAATTCTAAAGAATCATGTTAAAAACATTCAACACAAGACATGTGAGGAAATACATGGAGAAAGAAAAAAATGAAGAAACAACAATGGAGGAGAAGGTAAAGCTGAAAATTAATGGAGGTTTAAGGAGCACCTACTTGAAGCTCTTGTGCTTTGATACCACTTGATGGAAGCTTGGTTGAGAAGCTTCTATGGAGACTGGATCTTTGAGCTTCACTAAGGTCCTTTAATGGTGATTTTCAACCATGGAGTTGCAGTGGAAGATAAAGGAGAAATGGGGAGAGGAGGCGCCATACACTAGGGAATAAGCCTTGGAAGATGAAGGTTCACCACCAAGAGAGTGTCTTGGATAAGAATCTTAGAGAGGAAGCTTCAATGGAGGAAGAGAATGAGAAAGAGAGAGAGAGAGAGAGAGAGAGAGAGAAAGTGGCATGTAAAATTGAAGAAAGAAAGGTAGAGAATTTGAACTTTGAAGTGTGTCTTACAAGATTCTCATTCATCAAAGTTGTGACAAGTGTTACACATGTTTCTATTTATAGCCTAGCCAATGACTAAATGAAATTTTATTTTCGTTTAATGTGAACCTAAGACGAATATTCCAAGGATATGTGAAAGGCATCTTAGCATATTCCAAGAATATGCCAAAGGCATCTTAACATATTTCCTTTAGATGCCACAAGAATGGAAGATGTGACTCTAACACATGGAAAAGGAATATGCCAAAGGCATCTTAGCATATTCCTTTAGAAGCTAGAGGGGGGACTACACACACCCCTCCAATAGCTAAGCTCACCCTATGCCAAAATACATGAAAATACAAAAAAGTCCATACTACAAATACTACTCAAAATGCCCTGAAATATAAGGTTAAAACCCTATACTATTAGAATGGTCAAAATACAAGGCCCAAAAGAAGGAAAACCTATTATAATATTTACAAATAAGAGTGGACCCAACCTTGGCCCATGGGCTCAAAAATCTACCCTAAGGTTCATGAGAATCCTAGGGCCTTCTTTAGCAGCTCTAGCCAAATCCTCTTGGAGTCTTCTATCCAATACCCTTGGGGGGTAGGTGTTAATCGGTCAATACGACTAACTTTTATGGAAAAAACTGTTGAAAATTGTACACAACTCCTCCCATGTATAGTTGGTTTTGGTAGTATTGTAATTACTTTTTGATAATTTAGCTAATAGATACTTTAGTATCCCAATTTTGTGTATTTAGTGATCATTCCACTTCAATTTCAGGTAAAATAGGCAAGATTGGTGAAGTGCAGATTTCATGAACTCACTAAGCCACTCATCTTCTGGCTAAGCACATCATTCGCTAAGCGCCCCATCTGATGGCTAAGCGCATGGACAATTCTGGAAGAAGGATGAGTTGTATAAAGGCGTTGAGTGAAAGCCAACTTGCTAAGCACACCGTCTTCACCTTCAGGCTGAGCCAGTGTGACTGGCGCTAAGCCAAAAGTCACTTACATGCGCTAAGCTAGCTCATCATCCGCTAAGCGCGCGTCCACCGACAAGATTGCGTATTTAAGATGAAATCACATTTTCTGAAGGGGGTTTTTGAGTTTTTTGAGAGTTTTTGGCTATGGAGAGACTGAGAGAGAGCTGAGCTTGAAAAGGAAGCCATCTTGCGGAGCTTTGTATGAGATTTTGAGAGATTGTGAGGTTTCTAGAGTTGGAGGAGACATCTCCACTTCTTGTATTTCTTCTATCTTTCATCTTCTCTTCTCATTGTTGTAAAGGAAGCTTCCCTACTATGGAGAGCTAAATCCTCAGTTGGTTCTTCCTATGGGGTACTTGATGTAAATACTTTCATATCTATCTAATGATGTTTTATGTGTTCACTGTGCTATCAGTACTTAATTCTAGTGTGCCTTTGCCTTGATCATGCACTTGCATGCTTAGTTAGGGTCACTCAACATTGGGAAATGGTTTGATCCTTAGAACCTGATAGGACAGGGCTAGCTTATCATATTTTCGTAAGACATCGAGGTACGATAACCTAGTTTTTGTTATATTATGTCTTAATGTGGTTCTGGTTAAGTTTAGTCCAACAAAAGGGATTTGAGGGCGACGCTTGATTAGGATTAGGCTAAACATGCACGAGACATCGGGGTTTAGTAGTCTAGGAGACAACACAGAACACATGAACATTGTTAGGCAGAGAACATCATTAATAACATCAGTCATCCAGTAGGAAGACAAACACGTTTTTTTATCTATCTTCACACACCACTACTCACGTGATTTACTTTTGAATAGTTTAGTTTGCATACTTGTCCATACCACACACCAAACTTTCATCCAAGGACACTTATTTACTAAACCACAACTTTACCAAGTAAAACAAGTTCCCCGAGAGTTCAATACTCGGTATTCACTTACCATTTTATACTACTTGCACGATCCAGTGCACTTGCTGGCCGTTGAACAGTAGGATTGCATCACCCTAATTACATGAAGGGGTATGTCTTAATTGAATCTAAATAATGATCAAGTACAAAGTTTTGGAAATAATCTATTCAACTAACAACTAAAACGTTTCAAGGGTTTCTAGAATGGCTAGGGGCACTGCGATCAAATGATCCCTTTGAACTAGACTTTCGAGAAGACATCTTCAAGAATGTGATCAAATCACGGCAAAAGTAAAATGAATGATAAGACGTTCAATAGCCATGACCACAAAAATGCCACATGGCATCAACCATCTACTCGATAAGCCGACGTTGCCTCTCTAAGACAATATCGACTCAGGGGCAACTGTTTAGGGGTAAATGTCAACTTTACACGTGATAGACACATGGCACGTAACTTAAATGCACATTGACCGAGTTGAGGATAATAAGCCAACGACAAGATCAATAGTAACATAAGTCGAAGATGCCTTAGCAGTGACCGAATTATGATAAGTCCACACTAAGTTTATGACGGTCCTTAGAGGGGCCCAAATGCAAACACTTGTAATAAATCACTTGACTAATCGTGTCATGACATGAACACTATAAATAAACATCTTGTAATCACATTAGATATAACATTTCTCTCACACTCAACTACATGATTTCTAAGATCTCTCTCTAATTCTCTATTCTCCTTCATTCCATCCCATGTTGCACAAAACAAATCATACTCTGTATCCTACACTATAACCTTATTATTATTATTATTATTATTATTATTATTATTATTATTATTATTATTATTATTATTATTATTATTATTATTATTTAGACTTGTATTTTTAAAATATCTAATTCTTTTAGTAAAACAATAACAACGAATTCAATTATTATCATATATAAATTACTTAATCCTCTCAACGTTAGTCCATTCTTAATGATTTTTAAATAATCCAACTTGTTTACTCAAAATTCTAACGCAAATACCATTACTTGTGACACCTATATTAGATTTACACTCGTGTTATGCGGTTGAACTAACAAAATTATTTTAAATTTTATTCAATTATAGTATATTTTTATTTTAATATACTACATATTATTAAAAAGTAAAATAAATAATTTAATAAATACTTGAAAAGGTGTCAAATATTTTGTATAATTATAAATACTATCAATATTATTAGAAAAATAATCTCATATTATCAATATTATCTAGTAAAAGAGCCTTGAAATTATTCTAACCGTTGATTGAAATTTCAACTTTTCAATAGGCGTCAGATAATTTAATTTAAGGTTCAAATTGATTTTAATAAAGAATTAAATTCTTCACATTAATCTTATTTATATATAACTTTGATATTAAATACGTAGTATCATTCTCTTTATAATACAATTTTGATAATTTTTTTATTAAATAAATAATTAACAAAAAAACTCAATAAATAAATTATATATAGATATATAAATATAATTTATTTTTATTAAATATTAAATACTACATATTTTATAATAATATAAAATTAGTTTTCTTTCAAATCTTAAATATTTTGTAGATGTTATAATAATAATAATAATAATAATAATAATAAAACATAAAAATAACATTTTAGTTTAATATATTACATGTATGTGTATGTTTTTGGGTAATGTAGATTTGAACTAATATAAGTCGTTGATGGAAATTTGAATTTTACAATAATTGTTGAGATAATTTAATCAAATATAATAGTCCTAATTATATCAGTGAAGAATTAAATTATTCACATTAATTATATTCATTTTACAATTTTCATAATTGTAACTTAGTAAAATTTATTTAAAATCTAAAAGATCATAAACTAAAAGTTTATATATACATATATAAAGGCTAAAATAATAACATTAAATATTATTGTATTATTATTAAAAGTTAAATATATTTTAAAATTAATGATTCGTTGTATTTTAATTTAATTACTAATTGAGGATAAAAATTAAGAAATAAATAATTCTGTACATAGCAAAGTATATAGTTAATATGATAGGATTAATTCTTAATGATTAAATTTATGCAAACAAAATTAAAAATATAAAATAAAAGGACATAATTATTTAATATGGTTTTGGTCCACTAATAGATAATGAATTTTTCATTGTCTTTCTTAGACCTAAAAATTAATCATTGCAAAACTGGTTAATTTATATTATTTTTTATTTTTAAAAAATGATTTTCGGTATAAATGAGAGAGAATTTTAAAATGATTATAAAAATTATTTTTATGGATGATATAAGTATCCATCCATAAAAAATATTAATGGATTGATTGGATAAATTTTATAAAAGAAATAATATAATTATCCATCCAGAATAAAAGACTTGATTTTTTTTATTAATCTTTCAAAGTCTCATTTCAATTTAATCTTAGTTTAAAATATTTACTAAAACAAATTAAGAGCTAAAATACGCTACACTTAATATTTTAACATGTTTTATAATTTTATATAAACTAAATTGCATAATGTATAAATTTTCAAGAATTGAATTTAACATATATATTCAAAGGAAATAATTAAACGGGACAAGGGGAGCGGCCGAGCCGGTCTCTGTCTGTCTCTCGTATCTGGGAAACTGTGGTGCAAGAAGAAAAGGATATTCTATGTTGGTTAAATTCATATTTAGGTGGTTTAATTTTATTTTAATGTTTAAGTAGATTCTGTAAGTAGTTCAATTAAGTCTTTTAATTATTTAAAATAATTCAATTAAATTTTTTCTGTCAGTTAAATATAAATATTATTAATAAATCATCTATGTGTTGGTTGTTGTTGCTGAAATGTATTAACATTAATAATGTGAATGAGATATATCAGGTGGGATTGTATTGTTAGCATTAACACTTAATTGATAACAAAAATCCAATTCAACCATCTTAAATAATTAAAGGATTCAATTGAATTACTTAATAATTAGAAATATAATTCAACATTGAAAACAAATTAACTAAATAATAATTTAACCTGCTATGTTCAAGCTAATCGTATTCACAAAAAGAGGAGTAATTCATTTGGCTTCTTTTTCCGAAACTTCTTGAAAACTTTTTAAATCAAGAAAAGGGAGAATAAATAATTAATTGGGCAAATGAATAGTTGAAATCTGGTCAAACCTTAGAAATGAAAAGGACCGCAGATATCGACAAGCCAAGCAATAGACTAAACAAAGAATCCTTCAACCCTAAGCAAACCACCTAACGACCAACCAACTGACTACATATAAAATAATCATGTGCTTTTTAATGCTTTATATAAAAATCAATAGTTTAAGGTTACACACTCTTTAATATTTTTGTTATTCTTTAATACATATTAGACAATATAAATTTTTGAATAGAACTTATCAAATAAAAAGTAAGATTCATAAATTCTCTGCAATTTTTAATAAAATTTAAGAAATAACAGTATATTTAAAAGAATATGTTAGAAAATATGTTACAATCATTTATATATGTAAAAAAAATTTCTAGAAATATTTATTATATAAAATATAAAAAACACTTAACACTTACTAAGTAATTTAAAATGTTTACTATGACATTCAATGTATTTATATTAAGTATTTAGGAATAGAAAATAAATAATTTTATATTTTAAAGGCTAAAATATGTTTTAGATCACTCATAATGTAGTGAATTTTATTTTGAGTCTCTATTAAAAAATAATTAGTGTAGAGTTCCTAATTTATTAAAATTTTATTTTAGGTCCTTGTTCTTAGAATCTTTCATCTAAGTGAAGATGTATCAATTAATTTAAAAAAAAAATACGATTTGTGGAAGTTTATAATGCTGCCAATATTCATTTGAAATATCAAATTATAATTTTTGGCAACTAAAATCTGTCGGAATCAATTAAAGTATAAAAAATAGGAATTTTGTCTTTGCTTTTGTTCATCGCTGAAGTTTTAATTTCAAATCCAACACTTTTCACACCTTAAATTGTTATTCAATTAAGCTTACTATAACAAAACACACAATAAATAAATTGGTCTAAGACAACATGATGAACAGAGGGCGGACAGAAAAAAAAAAAAAAGTCTTGCTTCCTTTTAGAATAAACAAACACAACGGGAAGTTTCCTCCCTATGCACAACCTTCTTCGTTGGCAACATAATGGGCTGCACCGTCAGTGATGTAAGCTTCATTGGAGCTTGTAGGCCTAGGATCTTCTTCATCAATGGATTCATTTACTTCTTGGAAGATGAATGACATCAGAATGGAGAAAGGAAGAGAGAGAGAAGACGCCACTTCAAGGAGAAGATGAGTCTAGAAGAAGCTCACCACCATAGGAGGCCATGGATAAGAGCTTGGAGGAAGAAGGAGATGAATGAAGGGAGAGGAAGAGAAGAACACGAAATTTTGTGCTCTAAATGAGCTCTGAAATCTAAAGTTTAATATTAAAATGATCAAAGTTGAAAAAATGCACACACATGACCTCTATTTATAGCCTAAGTGTCACACAAAATTGGAGGCAAATTTGAATTTCAATTCAAATTTCACTTGAATTTGAAATTGAATTTGTGGAGCCAAACTTTGGAGCCAAAATTTCACTAATTATGATTAGTGAATTTTAGTTATGGTTCAGTCCACTAATCCAAGATCAATTCCAAGATTCTCCACTAAGTGTGCTTAGGTGTCATGAGGCATGTAAAGCATGAAGGACATGCACAAAGTGTGACTATATGATGTGGCAATGAGGTGTAGTAAGCAAATGCTCACCTCCCCCTCCAAAATTTAATTGGATTGGGGTTCTACCAATTCAATTAAATTTATTTTCAACCACACACATCAAATATTCACTTAGTGCATGTAAAATTACAAAACTACCCCTAATACAAAAACTAGTCTAGGTGCCCTAAAATACAAGGGCTGAAAAATCCTATATTTCTAGGGTACCCTACCTATAATATGGAGCCCTAAATAAAATGACCAAATATAATGACATCCTAGTCTAATATGTACAAAGATAATTGGACCCAACCTTGGCCCATGGGCTCAGAAATCTACCCTGAGGTTCATGAGAACCCTAGGGCCTTCTTCAGCAGCTCTAGCCCAATCCTCTTGGAGCCTCTTGCTCATGGCTCTAGTGACTGGTCCCTTCCTAGGGAGGATTGCATCAGTTAGACCCATCATTCTCCGTTCTACTATGTAGAGTGGCCTCACAATCAAGGAGGAACATTGTTTGACACCTTTTCAAGCATTGAACTAGATTGAGATTTGAAACCAGATATAAATTGTAGATCAGAAAATCGAACAAGTTTCAATTTTTAAATGAAAACTCCATTAATTTGCTTATAAAAAATAAGAATAAATTTTTCGTGATATACATTTACCAAACAATGCACAATTACTTAAATGCATATAATTACTTATATATATATATATATATATATATATATATTAACTCAGTACACATCATTCACATAACAGAAAGTAAATTAGTTCATACATATAATTAAATTTGTGATTTACATCCTCAGTTAAAAAAGAATTATAGATTCAACTATGAAGGAGTTGATTAACAAAACTCAAATCTCTCCCAAAATAGTCCCAACGTCATCACGTTGGCTTGACGACTCCACTAAAGAATTTTACTTCACGTACTCTACTGCTGTCCATTTGCTCCCACGAATGAAGGTTCACGATCATCACAGGTACCAACCACATGGTACAAAACCTGCAAGGATGAGTTTATTATAAAAGAAATCAACACAAAAATCAAATGAGCATGATTAGTAAGAAAACATTAACAAATACCATAATCATGCACAAACATCCATTAGTCCAACATATGCTCAACAAGTAGTCATCAACATTCCACAATTCCAATCAATCATGCTTAGTATGATGCATGCACCTGACCTCAACTCTCAAATACAATATGGAACCATTCATCGGGAAATAGCCTAAGCATGTCCACGAGACACTCTCACTTACGAAAATTAGGCAACAAGTGTCGAAGTCCTCCTGTTGTGCACAGGCAACTCCCCCCCTCCCCATGGTGATCAGCCTGAGCCTCAAGGGAGTTCCAAATTGAGTGACATGTCCCCAAGTACAACTATTTCCCCTTATGAGAAACTACAAGTACTTATTGACAAAGTTTATACTATTTCAATGCGATATGAAGTATGAAACATGAGCACCATCAATCCACTGATCGTGGATAATTAAAGATTCTAAGCCATCCCCCACCAGATCAATGCTTAAAACTCTTTAACCACTCTATTTCCCCCACCAGGGATATCCATTATGGTCACAATTATACTTTTGGCAAGTGTACCAATTGTCATTGCAAGTTACACATTTATAAGAAGAGTTCGTCTCCATAGGGACTTGAGTTACTTAATTCATTTGGATAAAGGTTATCAGTTCAATAGTTATGTACAAATTTAATCAAATGTCATTGGTTTTGGTTCAATTAACTAAAGATAACTTAAAGTAAAAAAATAGTGAAAATAACAGGTTTACGGAAATACGGGAATGGAAATAACAGAATTTAGTGCGTCGAAAATAAGTAAAATTATGGCAACAATAATAATGACTTTAATTAATTCAAGAAAACATAGGATTGAATTTCATCATTCATACCCTTAATATCCTAATAAGATTAACATATATGAATCGTTTTCTAACATTACTGATGCACACATTAAGTTATCCTAAGTCGATCCCTCGCACTTGGGACCTAAGAATATTTACTAAATTTGATCCCTTACATATGCAGTAAAAACCCAACATTACAATTATATTCTCAAGCTTTTTGCAATCAAAACTTTATGCTCTATTCCTAGAATGTAACGTAACGTAAAGAGTAAAATCATTTAGTTCAAATTCTAAGATTACTTTCAATTCTCACTTAAAATCCAATTTCATGACACTAGTGATCAAATAGAATAAAACATTACGAGTAGAATAAAATCACCAATAATGAGTAGAAAATATTCATACATATATAATATCAAAATGGATACATAAGGGTACAAAGATTACATCCAATCCTTAAGAAAAACTAACTGATCATTGCGTAAAGCACAAGACTAACAAGAGAAATGATGAAGGATGTGATCCACGATCACAACTTACAACACCTCGACTCCACTTTTCCTTTTCTCCTTCTTCCTCCTTAGCCTCTGTGTTTTTCTCTCTATTTTGCTTCCACTAAATGATATTTTTCTTCAACAATGCATGACTATTTATAGAAAAGAGCCTAGGAGACAAATTCGCCCAAGTGAATTTGTTGCTTACTCTTGAAGGCATCCACTCACCCAGGCAAGCCGCAGCTCGCCTAGGCGAGTTGCTTGCTTAGGGCTGAAATAAGATCTTTAGCCCAGGTGAACTAGTTGCTAGCCTGGGTGAATTTGGCGTCAGAAATCTTTGTAAAAAGACCATTTTGCCCTTCCTTTTGGCTTTGTTTTTGGATCTAACAAACAACCATCAAAACCTACAAAATCATGGATGAATCTTTGATACTCAAACAACAACATTAGTAAATGTACAATATATATATATATATATATATATATATATATATATATATATATATATATATATATATATATATATATAACAACAACTAGATTTAAGGGTAGTTTATAAGGAAACTATTACAATTGAAAGATAAGTGCTAATAAATATGCTTCAAAAATTATGAACATGCTTTGTAAAGAATCAATCCCTAAACTGATCAAAACAACATTTTTCAAAATGCAACAATGAGAAATGAAAGCACAAAGATGGAATTCATAGAACCAAAAATGAGATTAAGATCAGTTTGCATTTTGTTTCTAAAGAACATCAAAGGAAACACTGGATGCATTCAAACAAAGGAAAACCTCTCAAAAATGTATAATTCTCACACAAGCAAGTGTTTCATCTCAATTCCAATCACTGATATGTAATAAATCAATTTTGCAAGTCATTTCCCATAAAATCAAAGATAATTTGCATAACCATAATGGATCAATAGGTCTTTTATGGTTGGGCTTGGTTTTGATGGAAATCTTGGTTTTTTTTGGATATTCAACATACCTTGAAAATATGAGAGCAGACATAGAAATCTAGCTAGTAACTTAAATGAACGATCACTTCCTATCACTTTTTGTTTCAACCAAGTTATCACTTCTTTCTATTCAGATATTTACAACAACTCTGATAAAATGCACATGAGTCAGACATTTATTTATCCACAAAGAAATTGTTTTTCTTTTCTCTTTTCTATTTTCGCTTAATACCCATAAAAAATAGAGTATTTACATCATATTAGCCACCAAATGATAGAAATCCCCATCAATTAGAAACTTAAAATGGTAAGGTAAGAAACTTTTATCCTAGGTTAGTGTTCCAACAAAACATCAAGTGTTTGGCTCAAAGGGTTGCAAATGGTAAAATAATATAACATTGGGATAGTTGTTTGGCTAGTGGCTTAAAATGTAAAGAAAGAAAGGAAGCCTAAATTATATCCACGAATCATATGTTATGACAATTAGAAATTTATGCAAAATCGACTATAGAACATATCAATGAGCACACTCAATGTAAAATCTGTGGTTGCACACAGTCACTAAAGCTTAAGGCCTGTTTTCATATTCAAATCAAATTAGTGTTTCAAAAGTTGTTCTTTTATCAAGTCCATCCAAACACATCTGAATTCATTTGGGTTTTGGGACAGTCTTTCACTATTTTTCATTCTCAATGTTTTCTTTAAAAAAATCCTTTTGTTGTGTTCTAATCCGAAAATAAGTTTCAAAAATACTGGTTGTTTGATTCTTTCCAAAGCATGTTATGTTCATGAAAAATTTGTGAATCATGCAGGTTTTGATGATGAAAGCACACATCGTTGGACAAGTGGCCTCAATAACTTAAGAGGGGGGGGGGGGGAATTAAATTTCAAATTTTCTCACTAACAAACTTTTAACCCCCTTCTAAATGATAGGCTCAGAATGCAAAAGAAGAAGTAACAATCAATTTAATAAAGTTTTTTAAACATGCAAGACAAAATTGATTGCAATAACATAAATGAGATAAGGGAAGAGAGAAATGCAAACTTGATTTATACTGGTTCGGCCACTTCCCGTGCTTACGTCCAGTCCTCAAGCAACCCACTTGAGATTTCCACTAACTTTGTAAAAAATCATTTTTACAACTTCTGAACACCCATGGAATCCCTTTCCCTTGTATTCAGGAAACTCACAATTCAAGAGGCAACCAGTCTCTTGATTACAACTAACTTTCTGAGATAAACATAAAGATTTCTCTCCTTTAGAGTGGATGATACAAATTCAAGTTCTTGGATGAACTCTCAATAGATTTGCAAGTGTTTGCCCAAGAGTTGTTGAAAGAGCATTTAGCAATGAACTTCTCTAAGAATATCTCTCTCTTCCTTTTCAAAATAGTTTGAAGAGATATGTCTTTTCAAAAAGTTTTTTTTAATTCTTCACTGGTAATCGATTATAGGTTTCTGGTAATTGATTACACAGTTATATTTTTAAGGGTCATGTTTTTTCAAATTGAATTTCAAGAGTTCCGGTGCAAGTAATCGATTACACATCAATGGTAATCGATTACAACTTTTAAATTCAAATTTCAAAAACCCTTCTAAAAGCTGATTTTTCAAAATTGTCTTCTGGTAATCGATTACACTGCCTAGTAATCGATTGCTAGAGCCTTGGATGTCTTGGAAACACTTTGTTTTGAGGCAAAACTTTATCTTGAATTAATCTTGAAACAATGCTTGTTTGTTGAAGCAACCTTGTATTAATCTTGAAACAATGCTTAACCTTTGCATGTTTGTTGAAGTAATCTTGAATGCAACCTTGTTTGATTATTCTTTGGCATCATCAAAATCATGTATTCATACATTCACACACATTGTTTCAAGTCAACAAACAAGATCAAGAAAATCACAGATAAGGACTTAGTAAAATTGTTAAAACAATCTCATTTTTATTTGCAATAGTTTGACCTCAAAGTCTTTTATCAAAATTTCTATATCAAGATTAATCAGTTCAAAATAAAGACCTTTTTGAACTAGTAATTGATTACCAGAGAGACTATGAAGATGGCTTCTTTGAAATTTTGAATTTATTTGAATTTTAAACTGTGTAATTGATTACCAAGATTCTGTAATCGATTACCAGTGAAGAGATTTCAGAGAAACTTTGAAAAGTCATGACTCTTCAGAAATATAATTGTGTAATCGATTACCAGAAGCCTGTAATTGATTACTGTTAGTCGATCAATACGACTAACTTTTGTGTAAAAAAACTGTTGTAAATTGTATACAACTCCTCCCATGTATAGTTGTTTTTGGTAGTATTGTAATTACTTTTTGATAATTTAGGTAATAGGTACTTTGTACCCCCATTTTGTGTATTTAATGATCATTCCACTTCAATTTCAGGTAAAATAGGCAAGATTGGAGAAGTGCAAATTTCATGAACTCGCTAAGCCACTCATCATCTGGCTAAGCACGTCATCCGCTAAGCGCACCATTTGATGGCTAAGCGCGGGGACAATTTCGGAAGAAGGATGAGCTGTATAGAGGCACTGAGCGAGCGCAACTCACTAAGCGCACCGTCTTCACCTCTAGGTTGAACAAGTATGATAGGCGCTAAGCCAGAAGTCACTAACTCGCGCTAAGCGAGCTCATCTTCCGCTAAGCGCGTGCCCACTGATAGGATTTCCTATTTAAGTTGAAATCACGATTTCTGAGGGGTAGTTGAGTTTTTTTAGAGTTTTTTGCTGTGGATAGACTGAGAGAGAACTGAGCTTGAAGAGGAAGCCATCCTGTAGAACTTTGAATGAGATTTTGAGAGTTTGTGAGGTTTCTAGAGGTGGAGGAGACATCCCCAATACTTGTATTGCTTTATCTTTCATCCTCTCTTTTCATTGTTGTAAAGGAAGCTTCCCTACTATGGAGAGCTAAATCCTTAGTTGGTTCTTGCTATGGGGTACTTGATGTAAATACTTTTATATCTATCTAATGATGTTTTATGTGTTCACTGTGCTATCAGTACTTAATTCTAGTGTGCCTTTGCCTTGATCACATAACTGCATGCTTAGTTAGGGTCACTCAACATTGCTTTTATATCTATCTAATGATCCAAAGAATTCTCAAGCGGTTAGTCCTTTGAAACTTTGTAAAGGGGAAACAAAAGATATCTCATGCGATTAGTCCTTTGAGATCTTTTGTTTAAGGGGAAGGGAAGAATCAAAAGAATTCTCAGGCGGGGTCCTTTGAATTCTCTTGGAAAGGGAGAAGAGAGACACAAAAGAATTCAGGCGGTTAGTCCTTCGTTCTTTTGGCAAAGGGAGAAGAGAATGAAAAAGATGAATAGCAAAAGTTTTTGAACAAAGAACTTTTCTTGGAAGAGAAAGTTTTGAACAAAAACTTTTAGAAAGATGAAGAGAAAAAAGAATCAGAAAATTTTGTAGAAAAAGTTGAAAGATATTGAATGATGTTGAGAGAAGATTGAAAGATAGTTTGAAAGATAGATGATTATGATCAATTCTTTTTGTTTCATGCCAAGGTCACATATTTATAATTTCTTGATGACTCAAGTCAAAACTTGTAACTCTTGACGATTCCTTTAAAACTAATTACTTAAAAAGTTATGACTTTTGAAAGAATCTTCAGAAACAAGTCACTTGAAGAATTGTGACTTTTGGAAATGAATTTTTCGAAAACAGTCACTGGTAATCGATTACCATTAAGGTGTAATCGATTACACATCAAAAGATGTGACTCTTCATTTTGAATTTTGAAAATCTTAACGTTTTAAAACATTGGTAATCGATTACAGCTTTGTAAATCAGTTTGAAAAACAATGTTGGCTACTGGTAATCCATTACTACCTTTTGGTAATCGATTACTAGAGACTAAAACAGTTTGGTAAAAGATTTTGTGAAAACTTCATGTGCTACTCAATGTTTTGAAAAACTTTTTAGTACTTATCTTGATTGAGTCTTCTCTTGATTCTTGAATCTTGATCTTGATTTTTCTTGAATCTTGATTCTTAAATCTTGAATCTTGAAACTTGATTCTTGAATCTTGAATCTTGAAACTTGATTCTTGAATCTTTGCTTGAAACTTTGCTTGAAACTTTTCTTAACTCTTGATTCTTTGGCATCATCAAAATAACCATGGAAGACATTGCTTCCACAAAAAGATGTGACTCTTCATGTTTAAATTTGAAAATCAAAACGTTTAGAAACACTGATAATCGATTACAAGTATTGTGTAATCGATTACACAAGTTTAAATGATTTTAAAATGTTTTATCACTAGTTGTGACACTTGAAATTTGAAATCTAACGTTTTAAAACATTGGTAATCGATTACATGCTCATGGTAATCGATTAAAACTTTGTAAATCAGTTTTGAAAACAATGTTGGCTACTGATAACCGATTACTACCTTCTGGTAATCGATTACTAGAGAGTAAAACTCTTTGGTAAAAGATTTTGTAAAATTCTTGTGCTACTCTATGTTTTGAAAAACGTTTTTAGTACTTATCTTGATTGAGTCTTCTCTTGATTCTTGAATCTTGATCTTGATTGTTCTTGAATCTTGATTCTTGAAACTTGATTGAATCTTGAAACTTGAAGCTTTTTGACTCCTGATTCTTTGGAACTTGCTTAACTCTTGATTCTTTGGCATCATCAAAATAATCTTGGAAGTCATTGCTTCCACAAGCCTTAGCCATGGTATTTACAAACTCCTGTGGAGAAAGAATTTGACTATGTGACAGAATGCCTAGTCAGTAAAGATGGAGGAGAAATGCTGGCTTGTATTGAAAAGATGGATGATCCAAACGATGAGTCTATTGGTCATGTGATGTTTGAAGAAGTGGAAAACAATATACCAAAAGAAAAGCCCAAAGTAGAATTGAAGACCCTTCCAACGCATCTAAAGTATGTATTTTTGGAGGATAATGAGACTAAACCTATAATAATTAGCCATCATATTGTATGCACAAAATTAATATGGAAGCTGATTACAAGCCTGTGAGACAACCTCAAAGAAGGCTGAATCCAATAATGAAAAAAGAAGTAAGGAAGGAAGTGCTCAAGTTGCTAGAGGCAGGGCTCATCTACCCAATCTTAGACAGTTCATGGGTTAGTCTTGTTCAAGTTGTTCCAAAAAAGAGAGGTATGACAGTGATAAAGAATGATAAAGATGAGCTAATTCCTACATGAATAGTCATTGGGTGGCAGATGTGTATTGATTATAGGAAGCTAAATGAAGCCACCAGGAAAGACCATTACCCGCTTCCCTTCATGGACCAAATGCTTGAGAGACTTGCAGGGAAATCTTTATACTATTTCTTAGATGGATACTCGGGCTACAATCAAATTGCAGTGGATCCTCAGGACCAAGAAAATACAGCTTTCATATACCCCTTTGGTGTATTTGCTTATCACCGCATGCCGTTCAGTTTATGTAATGCCCCAACTACTTTCTAGAGATGTATGATGGCAATTTTTGCTGACATGGTAGAGAAATGTATTGAAGTCTTTATGGATGATTTCTCTATCTTTGGTGCATCTTTTGAAAATTGCCTAGCAAATCTAGAAAAAGTGTTACAACGGTGTGAAGAATCGAATTTGGTGCTCAACTGGGAAAAATGCCACTTCATGGTTCAAGAAGGCATCATGCTGGGACACAAGATTTCTAGAAAAGGAATTGAGGTGGATAAAGCAAAGATTGATGTTATTGATAAGCTTCCCCCTCCAGTTAATGTTAAAGGAATATAGAGTTTTTTGGGTCATGCTGGATTCTATTGATGATTCATTAAAGACTTTTCCAAAATTGCTAAACCACTGAGTAATCTGATGAACAAGGATGCTGTGTTTATGTTTAATGATGAATGCTTAGAAGCCTTTAATACCCTTAAAGCCAAGTTGGTCTCTGCTCCTGTGATTACAGCACTAGACTGGGGACTAGAGTTTGAATTAATGTGTGATGCAAGTGATTATGCAGTAGGTGCTGTGCTGGGACAGGGAAAGGGCAGAATTTTTCATACCATCTACTATGCCAGGAAAGTGTTGAATGATGCTCAGATCAATTATGCCACCACTGAGAAAGAATTGTTGGCAATCGTTTATGCACTTGAGAAATTCCGATCTTATTTGGTGGGGTCAAAGATAGTAATTTACACTAATCATGCAACAATTAAACATTTGTTGCGCAAAGCTGATTCCAAACCATGACTTATCAGATGGATATTGTTACTCCAAGAATTTGATTTAGTCATCAGGGACAAGAAGGCATCTCAAAATGTGGTAGCATATCACTTATCCAGACTAGTCAATGAAGAGGCCACTATAAAGGAGGCTGAAATAGAAGATGAATTGCCTGATGAATCTTTGTTTCTAATTGCAGAGAGATCATGGTTTGCTGACATTGCCAATTTTAAGGTGGCTGGTATCATTCCCAAAGACCTCACTTGGCAGCTGTCATATCCTAATTTTGTCCGGGGACCATCCGTTGTTGGAATGCGACCCTCCTTTGACCACTTTGAGGTACTTGGCACCCATCGTTAGGCAATTCGTGAAGTTCCGTGACATGCCGAAAGTCAAAAGAAGGCATCGTAGCACAATCCGTGAAGTTCCGCGACATGTCGGAAATTAAAAGGAAGTGTTAGTGCGCAATCCACAAAGTTTCGTAACATTCCGAAAGGCAAAGAAGGGATGGTTATGTAATCCGTAAGGTTTCATAACATTACGAAAAGAAAGCAAGCATCGTTACGAAATTCGTAAAGTTTCGTAACGTTACAGAAAAAAGAATCACCAAAAAAAGGCAGGGGGTGTACTTAGTAAAAATGGGGGTGCAAATAGAAACCAGGCCCACTTGGGCCATCCAGAAAATTCCTCCAGAAAAAGGCCCAAGAAATCTAGATCGCCTTGGCGAGCTGAGCTCGCTTGGGCGAGCTGGGTGGCAAGCATCTCCCCCATTTTTCTATAAATAGGGGGAGAAGTGAAGAGGAAAATTGTTCAGCCCGCCTGGTAATTTGAGAATAACTTGAAATTGGTGAAGAAAATTGGTTCCGTGAAGAAAATTCAAGCCGAGGCGCTTCCGTAACATTTCCGTGGGAATTTTCGCGAAGATTTTCAATCGTTCTTCATCCGTTCTTCGTTCGTTCTTCGGTCTGCAACCGGTAAGTTCTTGAAACCGAACTTTTCAATTCATTCTATGTACCCTTAGTGGTCCTCATTTGTTTTCGCGTGCTTTTATTTTCATTTCGTTTACTTTCCGTACCCCCTTTTGACGTGCTTCTATCATTTACTTAAGTCATTTTCTTGCCTAATAAAAAAATAAAATAAATTTCCACCGATCATTTGAATTGTAACTTCCGTTAATTTCTGTTAAAATGAAATCCGACCGTTCGGTCATGCCGTAACCACGTTGGAAACCAAAAAGAACTAAAATAATAATATAATAATAAAAAAATATCTTTTAGTAAAATAAACCAAAAAAAATCAATTGGACGTTTCTCTTTGGGATTTTTCTTTCTTAATCGAACCGACTAATAACCAAAGTGAAACTAAGGCTAAAATCAAAAACCAAAACTTTTGTCATCGCCTAAAAAAGCCATTTTCAAAGGTCCAACGCCTTGAAATGGTCTTTCCCGCCTGTATTAGTTAAGTGTAGGTTTCTAAAGGCCTAAAAGCAACACGTAACTTTACTACCTCTTTCAAAAATAAAGAGAACATTAATGGTCCAATGGCTTAATGTCTCCTCTCTTTTCAAAAGAATCGAAAGTTTTTTTAATGGTCCACCGCCTTAAATGACCTTTCATTCAATAAAAACATGTCTTGCAAAAAGGATAAAGACAACTTAACCAAACACTTTGTTCACAAAAAACTACGTAGGTCTGATTTCCTTATCGCAATTAAGGAATACGTAGGAGCAAGGGAAACCCCCTCGTCGACCGCAAAAAGATAAAAAATATAAAAAGTAGAAAAAGAAATAAAGACGTAAAAGGGAACATAAAAATTGAAGTCATGTTTGCACATTTAATTAAAGGCTGCCGTCTCTTGTGACGGATGCGTGGGTGCTAATACCTTCCCCGTGCGTAAATACAACTCCCGAACCTTTCACTCAAAGTTCGTAGACCACGTCTTTTCCGATTTTTCCGACATTTTTCCGATTTGTCACGCGTCGCCCTCCCGCCGAAGGGTAGGTTGCGATAGTTGGCGACTCCACTGGGGACAATTTTTAGAGAGTTAGGCCATTTAATCTTGTGCAATGTTTTATCATGACTTTCTCCTTTGTTGGTTTCCCTTTATTTGTCTTATGTTCTTGTGTATATAAACTCTTTGTTGCTTTTAGTGCGTTTTAAAATGTATGCATGAGGTAAATATTTATTCATTTGATGCACACAAACACCAACACTATTTGCACACACGGTGAGATGAAAAAGGGCCCTATACCCGGGTTCATGGGAACATAAGGAGTGAAGGTGAATCTGTGATCATGCTAGGTCTCCGACTTGCTTGATTACAGTGAACCCTCGTCTAGATTTTTTCTCTTTGAAAACATATTGTTGCCAGTAGTCCCTACTGCTGCAATATGTCCTTCGAAGGGGATGATACCTCTAGAGACCATCAAGAGAGATATGACCACCTTGGGGATCATTACTAAAAGCCTAGTTAGCTCCCTCCCATATAGGTCCCTTGAATAGGGGCACGAAGCGGACACGCTGCGTGCCATTTTTTCACATTGCGATGCATAAGTATCATGTACCCTTTGTCTATGTATGTTTATGAATATTGTCGTGCTATGTATATCCCCGTATTGTACCTTTCGCATATGCATCATGTGTGGGTTCCGTCTTAAATCCCCTCTCTTAGGAGAAACCAACGGAGGGTCCGTGTCACCTTCTTAAATACATACGTTGGGCACTTCGCTGCCCCAAGACGTTGTATCTAAAAAGGAGACAATTTCCCCGGGCTCTCGTATTCATAAATTGCATCTGTCTCATGTGCATTTCTGCATGCATTCATCCATTCCACCCATGATAGATGTCGGAGTTTTGATTCGCACCGGATTTTTGTTTCACTTTAGTAAACATGGGGACAAATCAAACAGGTAAAAGGTTTTATCAAGTCAAGATTAAGGGCCTAGATATCACCAACATTAAGGAGTTGGGGCAGTTGATGGGACCTCTCCAAATGCAAGCCTTCCGCAAGGCGTACGGAAAGATCTTAGATTTGACCATAGCAGAGATATCCACAGAAGCCATCGCATCACTCACCCAATACTATGATCAGCCCTTGAGATGCTTCACGTTTGGAGACTTCCAATTAGTACCGACTGTTGAAGAATTTGAGGAGATTCTAGGATGTCCTCTTGGGGGAAGGAAACCGTATCTTTTCTCTGGATTTCTTCCCTCCTTGAGCAAGATTGCAGTTGTGGTCAGGGATTCGGCGAGAGGATTGGACCGCGTAAAGCAAACTCAAAACGGCATAGTGGGCCTACCGCGGAAGTACTTAGAAGGCAAGGCGAGGGATATGGAGAATAAAGAGGAGTGGGTCTTGTTTATGGATACATTAGCATTGCTAATCTTTGGGGTTGTCCTTTTTCCAAACGTGGATGGTTTGGTGGACCTAGCCGCGATTGATGCTTTCCTTGCATATCACCATAGCAAAGAGAGTCCGGTGGTAGCTGTCTTGGCAGACTTATTTGACACATTTGACCGAAGGTGCGAAAAGAGTAGTGCACGGATCATCTGTTGTTTACCCGCTCTTTGTGTATGGTTGGTGTCACACTTATTCCAACAAGACATAAGGCATCCATGTCCGCTCCGAAGCCATGGCTCGTGTGTCGAGAAAAGAAGAGTAGATTGGGACCAACATTTGGCTGGGATAGGAGGCAGAATAGTCAATTGGTTTCCACGATGGAAAGAAGGAAAGAAGGGTGTTCTCTTCTCATGTGGAAGCTACCCAAACATCCCGTTGATAGGAATGAGGGGTTGCATTAACTACAATCCCGCGCTTGCTATAAGACAGTTAGGGTACCCCATGAGGGGAGCACCAATGGAAGAAAGCTTGTCTCCTTTCCTTGTGAGAGATTTTGGCGCGCAGAATTTCAAGGTTATACAAAGAATCCATAAGGCGTGGGAAAACCCATTAAGGAAAGATAAAGAACTTAGGGGCATTCGTAATGGCATCATTGGAGGTTATCATGAATGGCTGAAAGTTCGTACATGAGATTTAGATTGGCTTGCCAAGCTAAAGATTATCAACGAAGAGAACTTCGAGGCTCCGGAAGAGGATGAAGAAGTCCGAGCTCTGAAAACCGAACTAGGAAAAGCGAGACTTGCCAAAGAAAAATTCAAGATGGTCGCTACAGACGTCCGAAAAGAGTGTGCCGGGTTACGAGAAGAAAATGCAGTTACCACAAAAGCCCTTGAACAAGAAACCAAGAGGGCTCGCAAGAAAGAGCATGGCCGTGACAAATTCCGTGGAGCATTGTGGGGCAGCAACAGTGAGCTCAAGCTTCGAAGGGAAGAGAGAGACCGATCACGAGCACATAGCATGGTCTTAAAAGAAGAGTTAGCCGCTTGCTCAAGGTCCAAAAGGAACTTGACTCAGCGTTTGTGCGAGACAGAGACCAACATGTTAGCTATCATTACCAAGTACCAAGAATAACTAAGTCTAGCCACGACCCATGAGCATAGGGTGGTGGACGAGTATGCCCAAGTGTACGCGGAAAAGGAGGCTAGAGGAAGGGTGATTGACTCATTACACCAAGAGGCAACCATGTGGATGGACCGATTTTCTCTTACCTTGAACGGGAGTCAAGAACTTCCCCGATTGCTAGCTAAGGCCAAAGCGATGGCGGATACCTACTCCGCCCTCGAGGAGATCCACGGACTTCTCGACTATTGTCAGCATATGATGGATTTAATGGCCCATATAATTAGGAACCGCTAGGGAACTTGTATTGTCACTCAGATCGTGACTAGTTATAAACTTTTTGAATAAAATGAGTTCATCCCATGTTTTTACTCCAAAAGTCAGTGCGAATCAAATCACCCTACATTCTATCCCTAGCATACATTCATAATTTTTACCTACTCCTCACGTTTGGTTTTTCTAGGAAGAACATCATAACTAAACGCGCCCCAAGGCATCCCTATCGCAGCAGATCCAAATCTTGAACGATGGGTGATCAAGAGGAGACACAGGAATAGATGAAAGCTGACATGTCGGCTTTGAAAGAACAAATGGCTTCTATGATGGAGGCCATGCTAGGAATGAGGAAACTCATGGAGAAGAACGTGGCCACCGCTGCCACTGTTAGTTCGGCTGTCGAAGCAGACCCGACTCTCCTAGCTACCGCGCACCATCCTCCCCCAAATACGGTAGGACGAGGATGGAACACACTGGGGCACAACAGCAACCCCCATTTGGGATACAACCGAGCGGCTTACCCTTATGGATTGCCGCCCAATTACTCGCCGCCAGTCATGCAAGATGATGCGGGTCATATCTCTTCTCCCATCCTGGAAGGGGAGCCTCCTCGACAACCCAACGAGGTCCACGAAGATCATCAAGAGTATGCCCAAAGGGATGTCGAGTTTTACCCCCCGATCCCCGTCGAGGGGCCGACACCCAACACTCTGCCTCAGCCCAACCTCACAGCACAACCAATAATCTTGTCCACAGAAGGACCACCCCCAGTAACCGAAGAAAGAAGGAAACTCGATCTCCTCGAGGAGAGATTGAGGGCAGTTGAAGGCTTTGGTGACTATCCATTCACGGACATGACAGATCATTGCGTGGTACCAGATGTTGTTATCCCCCCAAAATTTAAGGTGCCAGATTTCGACAAGTATAAAGGGACGACTTGTCCCAAGAACCATCTCAAGATGTATTGTCGCAAGATGGGCGCGCACTCTAGGGATGAGAAGCTATTAATAAACTTTTTCCAAGATAGCTTGGCCGGAGCTGTGGTTGTTTGGTACACTAATCTGGAAGCTTCCCGCATCCGTACTTGGAAGGACCTGATTACTGTTTTCCTAAGGAAATATCAGTATAATTTCAATATGGCTCCCGATCGCACTCAGCTACAGAATATGTTCAAGAAGGAAGGTGAGACCTTTAAAGAATACGCGTAGTGGTGGAGAGACCTGGCAGCACAAGTGGCCCTTCCCATGGTCAAAAGGGAGATGATCACCATGATGGTAGACACCTTGCCAATGTTTTACTATGAGAAGTTGGTAGGTTACATGTCGTCCAGCTTCGCGGACCTAGTGTTTGCCGGGGAAAGAATCGAAGTGGGATTGAAGAGAGGGAAGTTCGAATATGTTTCCTCTACAAGTGCCAATGCCAAAAGGATCAGAGCAACTGGGGCAAAAAGGAAGGAGGGAGATGCCCACGCCGTTACTTCAGCGCTTGCGTGGGTCAAACCTCCGCAGACGTCTCATGGTACGCATCAATATACGCTCAACATCATCCAAGCTTCTCAGCTCACGCCGGGAAATCCTCTAATTCAGCACCCATGCAGCCTAAGGCACCCGTTCAGAGGGAGGCCCCCCAAGTCCCAACTCCAACCACGACCCGCCCGGCCGGCAATCCCAACGCAATGAGGAACTTTCCCCCGAGGCCAATTCCAGAATTCACCCCACTCCCAATGACGTATGAGGACCTTTTGCCATCTCTTGTCGCCAACCAACTGGGTGTAGTAACTCTCGGGAAGATCTTCCAACCCCCTTTCCCAAAGTGGTATGATCCTAACGCGACTTGCACGTACCACGGGAATGCCCCGGGGCATTCCATCGAAAAATGCTTGGCCCTTAAATACAAGGTCCAACATTTGATAGATGCTAGGTTGCTGACATTTCAAGAGGATCGACCCAATGTGAAAACCAACCCGCTTGCCAATCATGGTGGGGGAGCGGTTAATGCCATTGGGTCAGATAGGCCGCACAAGTCTAAACCTTTAAGGGACATGGCAACCCCTAGGAGGTTTATCTTTGAAGCCCTACAACAGGGAGGTGTGATTCCCCACGGTGGGCATAAAGAGGATTCTTGTTTGTTGCATCCCAGTGAGCTATATAGCATGGAAACATGTCTGGCAGTAGGGGAATTGTTGCAGCAAATGATAGATCAAGGCTGACTGGAAGTCGGTGATGAGGGGAGGGAAGAGCAGCATATATGTATGCAGTCAGTGGATGAGAGAAGCTTTGGAAGGCCTAAACCTTTGGTGATATATTTCACCAAGGGCGCAGCTTCGCAAATGCCCCAACACCCTTCGGCAGCTAAACCTGTCCCTTTCCCATACCAAAACAGTCATGCAGTCCCATGGAGGTACACACCTCCGAACAAAAAGGAAGAAGAAGCCACCAACATCAGTTCATTGTTGGCCAAGGTAAGCAATATCACGGGGCTTAGCGGTGTGACCCGCAGCGGTCGCGTGTTTGCACCCCCCGACCTACCAATTCAACCCACGAACGTCAAGGGGAAAGCAAAGGTAGTGGAAGAACAAAATGATAAAGCACCCCTCACTCCGAAGGAGGATATTCCGGTGAAAGGTCTTCCGGAGAAAAGGGATGGTTACGGCAAGAAGAAGGTGTCACTAGAGGAAGCCAGCGAGTTTCTCTACATAATTCAGCAGAGCGAGTTCAAGGTTATTGAAAAGCTCAACAAAACCCCGGCCAGGGTCTCGCTGTTGGAATTAATCATGAGCTCGGAGCCTCATCGGGCTTTGCTAGTAAAGGTTTTGAACGAGGCCCATGTGGCCCAAGATATCTCTGTAGAAGGCTTTGGAGGGCTCGTCAATAATATCACCGCCAATAACTATCTTGCCTTCACCAAAGAAGAAATCCCTGCCGAGGGAAGAAGGCATAACAAGGATTTGCATGTATCAGTCAAGTGTATGGACCACATTGTAGCCAAGGTCCTCATCGATAATGGTTCCAGCTTAAACGTGATGCCCAAAAGCACTTTGGAGAAATTACTGTTTAATGCTTCCCATCTAAAGCCAAGTTCCATGGTAGTTCGTGCCTTCGACGGCACCTGCCGAGAGGTTAGGGGAGAGATCGACCTTCCGGTACAAATAGGCCCTCACACCTGTCAGGTTACCTTTCAAATCATGGACATTAACCCCCCTTACAGCTACCTGTTGGGACGCCCATGGATCCATTCAGTGGGACTCGTTCCCTCTACACTCCATTAGAAATTGAAGTTCGTAGTGGAAGGGCATTTGGTCATCGTATCGGGCGAGGAAGACATCTTGGTGAGTTGCCCATCCTCTCTGCCATATGTGGAGGCCGCAGAGGAGTCGTTAGAAACCGCTTTCCAGTCTTTCGAGGTGGTAAGCATTTCCTCCGTGGACTCCTTCTCTGGGCAACCTTGCCTGTCAGATATGGCACTAATGGTGGCCCGGGTAATGTTGGGGAATGGCTACGAGCCCGGAATGGGTTTAGGCAAGGACAACGGCGGCATAACTAGCCTGATAAGCGCCAATGGAAATCGTGGGAAGTTTGGGTTAGGCTACAAACCCACACAGGCAGATATAAGGAAAAGCATCGCGGGAAGGAAAAACGGAGGTCAAGGCTCGCGATTAAGACAAGAAGACAAAGGAAGCCCACCCTGCCACATAAGTAGGAGCTTTATAAGCACGGGTCTAAGGGACGAAGGCCAAGTCGTTGCAATATGCGAAGATGATGCTCCGAGTGGTTCGGATTTGGTACGACCATGCCCTCCTGATTTCCAACTAGGAAATTGGCGAGTGGAGGAGCGCCCAGGCATTTACGCGACAAGCATAATGTAAACCTTTTACGACTTTAAAAAACTCTACAGTTGGGCCTAGGCTTTAGAGTTTCCTTTTGTGAAGGCTTTGTGTCTTTTGCTCCTGAATCTATAATATAAAGATCTTTCCTTCATCTGTTCCTGCGTCTCTACCCATTCTTATCCATCTACATGTTTATTTCTTTATGTTTAAAATGCCAGATCCGAGGATGAGTCCCTTGAAGGTACTAATACCTGGGACCCGCCCATCAACTTTGAGCAAGAAACGAATCAAACAGAAAATGAAGAGAACGAGGATGTGGGACTTTCCTTGGAGTTGGAAAGGATAGTCGCCCAGGAAGACCAAGAAATGGGGCCTCATCAAGAAGAGACATAACTAGTAGACTTGGGAACTGGCAGTGGAAAAAGGGAAGTAAGAAGGATGAAGCCCGAGACATCCTTGAAGATAAAAGAAGAGGTAAAGAAACAATTTGACGTTGGGTTTTTGGCTGTCGCTCGGTACCCGGAATGGGTTGCCAACATTGCACCAGTCCCTATGAAGGATGGGAAGGTGTGAATGTGTGTGGATTATCGGGACCTGAATCGGACCAGTCCCAAAGACAACTTTCCTTTGCCGCACATCGATATTCTTGTAGATAATACGGCCAATTTCGCTTTATTTTCATTCATGGATGGATTTTCCGGTTACAATCAGATAAAGATGGCGCCCGAGGATATGGAAAAGACTACCTTCGTCACCTTGTGGGGGACGTTCTGTTACAAAGTGATGTCCTTTGGACTCAAGAATGCCGGGGCAACTTATCAACGGGCCATGGTAGCTTTGTTCCATGATATGATGCACCAAGAGATCGAGGTCTATGTGGACGACATAATTGCCAAATCTAAATCCGAGGAGGAACACCTCGTCAACCTGCGGAAGTTGTTTGAAAGGCTTAGGAAGTATCAATTAAGGTTGAACCTCGCTAAATGCACTTTTGGGGTCAAATCGGGGAAATTGCTAGGTTTCATCGTAAGCCAAAAGGGGATAGAGGTAGACCCCGAAAAGGTGAAGGCCATCCTCAAGATGCCAGAACCCCGTACTGAGAGGCAAGTCCGAGGTTTCCTGGGACGTTTGAATTATATTGCCAGATTCATATCACAGCTCACTGCTATTTGTGAGCCGTTGTTCAAACTCTTACGCAAAAACCAAACCGACCATTGGAATGAGGATTGTCAAGAGGCATTTGGGAGGATAAAAAACTGTCTCATGAATCCTCCTATGCTTATGCCACCGGTACCTAGGAGACCTCTCATCTTGTATATGACGATTTTGGACGAGTCGATGGGATGTATACTGCGACAACATGATGAGTCCGGAAAGAAAGAGCGCGCTGTCTACTACTTGAGTAAGAAGTTTACGGCCTGTGAAATGAATTACTCCCTTCTTGAAAGAACGTGTTGTGCTTTAGTCTGGGCGTCCCATCGCCTGAGACAATACATGCTGAGCCATACCACCTGGTTGATATCTAAGATGGACCCGGCTAAGTACATCTTTGAAAAGCCAGCTCTCACGGGACGGATCGCCCGGTGGCAAGTCTTGCTATCCGAGTTTGATATAGTTTACCTTACCCAAAAGGCGATAAAAGGAAGCGCCTTAGCAGATTATTTGGCTCAGAAGCCTCTCAACGACTATCAGTCCATGCATCCCGAATTCCTGGATGAGGATATCATGGCCTTGTTTGAGGAAAAACTAGACGAGGACCGGGACAAATGGACCGTGTGGTTTGATGGAGCGTCAAATGTTCTAGGCCATGGCATTGGAGCAATATTGGTCTCTCCGGACAATCAATGTATACCTTTCACAGCCAGGCTGGGGTTTGATTGCACTAACAATATGGCTGAGTATGAAGCATGTGCCCTGGCAGTCCAGGCAGCGATTGACTCCAATGTCAAGCTACTCAAGGTGTACGGGGACTCAGCGTTGGTGATCCATAAGCTGAAAGGGGAATGGGAAACTAGAGACCCCAAGCTGATACCCTGCAAAGCCTATATCAAGGAGCTGGCTAATTCCTTTGATGAAATCTCCTTCCATCATGTTCCCCGGGAGGAAAATCAAATGGCGGATGCGCTTGCTACTTTGGTGTCCATGTTCCAGCTAACACCACACGGGGATCTACCATACATTGAGTTCTGGTGTCGTGGTAAACCCACGTATTGTTGCCAGGTGGAAGAGGAACGGGACGATAAGCCTTGGTATTTCGATATCAAGCGATACGTCGAAAGCAAAGAGTACCCACCGGAGATTTCCGACAATGATAAAAGGACATTGAGGAGATTAGCGGCCGGTTTCTTCATGAGCGGGAGCATACTATATAAAAGAAACCACAATATGATTCTCCTGCGATGCGTGGATGCCAAAGAGGCGAACCTCATGATCGAGGAAGTCCACGAGGGTTCGTTTGGAACGCACGCCAATGGACACGCTATGGCCAGGAAAATCCTGAGGGCAGGTTATTACTGGCTCACCATGGAAGGTGATTGCTGCGTCCATGTAAGGAAATGCCACAAGTGTCAAGCATTCGCGGATAATGTCAATGCTCCGCCATATCCTCTTAATGTCATGTCCGCCCCTTGGCCTTTTTCCATGTGGGGAATAGATGTCATTGGGGCCATCGAGCCCAAGGCTGCGAACGATCATCGCTTCATTCTCGTGGCGATAGATTATTTCACCAAGTGGGTTGAAGCGGCTTCCTACACCAATGTCACGAGGAGTGTAGTGGTCAGATTCATCAAGAGGGAGCTGATTTGTCGATACGGACTCCCTAGGAAGATCATTACTGACAATGGTACCAATATGAATAACAAGAAGATGCAGGAGATATGCACGGATTTCAAAATCCAACATCACAACTCCACACCTTACCGGCCAAAGATGAATGGAGCCATGGAAGCAGCCAACAAGAATATTAAGAAAATTATTTAGAAGATGACAGTGTCATACAAAGATTGGCATGAGATGTTGCCTTTTGCCTTGCATGGATACCGAACTTCAGTGCGAACTTCTACTGGGGCAACGCTGTATTCCTTGGTTTATGGAATGGAAGCGGTACTCCCATTTGAAGTAGAAATCCCTTCCCAAAGAATACTAGCAGAATCGGGCTTAGAGGAATCAGAGTGGGCTCAAACACCCTATGAACAACTCAACCTTATTGAAGGTAAGCGCTTGATGGCCATGAGTCATGGGCGCCTGTATCAACAAAGAATGAAGAATGCATTCGACAAGAAGGTACGCTTGCGCAAGTTCAATGAAGGAGACCTTGTGCTAAAAAAGATGTCCCACGCTGTTAAGGATAGTCGAGGGAAGTGGGCCCCGAACTATGAAGGGCCCTTTGTTGTGAAAAAGGCTTTTTGCGGAGGAGCCCTGGTGCTTACCAAGATGGATGGTGAGGAGCTACCTTTACCTGTGAACTCTGATGTTGTCAAGCGATACTATGCTTAGAATCTGGGGCAATTAAGGATGTCGCTGCCTGCTCTTTTATTTTTGTGTGTCTTCCGCGATTCCCCCAGGGATTCCCGTATACTGTATATCTCTCGTCAGAGTCTTTCAAAAAGAAGAGAACGGGGTTTGAGGCTTCAGTCCTCACCTTGATTTTAAACCATGTGTTAGTTCGTAATAACCTGAGCCCTTTCGCTTAGTTCATGGGATGCCCCAAGTGCTTAAGTAAAACTGAACCTAACTAGCTTTCACTAATAAGATTATTGCATTTGAAAACATTCATGCATACGCATACGCATGCATATTTTTGCAATAACAGGGGCAGAATCGTCTTAGGCCACGGTCCGAGGTCGAGACAAAGTTAAAGGGAGAAACCAACCAAGGTAAGGCGACGATGTGGTCACGATTTGCCACGCATTGTTGCTTCCTGTTTTTAGGTACTTAGGGACGGGCGCAAATGGAGGCTAGGGTCACGATCGACAGATTGTCACCCCTTCCCAACTCAGGACAAGCGAAAAACGCCGCTGCAAGGCAGCCTAATATCCTTTAAAATTCACAGTAGTTATTACTGTTGTTTGTTTAAAATAAATAATGGATGCCTAATCTACCTTGAGTGGGTTCGAGTAAGCGAACGCCGATCCGTGGAAGGCCATACTCATGACCAAAAAAAAAAATAGCAGGTTAGCTCGCCTGGGCGAGCAACCCCTGCACCAAAATATAAAAAACGAGGGAGGGGAACATTTTCTGCACTCAAAAACTCCCCCCCCCCCCCCCTCATTCAAAAGAAGCAAGCTCACGGGAATTAAGGGTTTTTCACCCCTAGGCCACCATTTTTGCGCTTTTGCTTCCATTCTTAGTGTTGCTACTCACTCCAACAAGTAAGTATCTCATCCTTGAGCTTTCTAGCTTTCCATTGGTGTATTTTGATCTTCTTTTAGTGCTTTAAATTGTGGGAATGTGCTCAAATTTGTGGGGCAATTTTGGTTTGTTTTCATGCTTGATTAGTTTGAATTGAGGGGTTGTAGGGGGTGGTCTTAGGCCTAGGGTGCATCCTGAAGCAGTGGGGCATGCCACATTGCCCCCACTCTCTTGCTATTCATGCCTAAACATGTGCCCACCAAGTGCTCGGTGAAATGCCTCAATGGCATATAAGCATGATTTTCCAAGTGCTCGGTGAAATGCCTCAATTCCCCCACAAATTCTGTCATACTGACACTGGAGTCACGTGACATGCGGAGATACCCGAGTGGTTATTCGTAAATTTTCTTTTGCCATCTCTAAGACTCAAAGCATGATAGCACGCAGGGACTAACGTCGTCTTCTGCACCCTTTGTCAATCGCGGCCAATAAGCCCATTGACACGCGGAGATTTACGTCATCTTCCGCGCAGACAAAATCTGTCATACTGACACTTGAGTCACGTGACAGGCGGAGATACCCGAGTGGTTATCCGTATAAACTTTCTTTTGCTATCTCTAAGACTCAAAGCATGATAGCACGCAGAAACTAACGTCGTCTCCTGCACCCTTTGTCAATCGCGGCTAACAAAGCCTGTTGACACGCGGAGATTTACATCATCTTCCGCGCAGACAAAATCTGTCATACTAACACTGGAGTCACGTGACGGGCGGAGATACCCAAGTGGTTATTCGTATAAACTTTCTTTTGTTATCTCTGAGACTCAAAGCATGATAGCAACCTGGGTGGGTAAACGCGCAGAAACAGATTTTGCGCCCTTTATCATTCGGGAATAACAAGCTGAGTGGGTAAACGCGTAGATACAGATTCTGCGCCCTTTATCATTTGGGAATAACAAGCTGAGTGGGTAAATGCGTAGATACAGATTCTGCGCCCTTTATCATTCGGGAATAACAAGCTGAGTGGGTAAACGCGTAGATACAGATTTTGCGCCCTTTATCATTCAGGAACAACAAGCTGAGTGGGTAAACGCGTAGATACAAATTCTGCGCCCTTTATCATTCAGGAACAAACAAGCTGAGTGGGTAAACGCGTAGAAATAGATTCTGCGCCCTTTATCATTCAGATTTTGCAAGTTGGGTGATAAACGCGCAGAGACAAATTCTGCGTGCTTTGTCATTCCGCACACCTTTTCACCGCCCAGAGGCGATCGTGTCCGGTGGCACACAAAGACAAATTATGGTCATTCTGTGTCTCGCCGCCCAGGCCCGATCGTGCCCAACAAAACGCAGAGACAAATTATGGTCATTCTGCGTCTTGTATCAACCGAGAGGAACAAATTCGACAGTATCAAGATGATGTGTCGGTATTGATCATTTTCAACTTTTTGCAGGTTCCACTGGCAAGAAGATTCACTGGCCGAAAGGTGTTTCGCTCGAACGAAATTAGTGTCTTATCTTTACTTCCCTTTTATCTCAAATAAAAGACAAGCAAAGAGGGGCAACTGTCATACCCTAATTTCGTCCGGGGACCATCCGTTGTTGGGATGCGACCCTCGTTTGACCACTTCGAGGTACTTGGCACCCATCGTTAGGCAATTCGTGAAGTTCCGTGACGTGACGGAAGTCAAAAGAAGGCATCATAGCACAATCCATGAAGTTCCACGACATGTCGGAAATTAAAAGGAAGTGTTAGTGCGCAATCCACAAAGTTTCGTAACATTCCGTAAGGCAAAGAAGGGATGGTTACGTAATCCCTAAGTTTTCGTAACATTGTGGAAAGAAAGCAAGCATCGTTACGAAATTCGTAAAGTTTCGTAATGTTACGGAAAAAAGAATCACCAAAAAAAGGCAGGGGGTGTACTTAGTAAAAATGGGGGTGCAAATAGCAACTAGGCCCACTTGGGCCTTCCAGAAAATTCCTCCAGAAGGCGGTTGCTTCTGGAGGAAGCAACCTAGCTCGCCTGGGCGAGCTGGGTGGCAAGCATCTCCCCCATTTTTCTATGAATAGGGGGAGAAGTGAAGAGGAAAATTGTTCAGCCCGCCTGGTAATTCGAGAATCACTTGAAATTGGTGAAAAAAATTGGTTCCGTGAAGAAAATCCCAGCCGAGGCGCTTCCGTAACGTTTCCGTGGGAATTTTCGCGAAGATTTTCAATCGTTCTTTCCGTTCTTCGTTCGTTCTTCGGTCTTCAACCGGTAAGTTATCGAAACCGAACTTTTCAATTCATTCTATGTACCCTTAGTGGTCCTCATTTGTTTTCACGTGCTTTTATTTTCATTTCGTTTACTTTCCGTACCCCCTTTTGACGTGCTTCTATCATTTACTTAAGTCATTTTCTCGCCTAATCAAAAAATAAAATAAATTTCCACCGATCATTTGAAGTAACTTTCGTTAATTTCTGTTAAAATGAAATCCGACCGTTCGGTCATGCCATAACCACGTTGGAAACCAAAAAGAGATAAAATAATAATATAATAATCAATAATATCTTTTAGTAAAATAAACCAAAAAAAATCAATCGGACGTTTCTCTTTGGGATTTTTCTTTCTTAATCGAACCGACTAATAACCAAAGTGAAACTAAGGCTAAAATAAAAAACCAAAGCTTTTGTCATCGCCTAAAAAAGCCATTTTCAAAGGTCCAACGCCTTGAAATGGTCTTTCCCGCTTTTATTAGTTAAGTGTAGGTTTCTAAAGGCCTAAAATCAACACGTAACTTTACTACCTCTTTAAAAAATAAAGAGAACATAAATGGTCCAATGCCTTAATGTCTTCTCTCTTTTCAAAAGAATCGAAAGTTTGACCTTTCATTCAATAAAAACTTGTCTTGCAAAAAGGATAAAGACAACTTAACCAAACACTTTGTTCACAAAAAACTACGTAGGTCTGATTTCCTTATCGTAATTAAGGAATACGTAGGAGCAAGGGAAACCCCCTCATCGACCGCAAATAGATAAAAAATATAAAAAGTACAAAAGAAATAAAGACGTAAAAGGGAACATAAAAATTGAAGTCATGTTTGCACATTTAATTAAAGGTTGTCGTCTCTTGTGACGGACGCGTGGGGTGCTAATACCTTCCCCGTGCATAAATACAACTCCCGAACCTTTCACTCAAAGTTCATAGACCACGTCTTTTCTGGTTTTTCCGACGTTTTCCTCAAATAAACGTTGGTGGCGACTCCGCGCGTATCCCTTTCTTGGAACACGCACCTCGCGAGTCACGCGTGGCCCTCCCGCTGAAGGGTAGGTTACGACAGCAGCAAAGGAAGAAATTTTTCCATGACGCTAGATTCTATATATGGGATGATCCACCCTTGTTCAAGGTAGGTGCAGATAATCTCCTTAGAAGATGTGTGACAAGTGAGGAGGCAAGGGTATATTGTGGTACTGTCATAATTCATGATGTGGAGGGCATTATGGTGGAGACAAAAGAGCGGCTAAGGTCTTACAGTCAGGATTTTTCTGGCCAACACTCTTCAAAGATGCCCATCACCATGCCTTGAAGTGTGATCAATGTCAAAGAATGGGGGGAATTTCCTGAAGGAATGAGACGCCTCTTCAAAACATTATGGAAGTTGAAGTTTTTGATTGCTAAGGTATTGACTTCATGGGTCCCTTCCCTTCATCTGCAGGTAATGAGTACATTTTGGTGGTTGTTGATTACGTGTCTAAATGGGTGGAAGCTGTGGCCATTCCAAGAAATGATGCTAAGACTATGGTAAAGTTTATAAAGAAGAATATTTTTGCTTGATTTGGGGTGCCTCGGATCTTGATCAGTGATGGTGGTTCGCATTTTTGTAATGCTCAGCTTCAAAAGGTGTTGAGTCAATATCATGTGAATCATAAGGTGGCATCCCCCTATCACCCTCAAACTAATGGGCAAGCTAAAGTATCCAACAGAGAATTAAAGAAGATATTAGAGAAAACAGTGGCGTCAACCAGAAAAGATTGGTCAACCAAATTGGAAGATGCATTGTGGGCTTACAGAACTGCATATAAGACCCCAATTGGCTTATCTCCTTTTCAGTTGGTGTATGGAAAATCATGTCATTTACCAGTTGAAATGGAACACAAAGCATATTGGGCTCTAAAATTTATGAATTTTGATGAGAAGGCATCTAGGGAGCACAGGAAGATTCAATTGTTGGAGTTGGAAGAACTGCGACTGGCAGCTTATGAATCTTCAAAACTCTACAAAGAAAGAGTCAAGGCCTATCACGATAAAAAGCTATTGAAGAGAGACTTCAAACCACGACAACAGGTACTACTTTTTAATTCAAGATTGAAATTATTTCTTGGTAGGCTGAAATCCAAATGCTCTGGACCCTTTGTCATCAAGAAAGTTTGGCCTTATGGTGCAATAGAGCTATATGACCCACAATCTCAGGACCCTGACAGAACATGGGTGGTAAATGGCCAAAGGTTGAAATTGTACCATGGTGGAGAGTTTGAAAAGGCACACAACATCTTAAATTTGATATCACTCATTGAGGTATATGGATCAAGCTAATGACATTAAAAGAGCGTTTCCTGGGAGGCAACCCACTTCTGATTTCTTTCATTTTGTTTTTCATGCATTGCATAAGTTGGAATTTGCTTGATGATCATTGAAAAAGGGGATATCAGCTTATACTGAGTCATAGATACTGGGGTTGTTTTAAATGTTTTGAGGAAATGAACTGAAAATCACTTAAAAACATTTTCATGAAAACAATCCACTCACCAAGCGCATGCCACATTGTTGAGCGCATCTTCTCCTCGCGCTAAGCGAGGATAGCCTGCGCTAAGCGAGGATAGCCTGTGCTAAGCGCTCAAACCCCTACATCTCAAGGTGATTTGGTTCGCTAAGCCGGCCATGGGTGAGCTAAGCCCAATTCCTTGCGGACTAAATAACGCTAAGCCATCAACCACTCGCTAAACGCCTGCCCCTTCTGTATCTAGGATGCATTATATTCGCTAAGCTGGCCTTGAGCCTGACTTAGCGAGAGTTGTAGGATTTCTTATCTGCAGAACTCGTTGAGTGCGCTGCTTTACACTAAGCCCAACTCTAAAAAAAAAAAAAAATTGAATTTCAAGTTGGGCTAAGCCCATCGCTCCGCTAAGCGAGATCATCGAGAGAAACCAAACGTCTCTTTCTCGCTCAGCGAGCACAACTCGCTCAGCGAGTGCGTCGAAATTTGCTTAAGTTCAGTGTAACTATTCTCCGAAATTTTGTGTTCTTTGTGTTTATATCACATTTCCTTCTTTCATGTTTTTGAGCTCAAAATCTGCATCTTTGGACTATATTCACATAATCTCTTCACATCAAGTAAGTTATCTGACTTTAGCTTTGTGTTTTCTTGTTGATACTTTAGGATAGAAAGCCTTGGGTTAGCAATTTGAATTTTTAGGGTTAGAATGTTAGTATAATAGGTAAAAATTGTAACTTTGTTAAGGTTTTTGCAGTGTAGGTAGTTTAAATCAGTTTGCATGTTTAATATTAGGGCTTTGAAGGCCTATTAGAGGCCTTAAGAAGAAGTTTTTCAACTTCTTTTGTGTTTTTTTTTCTAGAAAATGCGATAAACTCGCTAAGCGCGTCTAATGCGCTAAGCGAGTTCATAAAAAACGCTTAAATTTATGAATTTCCAGAAAAACTCGCTAAGCGATAGCTGCGTATGCTAAGCAAGTTCATCTTTTCAAATGAATGTTCATCAACTGATATGAACATGGCTTAGCGACAGTTGTGTGCGCTAAGCCACAAAGCCTTCAATGAGCTAAGCCACAAAGCCTTCAATGAGACAACACTAGGGCTAACAGAGTGTTATCCCACTAAGCCCAAGAAACTTAAAAAAATCTGAGAAGACTGCATCACGCTAAGCCAAGCTGGTTTGAGCTAAGCGCAATTCCTTACGGCAAGTGATTGGCTAAGCAAGTCTGATTCGCCTAGCCATATCACTTAGATAAATTTTGAAGTTTTGAAAAGCGCTAAGCCAACCCTGTTGAGCTTAGCACAATTCGTTGCGGCATCAATAAGGCTTAGCGAGCCATGCTCGCTAAACGCATGTGTGTTATGCTTTTGTTGGAGGCTAAGTGAGCAGACACTCGCTAAGCCAATTTTGCAGAATAGAATTTTCTGCAATAATTAGCTAAGCGCGCCCTGTTGCGCTTAGCCAATGTGTTTATTTTTATAAGGCGCGCTAAGCGAGAGTGCTTGCGCTTAGCGGCTAATGCTTATTTCAGTTTTATTTTTCTGTTTTTTTTAACTTGAATAACTTGTGGTCTAACCAACTTTTTGGGTTCCTTTTTATTGTAGATGGCATCCAGGAAGAGAAAGAGCATGGCTTCTAGACCCATAGCTCAGTATGATACCAAGCGTTTCCAATCTCTGGGATCTTGGAACAGATATACGGACAACATTCTCAGCCGGAACATCATTCTGAAGAGAAATGTTAAAATTTATCATACTGAGTTCGACGAGTTTAAAGTGGATTTGGAGAGGCGTAATTTCCACAAACACCTCACCAACCTCCAAGCTGGAAGCATAGACGTGGTTGTGGTGAAGGAATTTTATGCTAATCTATACAACCCAAAGGAACCAGCCCCTAAACAAGCTAGAGTAAGAGGACATCTGATTAAGATCGATGCAGACAGCCTGAATGAATTTCTTCATACTTCAATGGTGTTAGAGGAAGGGGAGTCTTTACCCACCTACTCTAGGTTTGTTATGAATGCTGAGGGCTAACCATGGAAACTTCTCAGAAAAGATTTGACGACACTGGCCCAGACATAGAGTGTCTTCTCTTACTCCAACCTAGCTCCCACATCCCACACCTTAGATTTAAACATGGACAGAGCTAGGTTGGTCTATGGCTTGGTGTTTAACATGGACATGAACATCGGAGCCCTTATCTCAGGTCAGATTTCTTTCATTGCTCAGAGTAACTCCTCTAGGCTCGAATTTCCAGCCTTGATCATTGCCCTCTGCCGAGCTAGAGGAGTTACCTCTGACAGTCTAACCTATGAGAGCCTGAGCCCGACCATTAACATGGCTTACAATAAGAAAAATTGTTGGAATGTGGATGATCTGACAATTAACTTCAGAGGGGCAAGGAAGGTAAAGGCTCGACCAACTGATGCTCCCTCTTCTTCTACTCCACCAGCTCCTTCCACTTCTGCTACTCCTACACCAGCTCCTCCAGGCCTATCTGCCTAGGACTCTCAACGCTTTGAAGCCATGCTTCAGAGTCTTTATCAAGGACAGATTTTGTTAATGCAGAGCTTGTAGGTGGTAGTGTAGAAGCAAGCTTCATTGCTTCATGATGATGAATCAAGATTGATTCATAATGATGAATCAAGATTGATTCAATGTGTTTTGATAATAACAAAGATGATGACAAAAAGCCCATGAGAATGATTTCAAGATTGAGTCCAGAAAATTCAAGAATCAAGAGAAAGATTCAAGAGAAGTTTCAAGTTTTCAAGAATCAAGAATCAAGAATAATCAAGATCAAGATTCAAGACTCAAGATTCAAGAATAAAAAAAAGGCTCAATCAAGATAAGTACAAAAAAGTTTTTCAAAACATTGAGTAGCACATGAAGTTTTCACAAAAGCTTTTACCAAAGAGTTTTTACTCTCTAGTAATCGACTACCAGTTTACTGTAATCGATTACCAGTGGCAAGTTTTGTTTTCAAAAAGCTTTCAACTGAATTTACAATGTTCCATTCAATTTCAAAATGGTGTAATCGATTACAATATATTGGTAATCGATTACCAGTGTGTTTGAACGTTGAAATTCAAATTCAAATGTGAAGAGTCACATCCTTTTACAAAAATGCTTTGTCTAATCGATTACAATGATTTGGTAATCGATTACCAATGATAAGTTTTGAATAAAAATCAAAAGATGTAACTCTTCCAAAGGTTTTCTAAAGGTTATAACTCTTCTAATGGTTTTCTTGACCAGACTTGAAGAGTCTATAAAGGCAAGAACTTAACTTGCATTTTAAATACATTGATTACAATCTTTTACATCCTTTGAATCTCTTTGAACATCCTCTTGAATTTCTTCTTCTTCTTCCTTTGCCAAAAGCTTTCTAAAGTTTTCTGGTTTTCCAAACCTTGAAAACAAAAGTGTGCTATTCATCTTTTTCATTCCCTTCTCCCTTTGCCAAAAAGAATTCGCCAAGGACTAACCGCCTCAATTCTTTTTGTGTCTCTCTTCTCCCTTTTCCAAAAGAACGGAGGACTAACCGCCTGAATTCTTTTGTGTCTCCCTTCTCCCTTGTCAAAGAATTCAAAATGACACAGTCTGAGAATTCTTTTGATTCTTCCCTTTCCCATAAACAAAAGATTTCAAAGGACTAACCGCCTGAGAATTATTTTGTTTCCCCATTCACAAAGTTTCAAAGGACTAACCGCCTGAGAACATTGTCTTAACACATTGGAGGGTACATCCTTTGTGGTACAAGTAGAGGGTACATATACTTGGGTTGTTGTGACTGAGAACAAGAGAGGGTACATCTCTTGTGGATCAGTTCTAGTGGAGAACAAGGGAGGGTACATCCGTTGTGGATCTTTGCTTGTAAAGGAATTTACAAGGTTGAAAAGAAATCTCAAGGACCACAGGTCGCTTGGGGACTGGATGTAGGCACGGGTTGTTGCCGAACCAGTATAAAACTCTTGTGTGTTTGTCTTCTTCTTTCCTACTCTTTTAATTTCCGTTGTGCACTTTAATTATCGCTTTTACTTTTGGTTAAGTTTATATTTCTATTCTTTACTTTATTAACAACATAGTAAAAGCCTAAGAAGGGTAAATTTTAATTAGTAAAGGTTAATTAATAATTAATTCAACCCCCTTCTTAATTATTCTAAGGCCACTTGATCCAACAGGTAGCTCCTCCAGGATCCATTCTATCAGTGGAACAGTTAATGGAAAAGGTATCCTGGCCCGAAATCCTGCCTTTTATTGTGAGAGACGGTGGGGGTCCCAGTGCTCAAGTTCCTCAGCAGGTACAGGAAGCATCCTCTTAAGCCACCGTCCCTGGAGCTTTTGATTTTTCAGGTGGAGGATTAGAGATGAGACCCAATGAGGCTGCTTCTCCTGAGCCAGTACCAGTACCAACTGATCCACCATCTCTAGTGGTGGATCCATCTTCTCCTGCGCCAGAAGTAGCTTTCCCATCTACACCTCTTATTATCTCTAAAGACCCCATAGTTCCAGTACCTGGGTTAGCCACTACTCCTCCTGCTACCCCCGTTCTGCATTTTGCAGATGAGGAGGAGGGACAAACTACTACTCGCCCGGGGACTCTAGTGCTACATTTGGATGATAAGGAGTAGGATCAGAATGAATGACAAGATCTGATTACCTGTCCTCCTATTATTATTATTATAATTATCTTGTTCTTAGTACATTTTAATTATTATGTTTGTGTGGTATATTGGTTGTACTGTTTTTAGTACATATGAATTGTTATGGTTTTGTGGTATATTAAAATGGTTTACAGTATACTTTTTTGTTTTGGAAAGATTTTGAAAGTCCTGATGCAGATAGAACAGTTTAACTTGACTCCTTGAAAATGCAGTTTTAGTATAGTTTTGAAATGGTGATTGTGGATTGAATGCATGAGTGAAATGAAGCTTGTGTTTTATCATGAGTTTGAGCAAGTGTGTATGCTAGACAAAGAAAGAACAAGAATGTAAGCTTGCAACTAGAAATGTTAGTCAATAGACAGATTGATTAGACAAAAAAGCTTGAACCATAACCCGGTGAGAGTGTGATCTTAGATTAGAAGTGAACGACTAGCATGGAGCAATAGTCTTTGTATCAGTCTCTGAATTCTAGAATGAAATGCATAAGTTTGAAAGTGATGAAGGCCATTGTTCTATTTTTAAACTACTTGACCATAAAGCTTACCTTGAATTATAATTGTATCCTTTGCACCCTTTGTGAGCTGAATTAAATTTTCAAATTGAACCCTGAGCTTGAATGAATATCTCCATCTACCTTGCTTAGGTGCTAGGAGAGCATATGGTTTAAGGAAATTTGTCCCAAATTTGGGGGAGTTAGTTGGGATGTGAAGTCAAAAGGTAAGACACATCAGCACACACAACAAATAAGTTATGTGTTAAAAAAAAGAGTAAAATGCAAATAAAGAGAGTGTGTGTTGTTGTAATAAGGCCAAATGCAAGGGAAGTGAGTGAGCTACATAAATTGAAAAGAAATAAATTGGGTGAGTCTAGGATCTATGCTCTCTTAGAATTTAAGCCTTTGATCCTAGAAAAACCAATAATTCTTGTAGCCAAGCCTCACTACAAGCCTATGAAAGTCTTTCTGATTCTATTTGTGCATTTTTGACTTTATGGCATGAGATGAAGTACAAAGATTAGAACTCTTGCTGGTTGTTATTTCCTAATAGCCTAAACACTTGAGCTTGAGTGAAACAGTAGCCGTGAGCTTTGGTTTAACCTACTTTCCTTGATATCTGTCTTGTGCCTAACTTCTTCTAATTATATTGCATACATTATGTTCTTCTCTTTGAATAACTGCATGCTTTGTGAAAAACAATTGATGAGAGCATTTTTGTTTCATTTGTTATCATGTAATTAATATTTGGTGAATCACACACCTTTATACATAATCACTGCATGTTTTGTCACTTGGGGACCAGTGAGTTGTTCTTTATTTGCTTGAGGACAAGCAAAGATGTAAATTTGGGGGAGTTTGTTAGTCGGTCAATACGACTAACTTTTGTGTAAAAAAACTGTTGTAAATTGTATACAACTCCTCCCATGTATAGTTGTTTTGGTAGTATTTGTCGCAACCTACCCTTTGGCGGGAGGGTGATGCGAGGGCTCACGAGTGCGTCTTCCAAGAAAGGAAAATGCGCAGAGTCGCCACCAACGTTTATTCGAGGAAAACGTCAGAAAAACCAAAAAGGTGTGGTCTACGAACTTTAAGTGTGAAAGGTTCAGAAGTTGTTTTTACGCACAGGGAAGGTATTAGCACCCCACGCGCCCATCACAAAGGATGACAACCTTTAACCAAGTGTGCAATATCATGTCTTCGATTTGTTTTATTTTCCCCTTTTTACGTTTTTATGTCTTTTTATGCCTTTTGTATTTTTCATCTTTTTTGTGGTCGACAAGGGTGTTTCCCTTGCTCCTACGTATCCTCAATTGCAATGAGGAAATCAGACCTACGTAGTTCTTTTGAGAACTGAACGTTGGTTAAGTTGTTTTTATCTTCTTTGCAAGATATATTTTGACCGAACAAAAGTCGTTTAAAGCATTGGAGCATTAAACGATCTTTTGATTTTTGGAAAGGAGAGAAACGTTAAGGCATTGGACCATTAACGATCTCTTGGTTTTGAAAGGAGAGAAACATTAAGGCGTTGGACCATTAAAACAGTTTTTTAGTGATTTTTGCGAACAAAGCTTGATTTGTTAGTCGATTTTAGCCTTAGTTTCACTTTGGTTATTAGTCGATTCATTCAAGGAAACTTCCAAAGAAAAAACGTCCGATTGATTGTTTTGATTATTTTATTATTATTTTGCCCTTTTTTTTTATTTAACCGAGGTTACGGCATGAACGATGGGTTGGATTTTATTTTAACAGTGATTAAACGAGATTGCAACTCAAATGATCGGTTGAAATTCATTTTATCATTTATTAGGTGAGAAAGTGGCTTAAATAAATAGTTAAAGCACGTTAAAAGGGGGTACAGAAAACAAACGAAATGAAAATAAAAGTACACGAAACAAGTAGGGACCACTAAGGGTGCATAGAATGAATTGAAAGATTTGATTTCGAGAACTTACCGGTTGAAGACCGAAGAACGGTGAAGAATCTCCACGAAATTGCCCATGGAAACGTCTCGAAAGCGTTACGGAAGCACTTCGGCTTCGATTTTCTTTATGGAAACAATTTTTTCCACTAATTTCGAGAGAATTCTCAATACCAGAAGGGCTGAACATTTTTGCTCTGCCCTCTTTCCCCTATTTATAGGAGAAAAGAGGGAGGTGGTTGCCGCCCAGCTCGCTTATGCGAGCTCAGCTCACCCAGGCAAGTAGGGTTGCTTCCACCAGAAGGCATCGCCTTCTTTTGGAACCCTCAGGAAGGCGCAAGTGGGCCTGGTTGCTATTTGCACCCCCTTTTCACTAAATACACCCCCTTTTAGTTTTTTTTTTATTGATTCCTTTCCGAAATATTACAGAACTTTATGGATTACGTAACGATGCTTGCTTTTCCTTCCAGAATGTCGTGAAACTTTACAGATTATGCAAGAATGCTCTTTTTGACTTTCGGAATGTTCTAGAACTTTACGGATTGCGCAACAATGCTTGTTTTTGACTTCCAGAATGTTGCGAGACTTTACGGATTACACAACGATGGGTGTTAAACATTTTGAGGCGGTCAAGAGAAGGTCACATGCCAACAAATAATGGTCCCCGGACGAAATTAGGGTATGACAGTTGCCCTTCTTTACTTATCTTTTATTGGAGATAAAAGCGAAGTAAAGATAAGACACTAATTTCGTTCGAGCAGAGCATCATTTGGCCGATCAATATCCCAACCAGTGGAACCTGTCATCCAGAAAGAAAAGAAAAGGCATCAAGAGGGTTAGCAAAACTTCAGTGCCTTGAAAGCGATAAAATGGGATAACCACGACGTTTCCACATGCTATCGAACTCGATCATCTCCAGCTAGCAGAGAAAAATCTTGTGCGTCACCAGGCTTGAATGACTCTGGATGACAAGAGTAAAAACCTGCAAAAATTTTCAAAATAATTAGAATCGGACGACCAACATAATCCCGATACCCTCGAACTCGTTCGCCTTGGTTGACGAAAGGTGCGGATGACAATAAGGTATCTCCGCCTGCCACTTGACTTCTCGGGTCAGGATTAACAGAAATCATTTTGTACGGATAACCACTTGGGTATCTCCGTATGCCACCTGACTTCACGGGTCAGGATTAACAGAAATCGTTTGTACGGATAACCAATTGGGTATATCTGCATGTCATCGGACTCTCCGTCTTTGGATGACAAAGGTGCAGAAGACAACGTTAGTCTCCGCGTGTCAACAGGTTTGCTTGCCCCTGATTGACAAAGGGTGCAGATGACGACGTTAGTCTCTGCATGCTATCGAACTCTGTGTCTGACGGATAGCAAAAAGGTGTTGATACGGATAACCACTTGGGTATCTCCGCCTGCAACCTGAATTCACGGGTCAGGATTAACAGAAATCATGTGTACGGATAACGACATGTGTATATCCGCATGCCACCTGACTTCACGGGTCAGGATTAACATAAATCGTTTGTACGGATAACCAATTGGGTATATCTGCATGTCATCGGACTCGCCGTCTTTGGATGACAAAGGTGCAGAAGACAACGTTAGTCTCCGCGTGTCAACAGGTTTGCTTGCCCCTGATTGACAAAGGGTGCAGATGACGACGTTAGTCTCTGCATGCTATCGAACTCTGTGTCTGACGGATAGCAAAAAGGTGTTGATACGGATAACCACTTGGGTATCTCCGCCTGCAACCTGAATTCACGGGTCAGGATTAACAGAAATCATGTGTACGGATAACGACATGTGTATATCCGCATGCCACCTGACTTCACGGGTCAGGATTAACATAAATCGTTTGTACGGATAACCAATTGGGTATATCTGCATGTCATCGGACTCGCCGTCTTTGGATGACAAAGGTGCAGAAGACGACGTTAGTCTCCGCGTGTCAACAGGTTTGCTTGCCCCTGATTGACAAAGGGTGCAGATGACGACGTTAGTCTCTGCATGCTATCGAACTCTGTGTCTGACGGATAGCAAAAAGGTGTTGATACGGATAACCACTTGGGTATCTCCGCCTGCAACCTGAATTCACGGGTCAGGATTAACAAAAATCATGTGTACGGATAACGACATGTGTATATCCGCATGCCACCTGACTTCACGGGTCAGGATTAACATAAATTGTTTGTACGGATAACCAATTGGGTATATCTGCATGTCATCGGACTCGCCGTCTTTGGATGACAAAGGTGCAGAAGACGACGTTAGTCTCCGCGTGTCAACAGGTTTGTTTGCCCCTGATTGACAAAGGGTGCAGATGACGACATTAGTCTCTGCATGCTATCGAACTCTGTGTCTGACGGATTGCAAAAAGGTGTTAATACGGATAACCACTTGGGTATCTCCGCCTGCAACCTGAATTCACGGGTCAGGATTAACAGAAATGGTGTGTACGGATAACCACATGGGTATATCCGCATGCCACCTGACTTCACGGGTTAGGATTAACAAAATTCATTTGTATGGATAACCACTTGGGTATATTTGCATGTCATCAGACTCGCCGTCTCTGAATGACAAAGGTGCATAAGATGACGTTTGTCTCCGCGTGTCAACTGGTTTGCTTGCCCCTGATTGACAAAGGGTGCAGATGATGACGTTAGTCTCTGCATGCTACTGAACTCTGAGTCTTACGGATAGCGAAATAGTGTTAATACGGATAACCACTTGGGTATCTCCGCCTGCCACCTGACTTCATGGGTCAGGATTAATAGAAATCGTTTGAACGGATAACCACTTGGGTATATCCGCATGCCACTTGACTTCACGGGTCAGGACTAACAGAAATCGTTAGTTCGGATAACCACTTGGGTATATATGAATGTCATCGGACTCACCGTGTCTAGATGAAAAAGGTGCAGAAGACGACGTTAATCTCCGTGTGTCAATGGGTTTGCTTGCCCCTGATTGACGAAGGGTGCAGATGACGACGTTAGTCTCTGTATGCTACCGAACTCTAAGTCTGACGGATATCGAAAGAGTGTTTATAAGGGTAACCACTTGGGTATCTCCGCCTGCCACCTGACCTCACAAGTCAGGATTAACAAAAATCGTTTGTACGGATAACCACTTGGGTATATCTGCATGCCACCTGACTTCACGGGTCAGGATTTACAAAAATTGTTTGTACGAATAACCACTTGGGTATATCCGCATGTCATTGGACTCGTCATCTCTAGATGAAAAAGGTTCAGAAGACGACGTTAGTCTCCGCGTGTCATTGGGTTTGCTTGCCCCTGATTGACAAAGAGTGCAGATGACAATGTTAGTCTCTGCATGCTACTGGACTCTGAGTCTGATGGATAGCGAAAGAGTGTTTATGTGGATAACCACTTGGGTATCTCCGCCTGCCACCTGACTTCTCGGGTCAGGATTAACAGAAATTGTTTGTATGGATAGCCACTTATGTTTATCCGCATGCCACCTGACTGCACGAGTCAGGATTAACAAAAATCGTTTGTACAGATAACCACTTGGGTATATCCGCATGTCATGGAACTCGCTGTCTCTGGATGACAAAGGTGTAGTTGACGACGTTAGTCTCCGCGTGTCAACTGGTTTGCTTGCCACTGATTGACAAAGGGTGCAGATAATGACGTTAGTCTCTGCATGCTACTGAACTCTGAGTCGGACAGATAGCGAAAGAGTGTTTATACGGATAACCACTTGGGTATCTCCGCTTGCCACCTGACTTCACGAGTCAGGATTAACAGAGATCGTTTTTACGGATAACCACTTGGGTATATCCGCATGCCACCTGACTTCACTGGTCAGGATTAACAAAAATCATTTGTACAGATAACCACTTGGGTATATTTGCATGTTATCGGACTTGCTGTCTCTGGATGACATAGGTGCAGATGACGACGTTAGTCTCCGCGTTGTGGGACCTTGTGGCCTCAATAATCTTAAGAGGGATAGGCTTTGAATGCAGAAGAAGCAACAACAATCAATTTAACAATGTTCTTTAAATATGCAAGAGACAATTGATTGCAGTAAAATAAATAAGATATGGGAAGAGAGAATGCAAACCCAGTTTTATACTGGTTCGGCCACAACCCGTGCCTACGTCTAGTACTCAAGCAACCCACTTGAGATTTCCACTATCTTTGTAAAATCCTTTACAAAGTCTGAACCACACAAGGACAATCCATCTCTTGTGTTCAGATGCTTTACAATAAGAGACTCACAGTCTCTTAGCCAATCTCATTGAATAAGAAGAATGGAAGAAGAAATCTCTCTTCAAGAGAAGAATATTACAATGGAGATCATGTAAGAATTCTTATAGATTTGGCAAGTGTTTGGCCAAGGATTTCTTTTGAGAGAGCATTTGACAATGAAGTTCTTTTGGAATCTCTCTCATTGTATTTCGAGAGGATAAAACATTTTTAATCAATCAAAAATCTCTCTGTAAAATTCGTGCCCAAGTCACCTCTTTATAGGCCTTTGATGGTCATTCACAGATCTAATGAAAAGATGTGTCTGTTGGTAGATTTTCTGAAAACTTTCCACTGGTAATCGATTACAATGTTTGTGTAATCGATTACACAGTTATAACTTGAAGGGTTATGACTTTTGAATTTGAATTTCCAAAGTTCCGTTGCTGGTAATCGATTACAGACATATGGTAATCGATTACAGACATATGGTAATCGATTACATGTTGAAAATTTAAATTCAAAACCTTTTTCAAGAGCTATTTCTCAACCCTGTCTTCTGGTAATCGATTACACTTCCTGGTAATCGATTACCAGAGCCTTGCATGTCTTGAAAGCACTTTGTTTTAAGGCAAGGCTTGGTCTTTACTGAATCTTGAAACAAAGCTTTGTTTGTTGAAGCAATCTTGAATTATTCTTGAAGCAAATGCTTATCCTTTGAAGCAACCTTGTTAGATTCTTCTTTGACGTCATCAAAATCATGTATACATACATTCACATTCTCCCCATTTTTGATAATGACAAACATGTGATTTCTTCTTTACACCATTAAAGCTTGCATGATTTACATTCTCCCTCTTTCTTAAGCAAATTCTTCTTGACATCACCAAAATCTTCATGATTTACATGCGTGTCAATGGATTTGCTTGCCCCTGATTGACAAAGGGTGCAGATGACGACGTTAGTCTCTGCATGCTATCGGACTCTGAGTCTGACGGATAGCAGAAGGGTGTTTATACGGATAACCACTTAGGTATTTCCGCCTACCACCTAGCTTTACGCGTCAGGATTAACATAAATTGTTTGTACGGATAACCACTTCGGTATATCCGCATGCCACATGACTTCACAGGTCAGGATTAACAAAAATCGTTTGAACGGATAATCACTTGGGTATATCTGCATGTCGTCAAACTCGTTGTCTCTGGATGACAAAGGTTCAGAAGACGACGTTAGTCTCCACGGGTCAACGGGTTTGCTTGCCACAGATTCACAAAGGGTGTAGATGACGACATTAGTCTCTGCATGCTATCGGACTCTGAGTCTGACGGATAGCAAAAGGGTGTTTATACGGACAACCACTTGGGTATCTCTGCCTGCCACTAGACATTATGGGTCAGGATTAACGTAAATCGTTTGTACGGATAACCACTTGGGTATATCCGCCTGTCATCGGACTCGCCGTCACTGGATGACAAAGGTGTAGAAGACGACGTTAGTATCCGCGTGTCAAGGGGTTTGCTTGCCCCTGATTGACAAAGGGTGCAGATGACGACGTTAGTCTCTGCATACGACCGGACTCTGAATCTAACGGATAGCGAAATAATGTTTATACGGATAACCACTTGGGTATATCCGCATGCCACCTGACTTTACGGGTCAGGATTAACAAAATCCATTTGTACAGATAACCACTAGGGTATATCTGCATGTCATCGGACTCGCCGTCTTTGGATTACAAAGGTGCAGAAGACGACGTTAGTCTCCATGTGTCAACAGGTTTGCTTGCCCCTAATTAACAAAAGGTGCAGATGACGATGTTAGTCTTTGCATGCTATCGGACTCTGAGTCTAACGGATAGCAAAAGGGTGTTGATACGGGTAACCACTTGGGTATCTCCGCTTGCCACTTGACTTCACGGGTTAGGATTAACAGAAATGGTTTGTACGGATAACCACTTGGGTATATCCGCATGTCATCGGACTCGCCGTCTTTGGATGACAAAGGTGCAGAAGACGACGTTAGTCTCTGCGTGTGAACGGGTTTGCTTGCCCCTGATTGGCAAAGGGTGCAGATGACAATGTTAGTCTTTGCATGCTACTGGACTCTGAGTCTGACGGATAGCGAAAGAGTGTTTATACGGATAACCACTTGGGTATCTCCGCCTGCCACCTGACTTCACGGGTCAAGATTAACAGAAATCGTTCGTACGGATAACCACTTGGGTATATCTGCATGCCACCTGACTTCACGGGTTAGGATTAACAGAAATCGTTTGTACAGATAACCACTTGGGTATATCTGCATGTCATCGGACTCGCCGTCTTAGGATGACAAAGGTGCAGAAGACGACGTTAGTTTCCGCGTTTCAATGGGTTTGCTTGCCCCTGATTGACTAACGGTGCAAATGATGACGTTAATCTCTGCATGCTATCAGACTCTGAGTCTGACGGATAGCGAAAGAGTGTTTTTACGGATAACCACTTAGGTATGTCTGCCTGCCACCTGACTTCACGGTTCAGGATTAATAGAAATCGTTTTTATGGATAACCACTTGGGTATATCCGCATGCCACCTGACTTCACGGGTCAGGATTTACAGAAATTGTTTGTACGGATAACCACTTGGGTATATTCGCATGTCATCGGACTCGCCGTCTCTGGATGACAAAGGTGTTGAAGACAATGTTAGTCTCTGCGTGTGAACGGGCTCGCTTGCCCCTGGTTGACGAAGGGTGCAGATGAAGACATTAGTCTCTGCATGCTACCAGACTCTGAGTTTGACGGATAGCAAAATCGTGTTTATACGGATAACCTCTTGGGTATCTCCGCATGCCACCTGACTTCTCGGGTCAGGATTAATAGAAATTGTTTTGTACGGATAACCACCATGGTATATCCGCCTGCCACCTGACTTCTCGGGTCAGGATAGCGAAAGGTGGGGCGGTCGACAAAAGCGAGGCTTTTCTCCTACGTATCCTCAATTTGTGATGAGGAACTCAGACCTACGTAGTTCTTGGGAAAGCGGTGTGAGACTAAAATAGTCTCTAACGGAAGATGCTAACATCTCAGGAAAGGGTGCAGATGAAAACATTGGTCTCTGCTTGTCAATCGAACTTGGGGTCTCCAAATAATGAGGTGTGGATAACCGTAAGGTGTCTTCGCATGCTAATAGACTCTCGGGTCGTTGGATAGCAAAGGGTGTTTTCGGGTTACCGTCGGGTGTCTCCGCATCCCACCGGACTCTTGGGTCACGGTAACAAAAGGTGGGGTGGTCGACAAAAGCAGGGCTTTTGCTCCTATGTATCATCAATTTGTGATGAGGAACTCAGACCTACGTAGTTCTTGGGAAAGCGGTGTGAGACTAAAATAGTCTCTACCAGAAGATGCTGACATCTCTGGAAAGGGTGTAGATGGACACATTGGTCTTTTCTTGTCAATCGAACTTGGGGTCTCCGAATGACGAGATGCGGATAACCGTAAGGTGTCTTCGCATGCTAACGAACTCTCAGGTCGCTGGATAGCAAAGGGTGTTTGCGGGTTACCGTCGGGTGTCTCCGTATGCCACCAGACTCTTGGGTCACGGTAGCAAAAGGTGGGGTGGTCGACAAAAGTAGGGCTTTTGCTCATACGTATCCTCAATTTCTGATGAGGAACTCAGACCTACGTAGTTCTTGACTTTGTGAGACTAAAATAGTCTCTGTGTTCAGATTTTACTAAAAGGAAACATCATTTTGAAATTCTGATCACGCCAATGTGACCGGGGTTCAGTGAAGGTCACAAAAATAACATCAATGTTGTAAAAAGATAACTTTTACGATATCTAATTCTCTAGGGTTTTTCAAAGGAAGTGTTAGTACCCAACACACAAGAGACACTAAGAGGAACTCAAACTAACTAGGAGTAGGGTTTAGAAATAGAGATTATCTCACAGAAACTATGAAATTGAGGATTGGGGGATTTTCTCCACTGAATCCTTGAGGAGGATTCTGAGGATTCCGCTCCAATTAAAGTGTTCCTCTTGGTCTGGGTGTTCAATGGCAAGCAACGACGGCTCACGGCAGCCACTGGTGGTCTTGGGTGGTGGAAAATGAGGTTTTAGGGTTTGGGTGGTGTTTTGGAGAAGAAGATAGTGAAAAATCGTGTTTTTCACGTTGAGAACGTATTTATAACTTGCAGATCTCACTTAGCGAGCTCCTCTCGCTAAGTTGGAGTCCACTTTTTGTGCTTAGTGTGAGAATTCACACTTAGCACAACTTCCACTGCACTATTGCTCGCATAGCGCGCCCCTGCTTGCTTAGCGTAATTCCCTCTCTGGTTGGAATTGCACTTAGCGCGCCCTTCTTGCTTAGCGAGGCATCAAAAGTTGTTATTTACCGAATACCAATGGTCAGACTGTGGAAGCATGTCTTAGGAAAGCTCCAGACAAAATTTGAAGATGATCCAATGGTTAACGAATCCGGGATCGCGAGTTTACTGAGATAGGTTTGGGAAAATTCTGAAATCTCATAATTTCAACTTAGTTCAACAAAATTCCATAGAACTCAGCATCCACATCAAGAAATTCATGCACAACTAACTCAAGTCATACCTCAAATCATTCAAGTCAATTATATAGTCAAATAACAAGATAAATACAATTAAACATGAATTTATAACTGTAAATATTTTAGGGTGTTACACTTCAAAGTTCAATTTCTCTCCCTATCTTTCCTTCATTCCCACGCCACTTTTTTTTCTCTCTCTCTCTCTCTCTCATTCTCTTCCTCCATTGAAGTTTCCTCTCTAAAATTCTTATCCAAGACACTCTCTTGGTGGGGAAGCTTCTTCTTCCATGGCTTATTCCTTAGTGGATGGCGTCTCCTCTCACCTCTTCTTTATCCTCTGCTGTAACTCCATGGCTGAAAATAACCATTGAAAGACCTCATTGAAGCTCAAGGATCCAACCTCCATAGAAGCTTCTCAAGCAAGCTTCCATTAGGTAAGGTGAAAACATGGCTCCAATCACATCCAAATAAAAGCCTCAACACTTGGGAAGAGGTGGAGGATAAATTCATAGCGAGATTCTTTCCTCCATCAAGATTTATCAGTGCAAAATCCGCCATCGCGATGTTTTCCCAAGGATCTGACAAACCTCTCTATGACACGTGGGAGAGATTCAAAGCTTTGTTGCGGAGGTGCCCAAACCATAACTTTGATGATGCTGCACAACTATGTAGAAGCAAGCTTCATGATGAATCAAGATTGATTCAAGGAGTTTTGATGATAACAAAGATGATGCCAAAAAGCTCAAAAGTCAAGAACACTTCATGTTAACAAAGATGATGACTTCAAGAATCAAAGAATGAGTTCAAGATTGAATCAAGAACACTTCAAGGTTCAAGAGGAAATTTGATTTCAAGAATCAAGAATCAAGTTTCAAGATTCAAGTTCCAAGAATTAAGATCAAGATTCAAGACTCAAGATTCAAGAATCAAGAGAAGACTCAATCAAGATAAGTATTAAAAAGTTTTTTCAAAAACTGAGTAGCACATGAATTTTTCTCAAAAACCTTTTACCAAAGAGTTTTTACTCTCTGGTAATCGATTACCAGATTATTGTAATCGATTACCAGTAGCAAAATGGTTTTCAAAAAGCTTTCAACTGAATTTACAACGTTCCAATTGATTTCAAAATGTTGTAATCGATTACAATGATTCGGTAATCGATTACCAGTGTGTTTGAACGTTGGAATTCAAATTAAATTGTGAAGAGTCACATCCTTTCAAAAAAAAAGCTTTGTGTAATCGATTACACTGATTTGGTAATCGATTACCAGTGAAAATTTCTGAACAAAATCAAAAGATGTAACTCTTCCAATAGTTCTCAGGTTTTCTAAAAGTTGTAACTTTTCCAAATGGTTTTTAAGTTTTTCTAAAGGTTATAACTCTTCTAATGGTTCTCTTGACCAGACATGAAGAGTATATAAAAGCAAGACTTTGATTTTCATTTCAATCATCTTAAACAACCTTTACAATACAATCCTTTACAACCTTTGAATCCCTTTGAACTTCTTCTTCTTCTTCCTTTGCCAAAAGCTTTCTAAAGTTTACTGGTTTTTCAAACCTTGAAAACAAAACTTGTGTTATTCATCTTTTTCATTCCCTTCTCCATTTGCCAAAAAGAATTCACCAAGGACTAATCGCCTGAATTCTTTTTGTGTCTCTCTTCTCCCTTTTCCAAAAGAACGAAGGACTAATCGCCTAAGTTCTTTTGTGTCTCCTGTAGCAACCTAACCTTCGGCGGGAGGGCGACACGTGACTCGCGGGTGCGTGTTCCAAGAAAGGAATGCGCGCGGAGTCGCCACCAACGTTTATTTGAGGAAAACGTTGGAAAAACCGGAAAAGACGTTATCTACGAATTCTAAGTGAAAGGTTTGGGAGTTGAATTTATGCACGGGAAAGGTATTAGCACCCCACGCGTCCGTCACAAGAGACGGTAGCCTTTAATCAAATGTGCAAATATGACTTCAATTTATTTTCCCTTTTTACGTTCTTATGTCTTTTTTATGTTTTTATCTTTTTGTGGTCGACAAGGGGCGTTTCCCTTTGCTCCTACGTATTCCTCAATTGTGATGAGAAAATCAGACCTACGCAGTTCTTTTGTGAACAAAGCGTTTTGGTTAAGTTATTTTTTATCCTTTTTTGCAAGATATGTTTTTTTATTGAATGAAAGGTCATTTAAGGCATTGGACCATTAGACAATCTTTCGATTCTTTTGAAAAGTGAGAAAACATTAAGGCATTGGACCATTAATGATTTCTTTATTTTTGAAAGAGGTAACAAAGTTACATATTGATTTTAGGCCTTTTAGAAATCTACCCTTAACCAATAAAAGCGGAAAAGACCATTTAAAGGCGTTGGACCTTTGAAAATGGCTGTTTTGGGCGATGACAAAAAGTTTGGTTTATGAATTGATTTTAGCCTTAGTTTCACTTTGGTTATTAGTCGATTCGATTAAGAAAGAGAAATCCCGAAGAAAAATGTCCGATTGATTTTTTTTGGTTTATTTTACTAAAAGATATTTTTTGATTATTATATTATTATTTTTACCTCTTTCTGGTTTCCAACGTGGTTACGGCATGACTGAACGGTCGGATTTCATTTTAACAGAAATTAACGGATATTACAATTCAAATGATTGGTGGAAATTTATTAAATTTTTTATTAGGCGAGAAAATGACTTAAGTAAATGACTAAAGCACGTCAAAAGGGGGTACGGAAAGTAAATGAAATGAAAGTAAAAGCACGTGAAAACAAATGAGGACCACTAAGGGTACATAGAATGAATTGAAAAGTTCGATTTCGGGAACTTACTGGTTGAAGACCGAAGAATGACGAAGAACGACCGAAGAACGTCGAAGAATGGTTGAAAATCTTCGCGAAATCAACCACGAAAACGTTACAAAAGCACTTCAGCTTGGATTTTCTTCACGGAAACAATTTTTTTCACTAATTTCAAGTGATCTCGAAATACCAGGAGGGTTGAACATTTTTCTCCTTCACTCCTCCCCCTATTTATAGGAAAATAGGGGAGGAGCTTGCCACCCAGCTCGCCCAGGCGAGCTAGGTTGCTTCCTCCAGAAGCAACCGCCTTTTGGAGGAACATCCTAGAAGGCCCAAGTGGGCCTGGTTGCTATTTGAACCCCCAATTTTACCAAATAGACCCTCGGCCTTTTTTTGGTGATTCTTTTTCCGTAAAGTTACGGAAACTTACGAATTTCGTAACGATACTTGTTTTCTTTCCGTAATGTTGAGGAACCTTACGGATTACGTAATCATCCCTTTTTTGCCTTCCGGAACGTTACAGAACTTTACGGATTGCGCACTAACACTTCCTTTTAATTTTCGGCATGTCACGAAACTTCACGGATTGTGCTACAACGCTTTTCTTTTGGCTTCCAGCATGTCTCGGAACTTCACAAATTTGCTAACGATGGGTGCCAAATACCTCGAAGTGGTCAAACGAGGGTCGCATCCCAACAACGGATGGTCCCTAGATGAAATTAGGGTATGAAAGTTGCCCCTCTTTACTTGTCTTTTATTGGAGATAAAAGGGAAGTAAAGATAAGACACTAATTTCATTCGAGCGAAACACCATTCGACCAGTGAACCTCCCTGCCAGCGGAACCTGCAAAAATTTGAAAATGATCAGTACCGACACATCATCCCGATACTGTCGAATTTGTTCCTCTTGGTTGATACAAGACGCATAATGACCATAATTTGTCTCTGCGTTTTGTTGAACATGATCGAGCCTGGGCGGCGAGACACAGAATGACCATAATTCGTCTCTGCGTGCCACCGGACACGATTGCCTCTAGTTGGCGAAAAGGTGCACGGAATGACCATAATTTGTCTCCGCCCACCTCTCGACTTACTGTCCCCGAATGACAAAGGGTGCAGAATCTGTCTCTGCGCGTTTATCACTCGACTTGCGAAATCTAAATGACAAAGGGCGCAGAATCTGTCTCTGCACGTTTATCACTCAACTTGTTGTTCCTGAATGATAAAGGGCGCAGAATTCGTCTATGCGCGTTTATCACCCAATTTGCGAAATCTGAATCGCAAAGGGCGCAGAATTCGTCTATGCGCGTTTACCACTCGACTCGCTGCTCCTGAATGATAAAGGGCGCAAAATTTGTCTCTGCGCGTTTACCACCCAACTTGTTGTTCCTTAATGATAAAGGGTGCATAATTCATCTATACGCGTTTAACCACTCAGCTTGCTGCTCTTGAATGATAAAGGGCGCAGAATTCGTCTATGCGCGTTTATCACCCAATTTGCGAAATCTGAATGGCAAAGGGCACAAAATTCGTCTATGCGCGTTTACCACTCGACTCGCTGCTCCTGAATGATAAAGGGCGCAGAATCTGTCTCTGCGCGTTTATCACTAATCGAGCGTGCGGATAACCGCATGTCATCGGGCCCGCCGCCTCTGGATGACAAAAGGCGTAGAAGACGACGTTAGTCTCTGTGTGTTATCATGCTTTGAGTCTTATAGATAGCAAAAGAAAGTTTTAAAAGTGCGGATAACCACTTGGGTATCTCCGCATGTCACGTGACTCCAGTGTCAGTATGACAGAAATTGTCTGCGCGGAAGATGACGTAAATCTCCGCGTGTCAACGGGCTTGTTGGCCGCGATTGACAAAGGGTGCAGAAGACGATGTTAGTCTTTGCGTGCTATCATGCTTTGAGTCTTAGAGATAGCAAAAGAAATTTTAAACAGATAACCACTCGGGTATCTCCGCATGTCATGTGACTCCAGTGTTAGTATGACAGAAATTGTCTGCACGGAAGATGACACAAATCTCAGCGTGTCAACGGGCTTGTTGGCCGCGATTGACAAAGGGTGCAGAAGACGATGTTAGTCTTTGCGTGCTATCATGCTTTGAGTCTTAGAGATAGCAAAAGAAAGTTTAAACAGATAACCACTCGGGTATCTCCGCATGTCATGTGACTCCAGTGTTAGTATGACAGAAATTGTCTGCACGGAAGATGACACAAATCTCAGCGTGTCAACGGGCTTGTTGGCCGCGATTGACAAAGGGTGCAGAAGACGATGTTAGTCTTTGCGTGCTATCATGCTTTGAGTCTTAGAGATAGCAAAAGAAAGTTTAAACAGATAACCACTCGGGTATCTCCGCATGTCATGTGACTCCAGTGTTAGTATGACAGAAATTGTCTGCACGGAAGATGACACAAATCTCAGCGTGTCAACGGGCTTGTTGGCCGCGATTGACAAAGGGTGCAGAAGACGACGTTAGTCTCTGCGTGCTATCATGCTTTGAGTCTTAGAGATAGCAAAAGAAATTTTAAACGGATAACCACTCGGGTATCTCCGCATGTCACGTGACTCCAATGTCAGTATGACAGAAATTGTGGGGCGGCCGACAAAAGCGAGGCTCTTACTCCTACGTATCCTCAATGAGGAACTCAGACCTACGTAGTTCTGGATAACTTGTGAGACTAAAAATAGTCTCGGTGTTTTCTTCACTAAAATGCGAACATGCTTTAGTAAAGAGACAAAACTTCCAACTAATCAGAGCAAGATATGCTTTTCGGATGAAAAACAATGTGTCTACCGGGGAAGAAAAGTATACTGATGAAATCTTCTCATAACCATAAATGAGATTTTGGATGTTAGCATTTCGCTTCTAAATGAGCATTAAGAGGAAACACTGGGTTCAACAAAAATAGAAAAAAATCACTCAAAGTGTATCAATCTCACACAGGTAAGTGTTTCATCCTAATTCCGAACCACAGATATGCCATGACTTGATTTTGAAAATTATTTCCTATCAAATCAAAGATTACATGCGTGATCATGGATCAAAAGGACTTTTTCTTGGGAATGGTGTTTATTTGGTGGGAACTTTGGCTTTGAGTTTTTCTGGCCTTTTCCTTTTCTATTTTTGTTTAGTGCGGGGCGAAAAAGTCGCTGACACACAGGATTTTGGTTGGCAATCAAAGGGAGAGGACCACTTTAGGTCGTGGTTTCCTTTCCTTTCTTGTTTACTTGGTGACAAATCTATATTGTTGAGATATTGTCTGGTCCTAAGACCTTTCTGCATATTTATTCTTTTCTCTTCCGATCTTTGATCGAGAATTCTCTTTCTTTTTTGCTTTCCCCCATTTTCCTTGATTGGGAATTTTCCCCTTTTGCTTTCTTCTGATTCTTTTGATCGGGAATTTTCTCCTTTTCTCCTTTTCTCCTTTTCTCTTCTCTTCTTTTTCTTTTTTTGTTTTCTTTTTTAGGGCAAGGTTTATGGTGAGTTGGGACTTTAGCTCAAGGCTTGTAGAACGGATGGACATGATATATGTCAGGGGGTTGGTCTGGTTCAGGGATAAAAGGAAATGTCCCACATTATTTCCATGACACAAATGCAACAATGATGATTTGGAAATTTTATGCAAAACTAGTCATGCATGCACCTATGTGGACACTCAAGTGTCAAATTTTTATGGTCATGTGATGCTAGGGCTCAGGATTCATTTCCTTTATTTTAAGTCAACCCAATATTTCCAAAATATATTCTTTTATCAATTTGTGCATTCATCCGAGTCCGTTTCGGGTGTTCGGGAAAATTTTCACAACATTCACCCTTCAACTGTGTACACATATTTTTTTTCAAAAACTAGCTATGATCAGCGAATTTTTTCTTCAAATAAAAGTTGGAAATTATCTCTTTTCACGAGCATGTTATTTTTTAGCAAGACACTTTTTATTCTTATTATTTTATTTTTTCCTTCCTTCTTTTTCTTTCCTTACTTGCTCTCTTTTCCTTTTCCTTTTTTTTTCTTTTTTAAGTTATTTATCATTTGTTCATTTCCTCTTTCTTCTTTCTTTTTTTGTTCTCTTTTTCTCTCTGGAAAGGTCGTGCGGACGAGGGCGCACACTACCTACTTATGTCTAACCACAAGGTGAACGGGAAACACACAAAAATGGTATGTCACAAAATGGTGACGAAATAACTGAGAGCCATAACGCCGAAAATTTCTAACAGAAACAAACAATAATGATAGTAATGTTAGTAACCATATGAACAAAAACAGAAGACAGTAATGTCAACAACAATATAGACAATAACAAAAAAACGTCAATAGCAAACTAATAAAAACAAATAGTAATGTCAAAAAATGCGGCGACCTCGGTCATGTGGCTCTGCTTCCTCCCAAGAAGCCGAGCAAGTCTGTCATCTCCTCATCCATGCGGGCATCCTCTGCATCGTCAGGAGCTCCTGCAGGTGCCTCCTCCGTCTGGTCCTTAGGCCAATCTCCGGGCCATGCGACCTCAACCCTAAACTGATCTGGAGTAGGGCATGCAAAAGGAGCGAAACCCTGGCCTTGCTGACTGAGGCTGAGCTGGTAGAGACACTCATGTATCTGCACCTGCCCCTGGTGGTTGGCCGCCTGCTGGCGAACCAAGTGCCGTAAATAACGCTCCGTGCCTAATGACCCAACGAGATTAGCTTGATGAGGTGGTGGTGGTGCGTCTGTGGCCTATGGTGTATTCCCCTGCGCCTGCCTAGGAGTGCAATACTTCTCAATGAAAGCCTGGGTGATTGGCGGTCGGATCACCTTACTAGGTGTGACAGGAACCCCGAATGACCGGCAGAGGCCCGTGATCAATGCTGGAAACCCCAGGGCCCTGTTAGACTTATCCGGGTCTAGAGGGTGCCTGGTGGGTGGCATACTTGCAAATAAATAAATAGCGTCAGCAATCAACTAAGCCACATGGACGCTCATCCGTGTCAGGATGGCATACACCAGCTGACACTTCGGCAGCGGAAGGTCGGAGTTATGATCATTGGGCAGGACATTGCTGAGTAGCAACGTCATCCACATCTGGGTCAAGGTGGTCATACTGGTGCGCATGATCTGCACCCGCCTCCCGGCAGCAATCCGGGCAAAATCCTGACCCGGTATGCATAACAGCTGGGCAATGGCCTCCTCGTCAAATCCATCGGCCCGATTCCTTCTCTGACTAAACTCGCACTCCTGGCCTTCCTCTAACACCAACAGGTCACCTAGGAACTGGCTGAGGGCATCTGCATCAAAGGGAATCCACTGACCCCTCACCCATGATCGCATATCCCGCACTCCCTCTTCTGTGGGCCAAGCATTGACATAAAATTCCAGGACTATCTCTGGGTCAAACATAGCCATGGGGGTGACCAGCGACATCCAACGTCGGCGAGCTATCTCTTCCTGAAAGTCGGTGTACTCATCATCCCTGAGCTGGACGCGTCTCTCTCGGTGGAATGACCATCCTTTGATGGGCTCGAAACGCTGTTGGTGCTCGGCGCTCCTGAAACGGTGGCTATCAAACTCGGGGGCGGCACTGGTCCCTTCAGCCACAGTGTCACTCCTAGATCTTTTCACGGAAAGCTTTATCGGAGCCATTTCTTGTTGGAGATGAATAATAGTGCAAAATGGAATCAAAAATGCGAAAAATGGTGACCCTAGGGCTGCAAACTCGTGAAATCCGTGGCTCTTGCTTTTGAATGAGGGGGGGAAGTTTTTGGGTGGAAGAAAACTCCCCCTCCCTCATTTTTTATATTTGCAGGTGTAGGGGTGCTCGCCCAAGCGAGCTCAGCTCGCCTAGGCAAGCTAACCTATACTATTTTATATTTTTTTTTGGTGGAAACAAATAATGCTTTATGTGGATCGGTGTTCGCTTACTCGAACCCCCCTTAGGGTAGATTAGGCATTCAATATTTACTTTAAAGATGCAATAGTAATAACTACCGGGAATTCAAAGGATACTAGGCTGCCTTGCAGCGGCGCTTTCCATTTGTCCAAAGCTAGGCAAGGGATGACGATCTATCGGTCGTGACCCTAGCCTCTACTTGCCTCCGTCCCTAAGTACCTGAAAGTAGGAAACGACATTGCACGGAAAACCGTGGCCATGTTACCGTTTTACCTTGATTGGTTTCTGCCTTCAGCTTAGTCCCGGTATCTAACCATGGCCTAAGACGATTCTGCCCCTGTTATGCATGCGTATGCGTATGTATGAATGTTTTCGAATGCAATAAGCCGATTAGGTTCAGTTTTAGTTAAACGCTTTGGGGCATCCCGTAGACTGAGCGAAAAGGCTCAGGCTATCATAGACTGCACATGGTTTTAAGCACAAAGTGAGGACTGAAGCCTCAAACTCATGTTCTCTTCTTTTTAGAAGACTGTGACGAGAAACTTACAGCAGACAGGAATCTCTTGGGGAAACCAAGAAGAACACACAAAAATAAAAGAACATACAGTGACACCCTTAATTGCCCAAGATTCTAAGCATAGTATCGCTTGACAACATCAGAGTTCACGGGTAAAGGTAGCTCCTCGCCATCCATGTTGGTAAGCACCAGGGCCCCTCTGAAAAAAGCCCTTTTCACAACAAAAGGCCCTTCGTAGTTCGGGGCCCACTTCCCTCGATTATCTTTAACAGCGTGGGACATCTTCTTGTCGAACGCATTCTTCATTCTTTGTTGATACAGGCGCCCATGGCTCATGGTCGTCAAGCGCTTACCTTCAATAAGATTGAGTTGGTCATAGCGTGTTTGAGCCCACTCTGATTCTTCTAAGCTCGATTCTGCTAGTATCCTCTGGGAAGGGATCTCTACTTCAAATGGGAGTACCGCTTCCATTCCATAAACCAAGGAATACGGCGTAGCCCCAGTAGAAGTTCGCACTAAAGTTCGGTATCCATGCAAGGCAAAAGGCAACATCTCATGTCAATCTTTGTATGACATTGTCATCTTCTGAATAATTTTCTTAATATTCTTGTTGGCTGCTTCCACGGCTCCGTTCATCTTTGGCCGGCAGGGCGTGGAGTTGTGATGCTGGATTTCGAAATCCGCACACATTTTCTGCATCATCTTGTTATTCAGGTTGGTGCCATTGTCAGTAATGATCCTCCTAGGGAGTCCGTACTGACAAATCAGCTCCCTCTTTATGAATCTGACCACTACACTCCTCGTGACATTGGTGTAGGAAGCCGCCTCGACCCACTTGGTGAAATAATCTATCGCCACGAGAATGAAGCGGTGACCATTCGAAGCCTTGTGCTCGATGGCCTCGATGACATCTATTCCCCACATGGAAAAAGGCCAAGGGGCAGACATGACATTCATAGGATGTGGCGGAGCATTGACATTGTCCGTGGACGCTTGACACTTGTGGCATTTCCTTACATGGACACAACAATCACTTTCCATGGTGAGCCAGTAATAACTTGCTCTCAGGATCTTCCTGGCCATAGCATGCCCATTGGCGTGCGTTCCAAACGAACCCTCGTGGACTTCCTCGATCATGTGGTTCGCCTCTTTGGCATCCACGCATCACAGGAGAGTCATGTCGTGGTTTCTTTTATATAGTATGCTCCCGCTCATGAAGAAACTGGTCGCCAATCTCCTCAATGTCCTTTTATCATTGTCAGAAGCCTCCGATGGGTACTCTTTGCTTTCGACATATCGCTTGATATCGAAATACCAAGGCTTACCGTCCCGTTCCTCTTCCACCTGGCAACAATGTGCGGGTTTGCCACGAAACCAGAACTCAATGTATGGTAGATCCCCGTGCGGTGTTAGCTGGAACATGGATGCCAAAGTAGCAAGCACATCCGCCAATCGATTTTCCTCCCGGGGAACATGATGGAAGGAGATCTCATCAAAGGAATCAGCCAACTCCTTGATATAGGCTTTGTAGGGTATCATCTTGGGGTCTCTAGTTTCCCGTTCCCCTCTTAGCTGGTGGATCACCAACGCTGAGTCCCCGTACACCTTGAGTAGCTTGACATTGGAGTCAATCGCCGCCTGGACGGCCAGGGCACATGCTTCATACTCAGCCATATTGTTGGTGCAATCAAACCCCAGCCTGGCTATGATAGGCATACATTGATTGTCTGGAGAGACCAATACTGCTCCAATGCCATGGCCTAGAATGTTTGACGCTCCATCAAACCATACGGTCCATTTGTCCCGGTCCTCATCTAGTTTTTCCTCAAACAAGGCCATGATGTCGTCATCCGGGAATTCGGGATGCATGGGCTGATAGTCGTTGAGAGGCTGCTAAGCCAAATAATCTGCTAAGGCGCTTCCTTTTATCGCCTTTTGGGTGACGTAAACTATATCAAACTCGTATAGCAAGACTTGCCACCGGGTGATCCGTCCCGTGAGAGTTGGCTTTTCAAAGATGTACTTAACCGGGTCCATCTTGGATATCAACCAGGTGGTATGGCTCAGCATGTATTGTCTTAGGCGATGGGACGCCTAGACTAAAGCACAACATGTTTTTTCGAGCAGGGAGTAATTCATTTCATAGGCCATGAACTTTCTTACTCAAGTAGTAAACAGCGCGCTCTTTCTTTCCGGACTCGTCATGTTGCCCCAGCATACATCCCATCGACTCGTCCAAAATCGTCATATACAAGATTCATGAGACACTTTTTTATGAGACACTTTTTTATCCTCCCAAATGCCTCTTGACAATCCTCATTCCAACGGACGGTTTGGTTTTGGCATAAGAGTTTGAATAATGGCTCACAAATTGCAGTGAGCTGTGATATGAATCTGGCAATATAATTCAAACGTCCCAGGAAACCTCGGACTTGCCTCTCGGTACGGGGTTTCGGCAGTTCAAGTATGGCCTTCACCTTTTCGGGGTCCACCTCTATCCCTTTCTGGCTTACGATGAAACCTAGCAACTTCCCTGATTTGACCCCGAAGGTACACTTAGCGGGGTTTAACCTCAATTGATACCTCCTAAGCCTTTCGAACAACTTCCGCAGGTTGACAAGGTGTTCCTCCTCGGTCTTAGATTTGGCAATTATGTCGTCCACGTAGACCTTAATCTCTTGGTGCATCATATCGTGGAACAAAGCTACCATAGCCCGTTGGTAAGTTGCCCCGGCATTCTTGAGTCCAAAGGACATCACCTGGTAACAGAACGTTCCCCATAGGGTGACAAAGGTAGTCTTTTCCATATCCTATGGCGCCATCTTTATCTAATTGTAACCGGAGAACCCATCCATGAAGGAAAACAAAGCGAATTTGGCCGTATTATCCACGAGGATATCGATGTGCGGCAAAGGAAAGTTGTCTTTGGGACTGGCCCGATTCAGGTCCCGATAATCCACAGACATTCGCACCTTCCCATCCTTCTTAGGGACTGGTACAATGTTGGCAACCCATTCTGGGTACCGAGCGACAACCAAAAACCCAGCGTCAAATTGTTTCTTTTCCTCTTCTTTTATTTTCAAGGATGTCTCGGGCTTCATCCTCCTCAATTTTTGTTTTACCGGGGAACACTTGGGATTTAGGGGTAATCGGTGCTGTACAATGTCAGAACTCAAACCGGGCATATCTTGGTACGACCAAGCAAAGATGTCTTGGTAGTTTCTTAGCAGGGCTGTTAATTCTTCACGGATGGGTGCGGTCATTACCGTGCCTATCTTTACTTACCTTTTTCCACTGCCAGTTCCTAAGTCTACTAGTTCTGTCTCTTCTTGATGAGGCCTTATTTCTTGGTCCTCATGGGCGATTATCCTTTCCAACTCCGGGGGAAGTCCTGCATCCTCGTTCTCTTCATCTTCTGTTTGATTCGTTTCTTGCTCGAAATCGATGGGTGGGTCCCAGGTATTAGTACCTTCGAGGGACTCGTCGTCGGATCTGGCGTTTTAAACGTAAAGAAATAAACATGCAAATGGATGAGAATGGGTAGAGACGCAGGAACAGATCAAGAAAGATCTTTGTATTATAAATTCAGGAACAAAAGACACAAAGCCTTAACAAAAGGAAACTCTAAAGCCTAGGCCCAAATGTAGAGCTTTTAAAGCCATAAAAAGGTTTACATTATGCTTGTCACGTAAATGTCCGGGCGCTCCTCCACTCGCCAATTTCCTAGTCAGAAATCAGGAGGGCATGGTCATGCCAAATCCGACCCACTCGGAGCACCATCTTCGCAGATTGCAACGACTTGGCCTTCATCCCCTAGTCCCGCACTTATAAAGCTCCTACTTATGTGGTAGGGCGGGCCTCCTTCGTCTTCATGTCTTAATCGCGAGCCTTGACTTCCGTTTTTCCTTCCCGCAATGCTTTTCCTTATATCTGCCTGTGTGGGTTTATAGTCTAACCCAAACTTCCCACGATTTCCTTTGGCACTTATCAGGTTAGTTATGCCGCCGTTGTCCTTGCCTAAACCCATTCCGGGCTCGTAACCATTCCCCAACATTACCCGGGCCACAATTACTGCTGTATCTGACAGGCAAGGTTGCCCAGAGAAGGAATCCACGAAGGAAATGCTTACCACCTCGAAAGACTGGAAAGCAATTTCAAATGACTCCTCCGCGACCTCCACATATGGTATAGAGGATGGGCAACTCACCAAGATGTTTTGCTCGCCTAATACGATAACCAAATGCCCCTCCACTACGAATTTCAATTTTTGGTGGAGTGTAGAGGGAACAACTCCCACCGAGTGGATCCACGGGCGTCCCAACAGGTAGCTGTAGGGGGGGTTAATATCCATTATTTGAAAGGTAACCTAACAGGTGTGAGGGCCTATCTGTACCGGGAGGTCGATCTCTCCCCTAACCTCTCGGCGGGTGCCGTCGAAGGCACGAACCACCATGGAACTTGGCTTTAGATGGGAAGCATTAAACGGTAATTTCTCCAAAGTGCTTTTGGGCATCACGTTTAAACTGGAACCATTATCGATGAGCACCTTGGCTACAACGTGGTCCATACACTTGACTGATACATGCAAAGCCTTGTTATGCCCTCTTCCCTCGGCAGGGATTTCTTCTTCAGTGAAGGCGAGATAGTTGTTGGCGGTGATATTATTGACGAGCCTTCCAAAGCCTCCTACAGAGATATCTTGGGCCACATGGGCTTCGTTCAAAACCTTTACTAGCAAAGCCCGATGAGGCTCCGAGCTCATGAGTAATTCCAACAGCGAGACCCTGGCCGAGGTTTTGTTGAGTTGCTCAATAACCTTGAACTCGCTCTGCTGAATTATGCGGAGAAACTCGCTGGCTTCCTCTAGCGACACCTCCTTCTTGCCATAACCATCCCTTTTCTCCAGAAGACCCTTCACCGGAATATCCTCATTAGGAGTGAGGGGCATTTTATCATCTTTTTCTTCCACTACCTTTGCCTTCCCCTTAACATTCGCGGGTTGAATTGGTAGGTCGGGGGGCGCAAACACGCGACCGCTGCGGGTCACACCGCTCAGCCCCGTGATATTGGTTACCTTGGCCGACAACGAACTGATGTCGGTGGCTTTTTCTTCCCTTTTGTTCGGAGGTGTGTACCTCCATGGGATTGCGTGGCTGTTTTGGTATGGGAAAGGGACAAGTTTAGCTGCCGAGGGGTATCGGGGCTTTTGTGAAGCTGCGCCCTTGGTGAAGTATATCACCAAAGGTTTAGGTCTTCCGAAACTTCTCTCATCCGCGGACTACATACATATATGCTGCTCTTCCCTTCCCTCATTGTCGACTTCCAGTCGACCTTGATCTATGATCCTTTGCAAAAGGTCCTCCACTGCCAAACATGTTTCCATGTTATGTAGCTCGCCGAGATGCAACAGACAAGAATCCTCTTCATGCCCACCATGGGGAATTACACCCCCTTCTGTAGGGCCTCATAGATAAACCTCCTAGGGGTCGCTACGTCCCTTAAAGGCTTAGACCTGCGCGGCCTATCTGACTCAATGGCATTAACCACTCCCCCTCCATGATTGGCGAGCGGGTTGGTTTTCACGTTGGGCTGATCCTCTTGAAATGTTAGCCATCTGGCATCTATCAAATGTTGGACCTTGTATTTAAGGGCCAGGCATTTTTCGATGGAATGGCCCGGGGTTTTCCCATGGTACGCGCAAGTGGCGTTAGGATCATACCACTTTTGGAAAGGGGGTTGGAAGATCTTCCCGGGAGTTATTACAGCCAGTTGGTTGGCGATGAGGGACGGCAAGAGGTCCTCGTACGTCATTGGGAGTGGGGTGAATTCTGGAATTGGCCTCGGGGGATAGTTCCTCATTGCGTTGGAATTAGCGCCGGTGGGCATTGCCGGCTGGGCGAGTCGGGGTTGGAGCCGGAGCATGGGGGGCCTCGCTCGGGATGGGGGCGGGCATCCTAGGCTGTACGGGTGCTGAACTAGAGGAGTTCCTGACGCGAGCTAAGAAGCTCGGATGATGTTGCGCGTATTGATGTGTACCATGAGATGTTTGCGGGGGTTTGACCCATGCGGGCGCCGAAGTGACGGCGTGGGCATCCCCTTCCTTCCTTTTTGCCCCAGTTGCTCCGATTCTTTTAGCATTGGTACTTGTGGAGGAAACGTAATCGAACTTCCCTCTTTTCAACCCTACGTCGATTCTTTCCCCGGTGAATACTAGGTCCGCGAAGCTGGACGGCGTGTAACCTACCAACTTCTCATAGTAAAACACTGGCAAGGTGTCGACCATCATGGTGATCATCTCCCTTTCGACCATGGGAGGGGCCACTTGTGCTGCCAGGTCTCTCCACCGCTGTGCGTATTCTTTAAAGGTCTCACCTTCCTTCTTGAACATATTCTGTAGCTGAGTGCGATCGGGAGCCATATCGGAATTATACTGATATTGCCTTAGGAAAGCAGTAATCAGGTCCTTCCAAGTACGGATGCGGGAAGCTTCCAGATTAGTGTACCAAACAACCACGGCTCCGGCCAAGCTATCTTGGAAAAAGTGTATTAATAACTTCTCATCCCTAGAGTGCGCGCCCATCTTGTGACAATACATCTTGAGATGGCTCTTGGGACAAGTCGTCCCTTTAAACTTGTCGAAGTCTGGCACCTTGAATTTTAGGGGGATAACAACATCCGGTACCAAGCAAAGATCCGTCATGTCCATGAATGGATAGTCACCAAAGCCTTCAACAGCCCTCAATCTCTCCTCGAGGAGATCGAGTTTCCTTCTTTCTTCGGCCGCCGGGGGTGGTTCTTCCGTGGACAAGAATACTGGATGTGCTGTGAGGTTGTGCTGAGGCAATGTGTTGGGTGTCGACCCCTCGACGGGGATCGGGGGATAGAAATCAACATCCCCTTGGGCATGCTCTTGATGATCTTCATGGGCCTCGTGGGGCTATTGAGGAGGCTCCCCTTCAAGGATGGGGGAAGAGACATGACCCGCATCATCTTGCATGACTGGCGGCGTGTAATTAGGCGGCAATCCATAAGGGTAAGCCACCTGGTTGTATCCCAAATGGGGGTTATTGTTGTGCCCTAGTGTGCTCCTTCCTCGTCCTACCGTATTTGAGGGAGGATGGTGCGCGGTAGCTAGGAGAGTTGGGTCTACTTCGGCAACCGAACTAACAGCGGCAGCGGTGGCCACGTTTTTCTCCATGAGTTGCCTCATTCCAAACATGGCCTCCATCATGGAAGCCATTTGTTCTTTCAGAGCCGACATGTCGGCTTTCATCTGTTCCTATGTCTCCTCTTGATCACCCATCGTTCTATATTTGGATCTGGTGCGATAGGGATGCCTTGGGGCGCGTTTAGTTATGGTGTTTTTTCCTAAAAAACCAAACGTGAGGAGTAGGTAAAAAATAATGAATGCATGTTAGAGATAAAATGCAGGAGTGACTTGATTCGCACTAACTTTTAGAGTAAAAACATGGGATAAACTCATTTTATTTCAAACAGTTATAACTAGTCAAGATCTGAGTGACAATACAAGTTCCCTAGCGATTTCTAATTATATGGGCCATTAGATCTATCATATGCTGACAATAGCCGAGAAGTCCGTGGATCTCCTCGGGGGTGGAGTAGGTGTCTGCCATTGCCTTGGCCTTGGCTAGTAGTCGGGGAAGCTCTTGACTCCCGTTCAAGGTAAGGTAAAATCGGTCCATCCACATCGTTGCCTCTTGATGTAGCGAGTCGATCACCCTTCCTCTAGCCTTCTTTTCCGCGTACACATGGGCATACTCGTCCGCCACTCTATGCTCGTGGGCCGCGGCTAGATTTAGTTCTTCTTGGTACTTAGTGATGATAGCTAACATGTTGGTCTCTGTCTGCATAACCGTTGAGACAAACTTCTTTTGGACCTCGAGCAAGCCTTCAATTCATCTTTCAAGATCAAACTGTCTACTCGTGATAGGTCCTTTTCCTCTCTTTGGAGTTTAAGCTCGCTGCTACCCCACAGAGCCCCTCGGAACTTGTTCCGGCCATGTTCTTCCCTACAAGCCCTCTTGGTTTCTCGTTCCAAGGCTTTGGTGGTAGCCACATTTACATCTCTCAGTTCGGCATTCTCCTTTCGAATTTTCAGAGTTGCTGATTTGAACCTTTCTTTAACTGTTTGGGCTTGCTCGAGTTCCGCCCTAAGGGCCTGCACCTCTTCGTCTTCCTCCGGTGCCTCAACTTCCTCTCTTTTAGCAGTTCTCAAACTCAGAAGCCAAACCAAACCTTGCACGTGGGCTTTCAACCACTTACAGTAGCCACCGATGGGCCCATTGTTACTGCCCCTAAGTTCTTTGTCCTTCTTTTGCAACACCTCCCATGCCTTGCAGACCTTCTGAAGTGTCTCCATGTTGGTCTTATTGAAGCCTCGTGAAATGACAGGCACGAGCTCATCCTCTAGTGGCGCCCCTCTCATAGGGTAGCCAAGTTGTCTTATAGCAAGAACGGGATTATAGCTGATGCAACCCCTCGTCCCCATCAAGGGAACATTTGGAAATCCTCCGCATGAAATAAGAACTCTGGTTCTTCCTTCCTTCCATCGAGAGAACCAGTTGACAGATGCTCCTTCTTTGCTTGCTAAGAGTTGGTCCCGATTTGCCCCTCCTTTCTCCGTGCATGAACGGTGGCTTTCTAGCAGGCAAGCATGCCTCACCTCTTGGCGAAAAAGATGTGAAACTAACCATACATAAAGAGTTGGAGTACAACAAACAATCCTTGTATTGCTCTTTTCACATCTTCGGTCGAAGGTGTCATATAAGTCGGCTAGCATAGCGACAACCGGGCTTTCCTTGTGGTTATGATAGGCAAGAAAAGCGTCGATCGCTGCTAGGTCCACCAACCCATCCACATTCAGAAAGAGGACTCCTCTGAAGATCAACAGTGCAAGAATATCTATGAACGGGGCCCACTCGCCTTTACCTGCCAAGATTCTTGCTTTTGCCTCCAAATATTTTCTTGGTATTCCAACCACCCCATTTTCGACTTGCTTCTTGTGGTCTAATTCCTGTGCCAAGATTTTGACTATCTTGGAAATTCTAGCTAATGAGGGATAGAACCCTGAGAAAAGGTATGGTTTCCTTCCCCCTAGAGGGCATCCTAGGATCTCTTCAAATTCTTCTACCATAGGTGATAGCTGGAAGTCCCTAAAGGTGAAGCATCTCAATGGCTGATCATAATACTGGGCAAGGGAGGCAATGGCCTCTGTGGAGACTTCTACCAGGGCTAAGTCCCAGATTTTACCGTAAGCTTTGCGAAAAGCTTGCCGCTGGCGCTGACCCATTAACTGCCCTAACTCTTTTAGACTGGTGATTCCAAGGCTTTTGACCTTGACTTGATATAACCTCTTTTTAAGCGAAGGTGTTTGACTTGATCCCATGCTTTACTAAAGTGAAACAAAATCTAGCACGAATCAAAACTCCGACATCTATCATAGGTGGAATGGATGAATGCATGAAGAGATGCATATGACACAAATGCAATTTATGAAAACGGGAGCCCGGGAAATTGTCTCCTTCTTTTGATACAACGTGTTGGGGTAACAAAGTGCCTGACGCATGTATTTAAAAAGGTGACACGGACCCTCCGTTGGTTTGCCAAAGAGAGGGGATCAACACGGGAATGTACATAGTATGACAATATTCACAAAATATAAGCAAAAAGGTACATGACACTTATGCATGGCAGTGTGAAAAATGGCACGCTGCGTGTCCGCTCCGTGCCCCTATTCAAGGGACCTATATGGGAGGGAGCTAACAAGGCTTTTAGTGATAATTCCCAAGGTGGTCATATCTCTCTTGATGGTCTCTAGAGGTATCATTCCCTTCGATGGACATATTGCAGCAGTAGGGACTACTAGCAACAATATGTTATCAAAGAAAAAAACTCTAGATGAGGGTTCACTGCAATCAAGCAAATCGAAGACCTAGCATGATCACAGATTCACCTCCACTCCTTATGTTCCCACGAACCCGGGTATAGGGCCCTTTTTCAACTCACCGTGTGTGCAAATAGTGTTGGTGTTTGTGTGAATCAAATGTATAAATATTTACCTCATGCATACATTTTAAAACGCACTAAAAGCATCAAAGAGTTATATACACAAGAACATAAGAAAAATAAAGGGAAACCAACAAAGGAGAAAGTCATGATAAAAACATTGCACAAGATTAAATGGCCTAACTCTCTAAAAACAATCCCCAGCGGAGTCGCCAACTGTCGCAACCTACCCTTTGGCGGGAGGGCGACGCGTGACTCACGGGTGCGTGTTCCAAGAAAGGAATACGCGCAGAGTCGCCACCAACGTTTATTTGAGGAAAATGTCGGAAAAACCAGAAAAGACGTGATCTACGAATTCTAAGTGAAAGGTTCGGGAGTTGTATTTACGCACAGGGAAGGTATTAGCACCCCACGCATCCGTCACAAGAGACGGCAGCCTTTAATCAAATGTGCAAATATGACTTCAATTTATTTTCCCTTTTTACGTTCTTATGTCTTTTTTATGCCTTTTTATGTTTTTATCTTTTTGTGGTCGACAGGGGCGTTTCCCTTTGCTCCTACGTATTTCTCAATTGTGATGAGAAAATCAGACCTACGTAGTTCTTTTGTGAACAAAGCGTTTTGGTTAAGTTATTTTTTATCCTTTTTTGCAAGATATGTTTTTTTATTGAATGAAAGGTCATTTAAGGCGTTGGACCATTAGACAATCTTTCGATTCTTTTGAAAAGTGAGAAAACATTAAGGCATTGGACCATTAATGATTTCTTTATTTTTGAAAGAGGTAACAAAGTTACATATTGATTTTAGGCCTTTTAGAAATCTACCCTTAACCAATAAAAGCGGAAAAGACCATTTAAAGGCATTGGACCTTTGAAAATGGCTTTTTTGGGCGATGACAAAAAGTTTGGTTTATGAATTGATTTTAGCCTCAGTTTCACTTTGGTTATTATTCGATTCAATTAAGAAAGAGAAATCCCAAAGAAAAACGTCCGATTGATTTTTTTTGGTTTATTTTACTAAAATATATTTTTTGATTATTATATTATTATTTTTACCTCTTTTTGGTTTCCAACGTGGTTACGGCATGACCGAACGGTCGGATTTCATTTTAACAAAAATTAATGAATATTACAATTCAAATGATCGGTGGAAATTTATTTTATTTTTTATTAGGCGAGAAAATGACTTAAGTAAATGACTAAAGCACGTCAAAAGGGGGTACGAAAAGTAAATGAAATGAAAGTAAAAGCACGTGAAAACAAATGCGGACCACTAAGGGTAGATAGAATGAATTGAAAAGTTCGATTTTGGAAACTTACTGGTTGAAGACCGAAGAATGACGAAGAACGTCGAAGAACGGTTGAAAATCTTCGTGAAATCACCCACGGAAACGTTACGGAAACGTTACGAAAGCACCTCGGCTTGGATTTTCTTCACGGAAACAATTTTTTTCACTAATTTCAAGTGATCTCGAAATACCAGGAGGGCTGAACATTTTTCTCCTTCACTCCTCCCCCTATTTATAGGAAAATAGGGGAGGAGCTTGCCACCTAGTTCTCCCAGGAGAGCGAGATTGCTTCCTCCAGAAGCAACCGCCTTTTGGAGGAACATCCTGGAAGGCCCAAGTGGGCCTGGTTGATATTTGAACCCCCATTTTTACTAAATGCACCCCCTGCCTTTTTCTGGTGATTCTTTTTCCATAAAGTTACGAAAACTTACGAATTTCGTAACGATACTTGTTTTCTTTCTGTAATGTTGCGGAACCTTACGGATTATGTAATGATCCCTTTTTTCCTTCTGGAACGTTACAGAACTTTACGGATTGCGCACTAACACTTCCTTTTAATTTCCAGCATGTCACGGAACTTCACGGATTGTGCTACAACGCTTTTCTTTTGGCTTCCGGCATGTCTCGGAACTTCACAAATTGGCTAATGATGGGTGCCAAATACCTCGAAGTGGTCAAACGAGGGTCGCATCCCAACAACGGATGGTCCCCCGAACGAAATTAGGGTATGACATCTCCCTTCTCCCTTGTCAAAGAATTGAAAACAACACAGTCTGAGAATTCTTTTGATTCTTCCCTTTCCCATATACAAAAGATTTCAAAGGACTAACTGCCTGAGAATTCTTTTGTATCCCCATTCACAAAGTTTCAAAGGTTTAACTGCCTTAGAACTTTGTCTTAACACATTGGAGGGTACATCCTTTGTGGTACAAGTAGAGGATACATCTACTTGGGTTGTTGACTGAGAACAAGAGAGGGTACATCTCTTGTGGATCAGTTCTAGTGGAGGGTACATCTCTTGTGGATCAGTTCTAGTGGAGGGTACATCCACTAGGTTGTTCAAAGAGAACAAGGGAGGGTACATCCCTTGTGGATCTTTGCTTGTAAAGGAATTTTACAAGGTTGAAAAGAAATCTCATGGATCGCAGGTCGCTTGGGGACTGGATGTAGGCACGGGTTGTTGCCGAACCAGTATAAAAACTCTGGTGTGCTTGTCTCCTTCTTCCCTACTCTTTTAATTTCCGTTGTGCACTTTAATTCCCGCTTTTACTTTTGGTTAAGTTTCTTTTCTATTCTTCATTTACTTAAAAACATAGTAAAAACCTTAGAAGAGTAAATTTTTTAATTAGTAAAGGTTTAGGAATAATTAATTCAACCCCCCTTCTTAATTATTCTGAGGCCACTTGATCCAACAAGTGGTATCAGAGCAGGTATCTTGTAGAAAGTTTAACCACTTCAAGATTAATGGCCTCTTTAGATTCTTTGTTTTTTAAAAGTATTTTCAGGAATAGGTCATTCCAAGATCATGATGAAGAGCAAGTCAACTTGTGTCTCATGACAAAATCTTATGAGAAAAACAAAGAAGAATCTGTAAGGAAGAAGTGGTACATCGACAGTGGATGTTCCAAGCATATGCCAAGCATATGATGGGAGATGTATCCAAATTCACAACCATTTCCCCCAAGAAAAGTGTACATGTTAGATACGGCGACAACAATATTAGTAAATCTCAAAAGAGGTAACATATAAACCATCTCTATGAATTAAGGTATGATTAGTATTTTCAGTTAAGTTATTTTTGTGGATAATAGAAAATAATTGTTGAAATTGTTTGATTGTGTTTACAATGTTTAATTAACTATATTTAGTTTTAATTTTGAATATATATGATAAATTGAATTTTGTTTAAATAGATTAATGCTTGAATTGCTTATGTTTTGTTTGTTTTGACAAGATAGAATAATTGAATTAAGTAAATAATTACCATGATATGTGCTGATAATTGTTATTTGATACTTAAAATTTAGTGTTTAATTCTCTGGTAATCGATTACCACTATATGTGTAATCGATTACAGTAGAACGGACTTAGTTCTATAAATTGAAGATAAGTCCAAAATTATTTGATTATGTTAAAATTTATCATGATTAATTAATTATATTTAGTTTAAAAGAATTTCAATATACATGATTATTTTTTTTGTCTTTGGTAATTGTGTCCAACTTTTTAGAAGATTGAAAATTAAAATTTGGAAGTTATTGGAAGTTTGAAAATTAAAATTTGGAAGTTATTGGAAGTTGGAAGTTGAAATTTGAAATTTGAAATTGAAATTTAAAAGAAAAAATTGAAATTTGAATTTTTTTTTGAAAGTATTGTGCATAGTTAGTTGATTGTTAATTAAATTTAATTAATTTGAAATGTTTGATGATTGATTGTGTTTGAAAGTTGTTATGATTTTTTTATTTAAAAGTTATGTTGATTATTTTGATAATATATATTTTAAAAATTATTATGCATGATTTTTTATGTGATATGTGATTAGTCATTTATGAATGGTTATGTATGGTTTTATATCTCTTGTATGATTCTTGCATAATTTTTAATATGACATGTGAATTACTTGCTTAAGGTTCATTCATAAAGTTTTTTTCAAAATCCATTATGTTATATTTATTTATTTTTTATAAGAATTTTCATATATAAAGTATCTTTTTGATTCTGAAAAATGTGTTATCAAGCATGAGCATGATAAAGATATTGAGCATATAGGTTTGAGAGAAAATAATGATTACATGATTGATTGAGTTCTTTGAACTTTCTAAGTTTTTAAATTATCTTTAACAAATCTGAATGTTTGATAATGCCTGTGATCTATATCCTCCAATCCTTGTATAATTCTTGTTTGATATGTTTGAATTACTTGATTGATTGATCAAAATATTTTTTTTATGCTTTTCAAAATAATTATATTGTATTCCAAATAAAATTATTTTGATATGATAGAACCTTCTATGTTAACAAAAACTCATCTTGGTAAGTGTTGGTAGTCAATTAGCACTTAGTCTTAGGAAAAAGGTGACTGATTTTTTAAAATTTGTAGATACTAAAAGCCAACTTGCAGACATCTTCACAAAACCATTAGCCGAAGATTATTTCTACACCATTAGAAGAAAATTAGGACTTCTAGATGCAAGTGACTCTGACAAATGATTTATGTTTTGATGACTTATGACTTATTCGTTATTTATGAACATATGCTTCTATTATAATGTGAGGATAATTTATCATCTTGTCTGATTTCAATAAGCTGATCTCTTTTCTTGTTTAATTATTATATTTTGTTTTTAAGCCTTGTATTTTGCTATGTTTTTATGACATTTGAACACTTAGTATTTCTTTTAAATATTTGTTTAGTATAACTGAACATGATGATTATATTTACTTGCTCTTGGTTGTTTATGGTTATGAGTTTTAAACTTAATTATTTTGATGATATATGATTAGTGGTATGTATTTTTATTTGGTTATTATGAATGACTTTCTGGATTATATGACATTCTATGAAGTATTATCTTTCTAAGATTGATGAATGGTTAAGTTATCTTATTTGATTGTTTTCTATTCTCTTGTATGATTAAGTAATTTATGTATGTTTTATATTTGTTATGCACTTTGGCTTTTTGTTGATGCCAAAGGGGGAGAGAAATAGGGATTAAATCAAGAACTCATATAAGTAATTAACTTAATTTCAAGTGAAGCATAAACGCAAAAACAAAGGGGGAGAATGGAAATTTATGTGAGTGATCGACTAGGAAAAAGTGTGTGTGTGCGTTTCTTGATTTCAGAAGTTGTCATCATCAAAAAGGGGGAGATTGTAGAAGCAAGCTTCATGATGAATCAAGATTGATTCAAGGAGTTTTGATGATAACAAAGATGATGACAAAAAGCTCAAAAGTCAAGAACACTTCATGTTAACAAAGATGATGACTTCATGAATCAAAGAATGAGTTCAAGATTGAATCAAGAACACTTCAAGGTTCAAGAGGAAATTTGATTTCAAGAATCAAGAATCAAGTTTCAAGATTCAAGTTCCAAGAATCAAGATCAAGATTCAAGACTCAAGATTCAATAATCAAGAGAAGACTCAATCAAGATAAGTATTAAAAAGTTTTTTCAAAAATTGAGTAGCATATGAATTTTTCTCAAAAACCTTTTACCAAAGAGTTTTTAGTCTCTGGTAATCGATTACCAGATTATTGTAATCGATTATCAGTAGCAAAATGGTTTTCAAAAAACTTTCAACTGAATTTACAATGTTCCAATTGATTTCAAAATGTTGTAATCGATTACAATGATTTGGTAATCGATTACCGGTGTGTTTGAACGTTGGAATTCAAATTAAATTGTGAAAACTCACATCCTTTCACAAAAAAGCTTTGTGTAATTGATTACACTGATTTCATAATCGATTACCAGTGAAAATTTCTGAACAAAATCAAACGATGTAATTCTTCCAATAGTTTTCAAGTTTTTTAAAAGTTGTAACTTTTCCAAATGATTTTTAAGTTTTTCTAAAGGTTATAACTCTTTAATGGTTCTCTTGACCAGACATAAAGAGTCTATAAAAGCAAGACTTTGATTTGCATTTCAATCATCTTAAACAACCTTTACAATAGAATCCTTTACAACCTTTGAATCTCTTTGAACTTCTTCTTCTTCTTCCTTTGCCAAAAGCTTTCTAAAGTTTTCTGGTTTTTCAAACCTTGAAAACAAAACTTGTGCTATTCATCTTTTCCATTCTCTTCTCCCTTTGCCAAAAAGAATTCGCCAAGGACTAACCGCCTGAATTCTTTTTGTGTCTCTCTTCTCCCTTTTCCAAAAGAATGAAGGACTAACCACCTGAATTCTTTTGTATCTCCCTTCTCCCTTGTCAAAGACTTCAAAACGACATAGTCTGAGAATTCTTTTGATTCTTCCCTTTCCCATATACAAAAGATTTCAAAGGACTAACCGTCAGAGAATTCTTTTGTATCCCCATTCACAAAGTTTCAAAGGTTTAACCGCCTGAGAACTTTGTCTTAACACATTGAAGGGTACATCATAGAGGGTACATCTACTTGGGTTGTTGACTGAGAACAAGAGAGGGTACATCTCTTGTGGATCAGTTCTAGTGGAGGGTACATCCACTAGGTTGTTCAAAGAGAACAAGGGAGGGTACATCCCTTGTGAATCTTTGCTTGTAAAGGAATTTTACAAGGTTGAAAAGAAATGTCAAGGACCGCAGGTCGCTTGGGGACTGGATGTAGGCACGGGTTGTTGCCGAACCAGTATAAAAACTCTTGTGTGTTTGTCTCCTTCTTCCCTACTCTTTTAATTTACGCTGTGCACTTTAATTCCCGCTTTTACTTTTGGTTAAGTTTCTTTTCTATTCTTCATTTACTTAACAACATAGTAAAAACCTTAGAAGAGTAAATTTTTTAATTAGTAAAGGTTTAGGAATAATTAATTCAACCCCCCTTCTTAATTATTCTGAGGCCACTTGATCAAACAAACTACATATCTTCTATAGTGGTTTGAAACCTCAAACCAAGATGATCGTTGATGCCTCAACTGGAGGCACTATGATATCCAAGAGTTCGGAGGAAGCTATTGTAATCATTGACTACATAGCAGCCAGTGATTATCAAAGTCATCATGATAGAGCTCTGACTCAAAGAAAAGGTACAATTGAGCTGGGCATTCAGAATGCAATTCTAGCTCAAAACAAAATCTTGACGCAGCAAATTGAGGCCTTAACAAAGCAGATAGGCCAACTTCCTCAGCAATATCACCAAGGTGGACCACAAAAAACACATCAAGCCCACCATGCTCAACAAATTTTGAGATGTGATTTATGTGGTGGTAACCATCAGAATGGCCACTGTTCAACACCTAGTGATGGACAACAAGAAAAGGAGGCCTATTATCTGCAGAACCAAGCTAGACCTCAAGAAAACTTTCAAGGAAGTTACCAAGGCTATAGAGGTGGCTCACAAACTCTCTGGTAATTGATTACCAGGTTGGTAATCGATTACATGAACCTGGTAATTGATTACAAGTTCAAAGAAATTTTCTGAACTGATTTTATCCTTAATAAAACAATTGTGACAGTAAAGATTTTGAGGTCAAACTATAGCAATCAAATTGAGATTCTTTTAACAAATTTACTATGTTCTTATCTTAGATTTTCTTGATCTTGTTCTTTGACTTGATTCAATCCGTGATCATCTAGTAAACTTTTGGCATCATCAAAACCGGCATGATATACATTCACATTCTCCCCATTTTTGATGATGACAACCATCTTTAGGTAAGGAGTAAAGAGAGAAATAATAATATCCATTTGTGTCGTTCACTCCCCCTTAATTTTTCAGTGATTGCTTATATGAAAAAGTTTAAGATTTGATGAAAATTTATATATAAAAACTTTTTCAATACTTTGGACAAAAAATGGATAATGAGTCTATCTCATCTATCTCAAAAACGTTTTCAATACTTTGGACAACAAATATAATTCTCCTTACCATCTATCTCTCCCCCTTTAGCAACATCAAAAACAAATTATGAGCAGAGAGAATAAAAGCATACAACAATTATAATAAGTAAGATACCACACCATACCATACCATTCTGAGTACCATCCAAATAGAATAATAGTAAGCAATAAGGCTGAATCTAAAGTACTAAATATCCTAATGTAACTTAAACAAGTCTTAAAGGTGAATAATTATTATAACTAATATTGTAACTTAGATATCCTAATGGAACTTAAAGTACTAAGGATTGGTTGGAGGATAAAAGCAATAACGGATAAATCCCATGTCATCCTCAAGATGAGTGATGTGAGAATCCATGGAATCAAACCTTTCACCAAGAAAAGTGCGAAGATCCCGAATCTCATTGAGAACATCAGTCAGTAAAGTAGAGGAGAGATCCCTAGGTGGTGGAGATGGAGTGTGTTCATTGGGAGCATTAGCCTGGTAATCCTCTTTGTGAACCCATTGTCCATCAAGATCTTTCTTACAACCAAAAGAAGCAACTGCAGTGGCTCCTATTTCAAATGAATGCTTAATCTTGACAAATGGTTCATTAGTAAAAGGGGTTTTGAAGTGCTTCAGAAACAGAGTGACCAGATGGGGATATGGTAGAGGGGCATTTTCCCGTAATGCCTTATGCATACGATAATGAACAAGATATGCCCAGTCAATTTGGCATCCATTTTGCAATGCCCACATCACAATTAAATCTTCCTTAGAGGCTTGAGCAAGGTTAGTAGAACGAGGAAGCAACACACGATAGAGAATGTAATGCATGATATGACATTCAAAAGTAAGGGATCCAGCAAGTAAGCGACCAGACATATCAGCATTTTCAACACAAACCATTTTACGAGCATCAAGACTAGAATAAATTGGTTTCCAATCATTAACACAAGTTCTTTCAAATAACACACCTTGACTGCTCAGTTTGGTTAAGGAGTAAAACAATGAGTGATCAACAACAATTGGTATTTTGTTCACTTCAGAAAATATCACTCCATCATGAATTTCCAGGTTGTTATAAAACACTCAAACCAATTCAAGGTAATAAGGCAATTTCATAGTCTTGAAATCCACTAATTCAGAATTTTGAAACATTTGATAGCAATCCAAATTTTCTCCCTCAAAGAATTCAGATTCAAGGTATTTAGGATCATGAATATCACGATTGGAGAATGATGAGTAATACCCCTCTCATTGGAGATTAGTGGAAAACAGAGTGAGAAAGCGTGGTGAGGAAAGAGATGGATTGGGTGGTGCTGGAGGGTCACCGGAAGGACCGTGGCGGTGGTGGCCTGTAAAGGTGGTGGAGGAAGATGAGCCCTTGCGCTTCTTTGATGATTCTTCGATTTTGTGAAGTTTCTGAAAATTTCAATCGGTGGGTTTTGTAGAGGACGCAAAGAGAAGAATTTTGCACTTTGTTTGAAGCGATTAGGTGAAGAAATGAAGAAGATATGAGGATTTGAAGGTTTTAGGGTGTAGGGCACCGTTAGGGAGAGAGAGAGAGGAGATGAGTTTCTGAACTTCGAGAGAGATAAAAAGTCGTATTTGTAGACATGGATGACTGGTAATTGATTATAGGTCTTTGTAATCGATTATAGGCTTATAATATAACTTCCTAACTGTCTGGTAATCGATTATAGATATATTGTGTAACACCATGAAATATTATTAATTATAAATCAATGTTTAATTGTATTTATTTTGTTATTTGACTATATGGTTGATTTGAATGAGTTGAGGTATGGCTTGAATTATTCATGTGTGACTTTCTTGATGTGGATGTTGAGTTATGTGGAGTTTTGTTGAGCTAAGTTGAAGTTATGAGATTTCAAATTTTACCTAAACCTATTTTAGTAAAATCATGATCCCGGATGTTTTAACCGTTAGATCGTCTTCAAATTTTGACTGGAGATTCCTAAGACAATTCTCCATAGCCTAACCATTGAGGTTTGGAAAATAACAACTCTTAATTTCTCGCTAAGCGTGAGGGGTGCGCTAAGCGCAATTCCAACCCGAGAGGGAATTGCAATGAGAAAGAATGAGCGTGTTAAGTGAAATTCCAACCCGAGAGGGAATTGTGCTGAGCGAGAATTAGCGCACTGAGCGATAATTAGTGTAGAGGGAGTTGCACTCAGCATGAATTGTCGAGCTAAGCGCGAAAAGTGGACTCTCGCTTAGCGAGACGAGCTCGCTAAGCGAGATCTGCAGATTATAAATACGTTATTCAGCGTGAAAAACATGATTTTCCCCCTCTCCTCCTCTCCAAATGCCACCCAAATCCTAACACCTCATTCTCAACCACCCACGACCACCGGTGGCCACCACGACAGGGTGACCTCGACACTTACTGCCTAGTTTTCCTAAGTGAGAGTGTCGTGTGGACATGCTTGGGATATTTCCTTGGGGATGGTACCACATTGCATTTGAGAGTTGAGGTCAGGTGCATGCATCATACTGAGCATGATTGATTGGAACTATGGACGAATGATGACTATTTGTTGAGAGTGTGTTGGACTAATGAATTTTTGTGTAAGCTTATGATATTTGTTAATGTTTTCTTACTAATTGTGGTTATTTGATTTTTGTATTAATTTCTTTTTTAATAAACTCACCCCTCGCAATTTTTGTACTGTGTTGTTGGTACCTGTGAACAAAATGACAACAGTAGAGTACGAGAAGTAAGATTCTTTTATGGAGCCACTGAACCGACATGATGACGTTGGGATTATTTTGGGAGTGATGGCTAGACGGAATGATCGTGCAATAGCTGATGCTCTCCAAGCCTTAGCTCAGGCAATAGGGAATCCAAATAGGGGAGAAGCTGCTAGAGCTGTTGAGTACCAAGGGTTGGACCGCTTCCAACAAAACAATCCTTTTGCTTTCAATGGAGGATACAACCCTGATGGTGCTCATAATTGGATAAGGAAAATTGAGAAAATTTTCCAAGTGATGGCATGTCCGGAGGGGCAAAAAGTTGCTTTTGGTACATATACTCTAGTGGAAGAAGCTGAGTATTGGTGGGAGAATACTCACCAATGCCTAGAGGCTGAAGGTCAAGATGTGACCTGGGATGTCTTCAAGAGGGTATTTTTGGAGAAATACTTTCCTAAGGATGTTAGGAACAAGAAAGAGATGGAATTTTTGGAGCTCAAGCAAGGAAACATGACTGTGGCTGAATATGCAGCCAAGTTTGAGGAGCTGGTGAGGTACTTTCCCCATTATCAAGGGAGAGATGGTGAAAGTTCCAAATGTGTGAAGTTTCTGAATGGCTTGCGACCTGAAGTGAAGCAAGATGTGAATTACCAAGGTGTTCGTCAATTCCCACTCTTGGTTAACATGTGCCGGATTTGGAATGAAGACTCCCGAGACAAGGCGACCTATTATAGGAGTATAGGTCCAATGAAGAACAAAAAGAATGGACCTCAACATCGGGGAAAACCGTACTCAACCCCTCCTAAGCAATATGGTAACTGCCCCAACAATCAGAGGACTATTGCTATGGGGTTTGTGGGTGGTAGTGGTAGCAAACCCAATACTTTCCCCACTTAGATCACTTGTTATAAATGTGGTAAGCCAGGGCACATCTCCTCAAATTATGTTGATAAAGGCATGACCTATTTTAATTGTAGACAAAAGGGGCATATTCAGAGATATTGTCCATATCCCAAGAAGGGGCAGAATGGTGGGGGCCTAAATGACCAAACTGGACATCCGAAGGCCACGGGAAGAGTCTTTACCCTTAACGATGCCAAAGCTTTGAAATCCAAAGATCTAATCAAGGGTAAATGATTCAAAAATAGGATTCCCTTACTTGTGCTATTCAATTTTAGTGCAGCCCATTCTTTTATATCTTATTCGTGTGTAGGGAAACTTAAGCTTCCCATGTCTTCTTTAAATAAAGATCTGGTGGTAGAGACCCCAACTAGTAGTTCTGTGTTAACTTCTAATGTGTGTTTGAGTTGTCCTGTAGAAATTTCTGGCATAACATTCTTGATTGATCTGATTTGTTTGTCTTTGAGCCAAATTGATGTTATTCTGGGTATGGGCTGGTTATCTTCCAACCATGTCTTGTTAAACTGTTTTGATAAAACTGTGGTGTTTGATGATTCTGGAGTGAGTAAGGATATGATGTATCTCTGCCAACCAAGTTGTGGCATCTTTAAAAGAAGAAGCTCAAGTGTACATGATCTTGTCCAACTTAGAAATACAGACAAAGGTTTCCATGTGTGGCCTCTCTATTGTTAGAGAGTTTCCTGAAGTGTTCCTTGAGGATATATTCAGTCTACCACCCGAGAGAGATAGAGTTTTCCATAGACCTAGTACCTGGTGCTGGACCCATATCCATAGCCCCTTATAGGATGTCTCCTATAGAGTTAGCCAAGCTTAAGAAACAGTTAGAGGAGTTGTTGGAGAAGCGGTTTGTGAGATCCAGTGTGTCTCCATGTGATGCAATCCTACCCCCCAAGGGCATTGGATAGAAGACTCAAAGAAGATTGGACCAAAGATGCAAGAGAAGGCCCTAGGGTTCTCATGAGCCTTAGGGTAGATTTTGGGCTCATGGGCTAAGTATGAGCCCACTTATCTTTGTACATAATAGATTAAGGTTTCATTAATTTAGGGCCTTGTATTTAGGGCTCCATAATGTAGGTAGGGTACCCTAGAAATATAGGATTTTTCAGCCCTTGTATTTTAGGGCACCAAGACTAGTTTTTGTATTAGGGGTAGTTTTGTAATTTAACATGCACTAGGTGAATATTTGATGTGTGTGGTTGGAAATAAATTTAATTCAATTGGTAGAAGCTCAATCCAATTAAATTTTACAGGGGGAGGTGAGCATTTGCTTACTACACCCCATTGCCACATCATATAGTCACACTTTGTGCATGTCCTTCATGTTTTACATGCCTCATGACACCTAAGCACATTTAGTGGAGAATCTTGGAATTGATCTTAGATTAGTGGGCTGAACCATAACTAAAATTCACTAATCATAACTAGTGAAATTTTGGCTTCAAAGTTTGGCTCCACAAATTCAATTTCAAATTCAAGTGAAATTTAAATTTCCCTCCAATTTTGTGTGACACTTAGACTATAAATAGAGGTCATGTGTGTGCATTTTTTCAACATTGATCATTTGAATATTAAACTTCAGATTTCAGAGCTCTTTTAGAGCACAAAAGTTCGTGTTCTTCTCTCCCCCTCCCTTCATTCATCTCCTTCTCCCTTCAAGTTCGTGAGCTTCTTCTAGACTCATCTTCTCCTTGAAGTGGCGTCTACTCTCTCTCTTCCTTCTCCATTCCGCTGCCATTCATCTTCCAAGAAGCAAAGGAATCCATTGATGAAGAAGATCCTAGGCCTACAAGCTCCAATGGAGCTTACATCATGTGGTATCAAGAGCATCTTCATCTAGGTGATGTTCTTTTGCTTCCTCTATCTTTTTGTTCAGTGAATTCTCTTTAATTCCTTGTTCTTCATCTTATTCTCCATGTATATCCTCCATTGTATTGTGGTTTGGTTCTGTTTAGAGTAGATTAAAAAAAAAATAAACCGATTAAATCTTAGATCTACACTTGTTCTTGCATTTCTATGGTTCAAATTTTATAGATCTACTCTTGAATCATGTTTTTGTGTTTATTTTAGGTTCTGTCATTTTTCATTCATAATATTCTTGTGCTGAACCTTTAGATCTAAATTTTCTTCCAAAATATTGATTAGAAAAAAAAAGTGTAAATCACTTAATCCATGTTGTCTTAGAGTCATATTTAGTCATAGTAATTGTCACATTATGTTCTAAGTTTGTGTTGAATTTTTATTTTGTTTATTGAATTCTAGATACATTTTTTCATGTATTCTTGTCATTCTTAGCCTATCTTTTGAATTTTGAGTATAATTCATGCATGTTATTTAGTTCATAACATGTTCTAAATCAATTCCTAGAAGTAGTCTTGTTGTTGAACTCTTTTTTTTTTGTTTTCTAAGTTTCCTACATGATGCCTATGATGAAGTTGAGTTGTGGTGCTGAGTTGTGGCTGGATTTCTGAATCAAAATAAGTCTTAAGCTCTCTTGAATTTTTTTATTCAAGATAATTGAGCATAAGCAAACACAAATTGTAACTATCCAAGCCTTAAGCAACATAAACACTACTATTGATTTCTAGGTTGGAATTGCTGGTGCTGGCAGCTTGAACATATGAACTTGTATAAATTACTGGGAATTGGTAACTACATTTTTTGAGCTTAAAGTTTTACTGAATTTTCTAGACATCTGGACCAAAATTAAGAAAAAAGAACCAAACGATTTGGATTAAAGGAAAAAATAATAAAAATCACAAAAGTTGGCTGAAAAATCAGTGTCCAGAAAAAAAAGTGAAAGGGAAGTGTGCTTGTTGTTTTGGCTCAAAATTTGTTCTATAATTGGTGCCTATTTTATACCAATCCTAGTTCTGAAACTTCAATTGAAAATTATTGTGAAAACAAGTGCCGAAACTAGAGGTTTCTTGAGTCTTTTTTGCTTTTTAGTTTTTCTACTCTACTCTAGACCCATTCTAGGTTTCTCTTTGAGTCCTAGCTTGCTTTTGTGTGCTTTTCATTGCTTTAATTGTTGAATAATCCTTGAAAATTTGTCTTGTTAAAACTCTATTGGTTTAGCTTTCATTTCATTTTTTTTGGTCTTTGGTTATTGCTTGTCTCTTTGTTTCCTTGCTTGTGAGTTGGCATATAGGGAATTGGAATGAAGGATTGGTGCCATACCTTGAAGAATTTGAGTCAAGAAGCAAGGGGCCAACCACCTTAAGAGCTATTGGACTAAGAAGCACTCCAAATTGAGTGAAACACCAAAGATAGAATAGCCACCACAATTGAGGACTTTTTTTTTTGTAATTTTGTAATTAACAATTTGCTTTGCTTTCAAATTTTGTAACAAAAAGGCCTTTCATTGGAAGTAAGTTGGGAGCCTCCAATAGGTCACCCTATTTCCATTTGTGTGTAATAATTTTAGGCAATTTTCCCTTAGGATAGTGAGTATTTTGTTGGGAACCTTAAATAAGGTCATCCAAACACTCTTACGATCCGCCTAGTTTGCATTTCTTGCACTTTAATTTCTTGCTTACTTTCATACTTATTTCCTTTACCCTCCATTGTCAAACCGCCTAAATAGCTTGCCTTGTACCAATTAGTTTTTACCTTATCTTTCACACCTCTTTTAGTGTTTATTTTGGCGAGTTTCAACCATAGTTTCTTTTACCTTTTGTTTTCAAACCACCAACAAGAAAGAACCATAACTTAGGAACCAACATGAGTCTTCATTCTTCATCTAGTGTTAATGATGAGGGTTTTACTCCTAAGGACCCCATGTATAAGATATTAGATGAGTTGAGATCCCTTAAGTTGTGGAAATAAAAACAAGACAGAAAAGAAAAAGGTAAAAAAGAGTGGATGAGATAAATCAAGATGAAAGAGAGAAAATAAGAGAGGAAGAAAGAAGAAAAATAATGAAAGAAATGAAAAGAGAAAAACATGTCTCCTATAGTAGTCATGACTCTTGCAAAAGTTTAAGTGAAGAACTTAGCGACTATTATAGAGGGAGTCATAGTTCACATACTAAACATCACTCCCAAAGAAGAGAAAAGGATAAAAGGCCTCAAGAGGTTAACATTAGCCTCCCATATTTCCATGGAAAAGATAATGTTGAGGCCTACTTAGATTGGGAAATGAAGGTTGAACAACTCTTTGCTTGCCATCATATTAGCGAAGAGAGAAAAGATCCATTGGCTTTCAAGGGTATGCCCTCTATTGGTGGACTTCCCTTGTTAGGGAACGAAGGATTCATGGGGATCCTCCAGTAGAGTATTGGAATGATCTTAAGAGTGCCCTTAGGAAGAGGCACATTCCCTCCTACTATGAAAGGGAGCTTATGGACAAGCTCCAAAGGCTTAGACAAGGGAGTATGAGTGTTGAAGAATATAGACAACAAATGGAACTACTCCTTTTAAGAGCTAGACTTAGGGAGGAGGAAAGAACAAGCATAGCTAGGTTCCTTAGTGGGCTTAATATGGAAGTGAGGGACAAGGTTGAACTCCTTCCATATAGGGACCTAGATGAGCTAGTCCAACTTTGTATAAGAGTGGAGCAACAACTTAAAAGAAAGCCTTCTTCAAAATCTTATGGCTCTCACTCTTATCGAAGGAAGGACCAAGCCCATGGAATTTTAGGGGCTGCACCTTCAAAACCCAAGGAAGATAAGGGTAAGACCATAGAGAAATACACCCCTAAGACTAGTTCCCAAGAAAGGACTAGCAACATTAAATGCTTCAAATGTCTTGGGAGAGGTCACATTGCCTCTCAATGCCCCACAAAGAAAACCATGATTATGAGGGGTCAAGACATTTATAGTAGTCAAGATGAGACTACTTCTTGCCCTTCCTCTAGTTGAAGTGAAGATGATGTAAGGGGTGAAGAGTCTAGTGAGGAAGTCTACCCCCATGAAGAAGGTGACCTTTTAATGGTTAGAAGGCTCCTTGGAGGTCAATCTTGTGATCTATCTCAATCCCAAAGAGAGAACATCTTTCATACAAGATGAAAAATTTTAGATAAAACTTGTTCTCTCATTGTGGATAGTGGATCTTGTTGCAATTGTTGTAGCACAAAATTAGTTTCCAAGTTGAACCTCACTATCATTCCCCACCCAAAACCTTATAAACTTCAATGGCTCAATGAGCACGGGGAAATGATAGTTAACCAACAAGTGAAGGTACCTTTCTCCATTGGAACATATAAGGATGAAGTTAATTGTGATATAGTTCCCATGGAGGTAGGGCATATTCTTTTAGGATGGCCATGGCAATTTGATAGGAGGATCATTTACAATGGCCTAACTAATGAAATTACCCTCACCCATCTTGGCACTAAATTTGTGTTGCATCCTCAAACACCTTCACAGGTGGCCAAAGATCAACTAACTATGAAAGATAAGAGGGGTCAGGAAGAAAAACTAGAAAAACAAAAGAAAAAGAAGGATAATAAGGCCTTGTCTTCAAAGGCCAAGGGGAAGGAAAAGAAGGAAAAGGATTCCTCCAAGAAGATTGTTAAGAAGGAAAATCATTTTGCAACAAAAGGTGATATTAAAAGAGCACTCCTTCTTAAACAATCTTTCTACCTTCTCCTATCAAGGGAAACATCCCTTAGCACTGCCATACCTCTCGAGCTTAAGGTTATTCCTCAAGTAAAGGAGTTATTGGATGAGGGTTTGGTTCGCAAGAGCTTAAATCCTTGTTCTTTGTTGGTGCCTAAAATAGGTATTATTAGGCACCAAATCCCTATGATAGGTGGTATGATGAATGAGTTGAGTGGTGCAACACTCTTTGTAAAATCACTCATGCACCCAACATCTTCATGATTTGTGTACATGGGGACTCATTAGGTAGGTTTGTTCTTATTTTTTGTTTCAATGCAAACCTAGGTGCTCAAGTGGGACACCTTAGGTTTGTCGAAATTTTTTGTAGGAATAATCAACACGAAAATAAAGAAAAAGGTATGTTTTATTCCATTACTTTCCCTAACTTTTTAAATAGTGATCAAGGGTTTCCCATGGACCCTAAGAGAATATAGGTCATTCCTGAGTGGCCTACTCCACCAAGTATAAGGGAAATTTGGGGCTTCAATATCTTAACAAAATTTTACAAAAGGTTTGTCCCATATTTTTCTATACTTGTAGCACCACTCATTGAGTTGGTGAGAAACTATATTCTCTCATGAGAAGATGGACAGGAAAGAGGTTTTCAGTCCTTACCGTACTCTAACATACCCAACATCACCAATACATATGTTTTTATTCTTTTTACAGGTGTTGAGGAAAGAATCCATGAGTTTCAAGAACCTCTTGATTTGAGGTCAAATCCTTTTCAAGGGGGAGGGAATGATGCAATCCTACCCCCAAGGGCATTGGATAGAAGACTCGAAGAAGATTGGACCAAAGATGCAAGAGAAGGCCCTAGGGTTCTCATGAGCCTTAGGGTAGATTTCGGGCCCATGGGCTAAGTATGAGCCCACTTATATTTGTACATATTAGATTAAGGTTTCATTAATTTTGGGCCTTGTATTTAGGGCTCCATAATGTAGGTAGGGTACCCTAGAAATATAGGATTTTTCAGCCCTTTTATTTTAGGGCACCTAGACTAGTTTTTGTGTTAGGGGTAGTTTTGTAATTTCACATGCAGTAGATGAATATTTGATGTGTGTGGTTGGAAATAAATTTAATTGAATTGGTAGAAGCCCAATTCAATTAAATTTTAGAGGGGGAGGTGAGCATTTTCTTACTACACCCCATTGCCACATCATATAGTCACACTTTGTGCATGTCCTTCATGTTTTACATGCCTAATGACACCTAAGCACATTTAGTGGAGAATCTTGGAATTGATATTGGATTAGTGGGCTGAACCATAACTAAAATTCACTAATCATAATTAGTGAAATTTTGGCTTCAATGTTTGGCTCCACAAATTCAATTTCAAATTCAAGTGAAATTCAAATTTCCCTCCAATTTTGTGTGACACTTAGGCTATAAATAGAGGTCATGTGTGTGCATTTTATCAACTTTGATCATTTGAATATTAAACTTCAGATTTTAGAGCTCTTTTAGAGCACAAAATTTCGTGCTCTTCTCTCCCCCTCCCTTCATTCATCTCCTTCTTCCTCCAAGCTCTTATCCATGGCCTCCTATGGTGGTGAGCTTCTTCTAGACTCATCTTCTCCTTGAAGTGGTGTCTCCTCTCTCTCTTCCTTCTCCATTTCGCTGCCATTCATCTTCCAAGAAGCAAAGGAATTCATTGATGAAGAAGATCCTAGGCCTACAAGCTCCAATGGAGCTTACATCATGAGAACCCAGAATTAATGAAACCTTAATCTAATATGTACAAAGATAAGTGGGCTCATACTTAGCCCATGGGCCCAAAATCTACCCTAAGTCTCATGAGAACCCTAGGGCCTTCTCTTGCATCTTTGGTCCAATCTTCTTCGAGTCTTCTATCCAATCCCCTTGGGGGGTAGGATTGCATCACCATGGGGAGCACTAGTGTTATTAATGAAGAAGAAAGATGGGACCATGAGGTTGTGTGTAGACTACCACTAGTTGAATAAGGTGACGATTAAGAATAAGTACCCTTTGCCTAGGATTGACGACCTTATGGACCAGATGGTAGGAGCTTGTGTGTTTAGCAAAATAGACCTTAGGTCAGGTTACCATCAGATCCGAGTGAAGTCTGAGGATATACCAAAGACTGCTTTTAGGACCAATTATGGTCACTACGAGTATCTAGTCATGTTATTTGGTGTGACTAATGCTCCAGGTGTGTTTATGGACTACATGAATAGAGTCTTTCACCCTTACCTTGATAGTTTTGTGGTAGTACTCATCGATGATATTTTGGTATACTCCAAGACTAGAGAGGAACATGAAGAACACTTGAGGATTATGCTGCATGTCCAAGTGTGAGTTTTGGTTAGAGAAAGTTAGTTTCCTGGGGCACGTGATATCTCAAGGGGGTATAGCTGTAGATCCCTCTAAGATAGAAGTCGTTCTTGAGTGGGAGAGTCCTAAATCTGTTTTTGAGATTAGGAGTTTTCTGGGCTTAGTAGGATATTACCGGAGATTCATAGAAGGTTTCTCCAAGTTAGCTTTACCTTTGACTAAACTGACTCGTAAGGGTCAAGCTTTTGTGTGGGATACCCAATGTGAGCATAGTTTCCAAACCCTTAAGGAAAAATTGATGACCGCTACAGTGCTAGTTTTGCCTAACCCGAGGGAACCCTTTGAGGTGTATTGTGATGCCTCAAAGATGGGTTTAGGAGGAGTGTTGATGCAAAATGGCCAAGTAGTGACCTATGCTTCTAGACAACTCAAGACTCATGAGAGGAATTATCCCACCCATGATTTGGTGTTGGCTGTTGTAGTTTTTGCCTTTAAGATGTGGAGGCATTACCTGTTTGGCTCCAAGTTTGAGGTGTTTAGTGATCATAAGAGCCTTAAGTACTTGTTTAGTCAGAAAGAGTTGAACACGCATCAAAGGAGATGGTTAGAGTTTCTTAAAGATTATGATTTTGAGCTTAGCTACCATCCTGGCAAAGCCAATGTAGTGGCTGACGCCTTGAGTAGGAAATCCCTACATATATCTGCCTTAATGGTTAGAGAGATGGATCTCCTAGAACAATTTAGAGACCTTAGCCTTGCATGTGAGGTTACCCCTAACTGTGTGAGATTAGGAACTTTGAGGATCACCAGTGAGTTACTAGGAGATATCAGGGAGGGCCAGAAGACCGATCCTTTTTTAAGGACTCAGTTAGAATCTATAGAGTCAGAAAGAGATAGTAGTTTCAATGTTGGATCAGATGGAGCCTTACGACTTCAAGATAGGATTTGTGTTCCCAATGTGCCTGAACTTAGGAAGATGATCTTGGAGGAAGGACATTGGAGTAACCTGAGCATCCATCCTGGTGCTGCCAAGATGTATCAGGATTTGAAGATGATGTTTTGGCGGCCCAACATGAAGGGAGAAGTTAGTGAGTTTGTGTATGCATGTTTAGTCTGTCAGAAGGCTAAGATAGAACATCAGAGACCTTCAGGGAAGTTACAACCCTTGGAGATACCCCAATGGAAGTGGAACACTATTTCAATGGATTTTTTTATAGGACTACCAAGAACCCCAGAGGTTTAGATTCTATTTGGGTTATTGTTGATAGACTGACCAAGTCTACTCACTTTATTCCCATTAATATCAGATTTTCCTTGGAGAAGTTGACCTCTCTGTATATTAGCGAGATTGTCAGATTACATGGTGTGCCATCTAGCATAGTGTCTGATACATATCCTAGGTTTACCTCTATATTTTGGGAGAGTCTAAATAGAGCGTTGGGAACCAAGCTTAGACTAAGTTCAGCCTACCACCCTCAAACTGATGGCCAAACTGAAGGGAACATTCAGTCGCTGGAGGACCTCTTAAGGGCGTGTGTCTTAGAGCAAAAGGGGAGTTGGGAGAGTTTTCTATCATTGATAGAGTTCACTTATAACAATAGTTTTCACTCTACCCTTAGCATGGATCCCTATGAAGCTTTGTATGGTAGAAGGTGTAGGACACCCTTATGTTGGTTAGAGCCCGGAGAAAACCTCACCTTAGGACCTGAAGTGGTACAACAAACCACCGAGAAGGTCAAGTTGATCCAAGAAAGGATAAGAACTGCTCAGAGTAGGCAGAAAAGTTATCAAGATAATAGGAGGAAAGACTTGGAATTCAAGGTTGATGATCATGTATTCTTAAGAGTCACTCCATGGACTGGGGTTAGTCGAGCATTGAAATCTTGAAAACTCACACCTTGCTTTATTGGTCCTTTCCAAATTCTTAAAAGAGTTGGTCTCGTGGCATACCGAATTGCGTTACCCCCGTCTCTTTCTAATCTTCACAATGTCTTTCATGTGTCTCAACTCCGTAAGTATATCCATGATCTATCTCATGTGATCGAATTGGATGACGTACAAGTGAAGGAGAACTTGACATATGAAACATTGCCTTTAAGGATCGAGGATAGACGAACAATGCACCTAAGAGGGAAGGAGATTCCATTAGTCAAGGTGATCTGGGGAGGTGCATCAGGAGAAGATGCCATGTAGGAATTAGAGAGTCACATGCGAGTAGCCTATCCATCCTTATTTGAGTCAAGTAAATTTGGGGACGAAATTTCTAAAAGGGTGGGAGAGTTGTAACACCCTGAAATATTATTAATTATAAATCGATGTTTAATTGTATTTTTAGTGTTATTTGACTATATGGTTGACTTGAATGAGTTGAGGTATGACTTGAATTAGTCATGTGTGACTTTCTTGATGTGGATGTTGAGTTATATGGAATTTTGTTGAGCTAAGTTGAAGTTATGAGATTTCAAATTTTACCTAAATCTATTTCAGTAAAATCACGATCCCAGATCTATTAACCATTGGATCGTCTTCAAACTTTGACTGGAGGTTCCAAAGACAACTCTCCACAGCTTGACCGTTGGGATTTTGAAAATATCAACTTTTGATGTCTCGATAAGCGCGAGGGCCGCGCTAAGCGCAATTCCAACCTGAGAGGGAATTGCGCTGATTGAGAATTAGCGTGTTGAGAGAGAATTAGTGCAGAGGAAGTTGCACTCAGTGTGAATTGTCGCACTAAGCATGAAAAGTGGACACCCACTTAGCGAGATCTGCAGATTATAAATACGTTCTTCAATGTGAAAAACACAATTTTCGCCCTCTCCTCCTCTCCAAATGCCACCCAAATCCTAACACCTCCTTCTCCACCACCCACGACCCCCGGTGGCCACCATGAGCCGTCGTTGCTTGCCGCCGAACCTCCACACCAAGAAGAATGTTGTAATTGGAGTGGAATCCTCAGAATCCTCCTCAAGGATTCGGTGGAGGAAATTCCCCCAATCCTTCATTTTGTAGTTTCTCTGAGGTTATCTTGACTTCTAAGCCTCTCTCCTAGTTAGTTTGAGTTTCTCTTAGTGTCTCTTGTGCTTTGGATACTGTAATAGGGTGTTTTTAAAATTCCTTTGAAAAACCCTTGAGAATGAGACATTGTAAAAGTTATCTTTTTATAACATTGATGTTATTTTTGTGGGAACCCTAATCACATTGGTGTGAGCGGAATTTCAAAATGACGTCTCCTTTTAGTAGAATCTGAAACACCCCTTAGCCCTTTATGTTTTGACAGGGGTATTTGACTTTGAATGTTGTCATTAACCTTGTTTCTGAAATCTATACTAAATTTCCTTCAATTTGGTATATAGAACCTTGCGTTTGGACTGACGAACGTGAATGAGAGAGGTCTCTGAGTGACGCAAAGAGGAACTGACATAAGGCTCACGACAGGTGAGGGGAGTTTATTATCATCTATAGTTTTTAATACCATAGTTAGGGGTCAAGGAACCTAACTATGGGGAAGTATGCCTATCCCTGTTGCATGCTGGTTTTTAAGAAAATAATGTTTTTGACTAATGGGATGCGATATATCTATTATTAATGAATAACATTATTGTTTCTATTAGACTTGTGTGGTCTGAAGACCTAGGGAGTATGAATCTCAGGCATGAACTATATATGTAGAATGTGACTTGCTAATGATACTATTATTAAGGATATTAATTAATGTGGGATGATGTTGTCATGGCTGATTATGTTGATATGAGTTGATGTTGTTATTGATGATTATGTTAATATGAGATGTTGATGATGTTGAAAATGTCATTGTGATGATGTATGTACATGGGGGGTGCAGTGACCTTTTTGGATATCCCTAGTGGGGGGAAATAGAGTGGTTAAAGAGTTTTAAGCATCTCTAGAGGGGGATGGCTTAGAATCTTTAATTATCCACGGTCAGTGCATTGATGGTGCCAATGTTTCATACTTCATATGACATGAAAATAGTATAAACTTTGTCACTAAGTACTTGTAGTTTCTCATTGTAGAAGCAAGCTTCATGATGTTGAATCAAGATTGATTCAAGGAGTTTTGATGATAACAAAGATGATGACAAAAAGCCCAAGAGAATGAGTTCAAGATTGAATCAAGAACACTTCAAGAATCAAGAATAATCAAGTTGAAGATTCCAGAATCAAGAAAAGACTCAATCAAGATAAGTACTAAAAAGCTTTTCAAAACATTGAGTAGCACATGAATTTTTTTATAAAACCTTTTACCAAAGAGTTTTTACTCTCTGGTAATCGATTACCAGTTTATTGTAATCGATTACCAGTTGATGAGAATCATGAAACTGGCCAAATACAGGCTAAAGGCCTAAGTGAAGAAGGACGAAGGCCCAAGTGGAGAAGGACAAAGCCCCCAAGTGGAGAAGGATGAAGGCCCAAGTGGAGAAGGATGAAGGCTCAGAGGCAGAGACACTATCAAGACTATTAATTGTTGCTGAAGGCCCAAACTAATTTGAAGGCCCAAGTTAAATAAGTTTTTAGTTATAATTTATTTTTATTGTAATTTTGGCCCAAAATGTTTAAAAGGCCCATGTCTATTTTTATCTTTTTGTTCAGCTACACTATAAGTATGGGTTTTTGTTTTGAATAAAAAAACTTTTGGCATTTTGATAAAATTTGGTGAGAGTTATCAAGGTAATCCTTGTGGCGTCTACCCAGACTTATCTTCCTTCACTGGAAGTGGCGTCTACCCAGACTTATCTTCCTTCACCTTTCTCTCTGAGTTCCTTGTTGAACCAATCTCAGACTTATCAAGGTAATCCTTGTGGCGTCTACCCTGACTTATCTTCCTTCACCGGAAGTGGCGTCATCCAAACCTCCGTAGCCTGTATCAAACGATCCACTCCTACTCAGGTTCACATCACCAGTAGCAAGTTTTGTTTTCAAAAAGCTTTCAACTGAATTTACAACGTTCCAATCAATTTCAAAATGGTGTAATCGATTACAATATATTGGTAATCGATTACCAGTGTGTTTGAATGTTGAAATTCAAATTCAAATGTGAAGAGTCACATCCTTTTCACAAAAAAGCTTTGTGTAATCGATTACAATGATTTGGTAATCGATTACCAGTGATAAGTTTTGAACAAAAATCAAAAGATGTAACTCTTCCAATGGTTTTCAAGTTTTTTTGAAGGTCATAACTCTTCTAATGTTTTCCTTGACCAGACATGAAGAGTCTATAAAAGCAAGACCTTGATTTGCATTTTATCAATTCATTCAAAACATTGATTACAATCTTTTACATCCTTTGAATCTCTTTGAACATCCTCTTAAATTTCTTCTTCTTCTTCCTTTGCAAAAGCTTTCTTAAGTTTTCTGGTTTTCCAAACCTTGAAAACAAAACTTGTGCTATTCATCTTTTTCATTCCCTTCTCCATTTGCCAAAAAGAATTCGCCAAGGACTAACCGCCTGAATTCTTTTTGTGTCTCTCTTCTCCCTTTTCCAAAAGAACAAAGGACTAACCGCCTGAATTCTTTTGTGTATCCCTTCTCCCTTGTCAAAGAATTCAAAGCGACACAGTCTGAGAATTCTTTTGATTCTTCCCTTTCCCATAAACAAAAGATTTCAAAGGACTAACCGCCTGAGAATTCTTTTGTTTCCCCATTCACAAAGTTTCAAAGGACTAACCGCCTGAGAACACTGTCTTAACACATTGGAGGGTACATCCTTTGTGGTACAAGTAGAGGGTACATCTACTTGGGTTGTTGTAACTGAGAACAAGAGAGGGTACATCTCTTGTGGATCAGTTCTATTGGAGGGTACATCCACTAGGTTGTTCAACGAGAACAAGGGAGGGTACATCCCTTGTGGATCTTTGCTTGTAAAGGATTTTACAAGGTCGAAAAGAAATCTCAAGGACCGTAGGTTGCTTGGGGACTGGATGTAGGCACGGGTTGTTGCCGAACCAGTATAAAACTCTTGTGTGTTTGTCTTCTTCTTCCCTACTCTTTTAATTTCCGCTGTGCACTTTAATTACCGCTTTTACCTTTAGTTAAGTTTATATTTCTGTTCTTTACTTTCTTAACAACATAGTAAAAGCCTGAGAAGGGTAAATTTTAATTAGTAAAGGTTCATTAATAATTAATTCAACCCCCCCTTCTTAATTATTCCGAGACCACTTGATCCAACACTCATGAGAAGGAATACTTGTACTTGGGCATATGTCACTCGGTTTGGAACTCCCTTGAGACTCAGGCTGATCACCATGGGGGGGGGGGTTGCTTGTGCACGACAAGGTGACCTCAACACTTACTGCCTAGTTTTCCTAAGTGAGAGTGTCGTGTGGACATGCTTGGGCTATTTCCTTGGGGATGGTACCACATTCCATTTGACAGTTGAGGTCAGGTGCATGCATCATATTGAGCATGATTGATTGGAACTATGGACGGATGATAACTATTTGTTGAGTGTGTGTTGGACTAATGAATGCTTGTGTAAGCTTATGATATTTGTTAATGTTTTCTTACTAATTGTGGTTATTTGATTTTTGTATTAATTTCTTTTATAATAAACTCACCCCTCACAATTTTTGTACCATGTGGTTGGTACCTGTAATGTTGTGAACCTTTGTTCGTGGGAGTAGAATGACAACAATAGAGTACGAGAAGTGAGATTCTTTTATGGAGCCACTGAGTCGACGTGATGACGTTGAAATTATTTTGGGAGAGAATTTAAACTTTGAGTTGTGTCTCACAAGACTCTCATTCATTAAAGTTACAACAAGTGTTACACATGCTTCTATTTATAGACTAGGTAGCTTCCTTGAGAAGCTTTCTTGAGAAAACTTCCTTGAGAAGCTTCTTTGAGAAAACTTCCTTGAGAAGCTAGAGCTTAGCTACACACACCCCTCTCATAACTAAGCTCACCTCCTTGAGAAGCTTCCTTAAGAAGATTCCTAAAGAAGCTAGAGCTTAGCTACACACACCTCTCTAATAGCTAAGCTCACCTCCTTGAGATGAGAAGTTAGAGCTTAGCTACACACCCCCTATAATAGCTAAGCTCACCCCATGAAAAAAATACATGAAAATACAAAAAATTCCATAATACAAAGACTACTCAAAATGCCTCGAAATACAAGGCTAAAACCCTATACTACTAGAATGGCAAAAAATACAAGGCCCAAACGAAGGAAAAACCTATTCTAATATTTACAAAGATAAGCGGGCTCATACTTAGCCCATGGGCTCAAAATCTATCCTAAGGCTCATGAGAACTCTAGGGCCTTCCCTTGGATCTCTAGCCCAATCTACTTGGAGTCTTCTATCCAATGCCCTTGCGGGGTAGGATTGCATCACCAGTTACCACACAAAACAAATGATCATTCGATGTTTTGATCAAGAATGCGAAAGATGCCAAGAAAGGGGCACAAAAGGGTCTTTTGTTTGATTTTCCTGGACCTTAGCTCGCCCAGGCTAGCCTCTGGCTTGCCTGGGCCACCAAATGACTTCAGGGTGAAGGAATCAACTCGCTTGAGTGGGCTGCAAGTCCCCCAAAATGACCCTTTTCCTATAAATAGGCATGCTAGGGGGGGCTGAGAAGGGGTTCCATGGTTCAGAAGGTGAGGGAATTGAGAGAAGAGATAAAGAAGAAGACGAAAGAAGAGGAAACAAAGCGAAGGCGCTGCCGAATCACGACTATGATCAATCTCTTCATTGTTCCTTGTTCGGTGTTCTTCGTGCAACCATCGGTGAGTTTTGTTTTTAAGATTTGAATGTGATCTATGCACCCTTAGGGGTCCCCCTTTGTTGTTTTGTGCACATTCATCTTCTCCATCTATCATCATCAATCTCTTTTTCTTTGTAAAGTTCAATCTTAACCAATCACTAGTGCTGTAAAATTGTCGTTAAAAAGATTGAAAGTTAATAAACAAAACCAAGATAAAACCAACTCATAACTAACTTCATTTCATCAAATATCACTTGAGATCGTTCCAAGGTCCAACGCCTTAATGATTCTTTCCTTTTTTCAAAATTTCAAACATCGTTTCAAGGTCCAACGCCTTAAACGACTCTTTGTTTGCAACTAAATGAACTTTTCAAAAGCATAAAACCAACTCAACACACAAGCCTTTAGATTTAAAGAACTACGTAGGTCTGAATTCCTGATCGCACATAAGGATATGTAGGAGCAAGGGCAACACCCTTGTCGACCCTAAAAATATAAAAATATAAAAGGAAAAATAAACGATTTTGAAGTCACGTTATGCACATTTGATTAAAGGTTGTCGCTACTTGTGGTGGGCGCATGGGGTGCTAATACCTTCCCGATATGTAAACAACTCCTGAACCCTTATTTTCAAAATTTGCAGACCTCTTTTTTGGTTTTTCTAGCATTTTCCTCGAATAAACGTTGGTGGTGACTCCCACGCATTTTCTTTTTAGAAGACGCACCTTTTGCTTTTCACAACTCTGCTCGTTTTCTCCCTTGGAGACGAACACGCTTTGGCTTATCTATTTTGCCCTCGGTGTACCTTCATGAGGTAGGTTGAAACAAGTATTAACAACCTCAACCCAAATGTATTTAGGAAGATTTGTATCATTAAGCATGGTTCTTGCTAATTCTTCTAATTCTTCTAATGGATGCAATGTTGAGATTTTTCTTATTTTGAATGATGTTGGCAAGTTTCTTAAAAGCATGAAATGCATTTCTTTTGTGAGCAAGAAATAGAGTCCATGTAAATCTAGAATAATCATCTACTATAACAAGAGCATAATAATTTCCACCAAAGCTCATAGTTCTAGAAGGACCAAAGAGATCCAGGTGCAAAAGCTGTAAGGGTCGAGTGGTTGAAACAACACTCTTTAATTTGAAAGACACCCTTGTTTTCCCTTTTGACACGCATCACACAATCTATCCTTCTCAAATTTGAGTTTTGGCAAGCCTATTACTAAATCTTTTGAAATTATTTTATTTAAGTGTTCCATATTTATATGAGCAATTCTCCTATGCCACAACCATGATTCATCCTCTTTACTTAGCAAGCATTGAGCATGATTTGGTGTTTTATCTAGATTTATCATGTACACATTATTAGTCCTATTTTCTACATATTTTATTTTCTAGTCATATTGATGCAATCATACCCCCCAAGGGAATTGGATAGAAGACTCCAAGAAGAATAGGCCAAAGATGCAAGAGAAGGCCCTAGGGTTCTCATGAGCCTTAGGGTAGATTTCGGGCCCATGGGCTAAGTATGAGCCCACTTATCTTTGTACATATTAGATTAAGGTTTCATTAATTTTGGGCCTTGTATTTAGGGCTCCATAATGTAGGTAGGGTACATTAGAAATATAGGATTTTCCAGCCCTTGTATTTTAGGGCACCTAGACTAGTTTTTGTATTCGAGGTAGTTTTGTAATTTCACATACATTAAGTGAATATTTGATGTGCGTGTTGAGAAATAAATTTAATTGAATCGGGAGAAGCCCAATCCAATTAAATTTTAGAGGGGGAGGTGAGCATTTTCTTGCTACACTCCATTGCCACATCATATAGTCACACTTTGTGCATGTCCTTCATGCTTTACATGCCTTATGACACCAAAGCACACTTAGTGGAGAATCTTGGACTTGATCTTGGATTAGTGGGCTGAACCATATCTGAAATTCACTAATCATAATTAGTGAAATTTTGGCTCCACAAATTCAATTTCAAATTCAAGTGAAATTTGAATAGAAATTCAAATTTCCCTCTTATTTTGTGTGATGCTTAGGCTATAAATAGAGGCTATGTGTGTGCATTTGTCCAACTTTGATCATTTGAAAATTAAAATTCAGATTTCAGAGCTCTTTTAGAGCACAAAATTTTTTGTTCTTCTCTTCCTCTCCCTTCATTCATCTCCTTCTTCCTCCAAGCTCTTATCCATGGCCTCCTATGGTGGTGAGCTTCTTCTAGACTCATCTTCTCCTTGAAGTGGCGTCTCCTCTCTCTCTTCCTTCTCCATTCCGCTGCCATTCATCTTCCAAGAAGCATAGGAATCCATTGATGAAGAAGATCCTAGGCCTACAAGCTCCAATGGAGCTTACACCTTGTGGTATCAAGAGCATCTTCATCTAGGTGATGTTCTTTTGGTTCCTCTATCTTTTTGTTCGGTGAATTCTCTTTAATTCCTTGTTCTTCATCTTATTCTCCATGTATATCCTCCATTCTCTTGTGGTTTGGTGTTGTTTTAAGCAGATTCAAAAAAAATAAACTGATTAAATCTTAGATCTACACTTGTTCTTGCATTTCTATGGTTCAAATTTTGTAGATCTACTCTTGAATCATGTTTTTGTGTTGATTTTAGATTCTATCATTTCATTCATAATATTTTTGTGCTGAACCTTTAGATCTAAATTTTCTTCCAAAATATTGATTAGCAAAAAAAACACAAAAATCTAAGTGTAAATCACTTAATCCATGTTGTCTTAGAGTCATGTTTAGTCATAGTAATTGTCACATTATGTTCTAAGTTTGTGTTGAGTTTTTATTTTGTTTATTGAATTCTAGATACATTATTTCATGTATTCTTGTCATTCTTAGCCTATCTTTTGAATTTTGAGTCTAATTCATGCATGTTATTTAGTTCATAACATGTTATAAATCAATTCCTAGAAGTAGTCTTGTTGTTTAACTTTTTTTTTTTGTTTTCTAAGTTTCCTACATGATGCCTATGAAGAAGTTGAGTTGTGGTGCTGAGTTGTGGCTGGATTTGTCAATCAAAATAAGTGTTAAGCTCTCTTGAATTGTGTTATTCAAGATAATGGAGCATAAAGCAAACACAAATTATAACTATCCAAGCCTTAAGCAACATAAATTACTGGGAATTGGTCACTACGAATTTTGAGATGAAATTTTTACTAAATTTTCTAGACATCAGAATAAAAGTTATAAAAAAATAACCAAGTGATTAGGATAAAATGAAAAAATACTAAAAATCACACAAGTTGGTAGAAAAATCAGTGTCTAAGAAAAAAAAGTGAAAGGGAAGTGTGCTTGTTGTTTTGGCTCGAAATTTATTCTATAATTGGTGCCTATTTTATACCAATCTTAGTTCTTAAATTTCAATTGAAAATTAGTGTGAAAACAAGTGTCAAAACTAGAGGTTTCTTGAGTCTTTTTTTAGTTTTTCTACTCTACTCTAAAGCCATTCTAGGTTTCTCTTTGAGTCCTAGCTTGCTTTTATGTGTTTGTAATTGCTTTAGTTGTTTAATAATCCTTGAGAATTTGTCTTGATAAAACTCTATTGGTTTAGCTTTCATTTCATTTTTTGGTCTTTGGTTATTGCTTGTCTCTTTGTTTCCTTGTTTGTGAGTTGTCATATAGGGAATTGCAAAGGAGGATTGGTGCCATCCCTTTAAGAATTTGAGTCAAGAAGCAAAGGGCCAACCCCCTTAAGAGCTATTGGACTAAGAAGAACTCCAAATTGAGTGAGTCACCAAAGAGAGAGCAACCACCAAAATTGAGGACCTTTTTTTAATTTTGTAAGTGACAATTTACTTACCTTCATTGCTTTCAAATTTTGTAACAAAAAGGCCTTTCATTGGAAGTAAGTTGGGAGCCTCCAATAGGTGACCCTACTTCCATTTGTGTGTAATAATTTTAGGCAATTTTTCCTTAGGATAGGGAGTGTTTTGTTGAGAACCTTAAATGAGGTCATCCAAACACTCTTAGGAACCGCCTAGTGTACATTTCTTTCACTTTAATTTCTTTCTTACTTTCATAGCTTATTTTCTTTACTAGTCACACCTAGCTTATGTTGTTATTGCACAATACTTTCTTCTTGCTTATCACGCTTATCTTGAGTTCTTTTGGAACCCTAGCTTTTACCTTTTTTCAAACCCCCAACAAGAAAGAACCCTAGCTTTTACCCTAGTGTCATACCCTAATTTCGTCCGGGGACTATCATTTGTTGATCTTTTGATCCTTGCTAGTTGACTTACGGTTTTGAACGCTAGTTACAGTGCGAAACAAATGATCATACAATGTTTTGATCAAGAATGCGAAAGATACCAAAAGAGAGGGGCAAAAGGGTCATTTTTAGTTTTTTTCTGAACCCTGGCACGTCAAGGCTAGCCTCTGGCTCGTCTGGGCAAGCTCATCTCACCTGGGCGAGCAAGGTTACTTCAGGTTGAAGCAACAGCTCGCCTGGGCAAGCTGCCATGACCCCTAATGCCATCTTTTGCTATAAATAGGCATGAGGGAGGCTGAGTAAATGGTTCCAAGGTCCAACATTGAGAGAAATTGAGAGAAATCAGAGAGAAGAAGAAGGAAGAAGAGAAAAAACAAGGCCGAGGCACTACTGAATTGCCACCATAATCAATTTCTACATTGTTCTTCGTTCGGTGTTCTTCGTTCGTCATTCGGTTTGTGTTTGTTTTTAAGGATTTGAACATGATCTATTCACCCTTAGGGGTCTTCTTTGTTGTTTTGTGCATCTTCATTTCCTTCTTTTATCATCAATAATCGCCTTTCTTTTGCAAAGTAAGTTTTAACTCATCATTAGTGCCACAAGTTATATTAAAAAGGTTGAAGGTTAATAAGCAAAACAAAGATAAAACCAGCTCATAACTATTTATTTTTTTTTTATCAAATATGACTTCAGATCATTTCAAGGTCTAACGCCTTACATGAATTTTGTTCGTAATTAAAATAAATCTTTCAAAAAGCATGAAATCAATTTAGCACACAAACTTTCAGACTTTAAAGAACTATGTAGGTATGAATTCCTCATCACACCTAAGGATACGTAGGAGCAAGGGCAACACCCTTGTCAACCCCAAAAAAATAAAAATATAAAAAGGGAAAATACATAATTTTGAAGTCACATTATGCACTCTCGATCAAAGGCTGCCGTCCCTTGTGACGGGCGCGTGGGGTGCTAATACCTTTCTTAGCCCAAAGATGATAACCGGAAGACAATTGAAAAGCAACCTCCTAAGGCTAGTATGCAAGAGAAGACCAGCTCTATAAAGTGCTTTAAATGTCTTGGAAGAGGACACATTACATCTCAATTCCCCACCAAGAAAACCATGATTATAAGGAGACAAGACATTTATAGTAGCCAAGATGAGGCTACTACTTCACCTTCCTCTAGTGAAAGTAAAGAAGCAAAAGGGGAAGAATCTAGTGAAGAAATCTACCCCCAAGAAGAAGGAAAACCTTTAATGGTTAAGGAGGAATGTAAGGAGGTACGTGTCTCTTCTAAGAGGTTAGCTAAGAAGGAAAGTCATTTTGCAATAAAGAAAAATATTAAAGAAACTTCCCCTCTTAGACAACCTCCACATCTTCTCCTTTGTAAAAAGACACTTGTTAGCACTGCCACACCTCTTGGGCTTGATATTATTCCTCAAGTAAAGGAGTTGTTGGATGAGGGTTTGGTTCATAAGAGCGTAAATCCTTGTGCTTTGTTGGTGCCAAAAATAGGTACTATTAGGCATCAAATCCATTAAATAGGTGATATGATGAATGTGTTGAGTGGTGCAACCCTCTTTTGTAAAATCACTCATGTGCCCAACATCTTCAAGATTCTTGTAGATAGGGACTTATTAGGTAGGTTTGTTCTTATTTTTGGTTTCAATACAAACCAAGGTGCTCATATGGGACACCTTAGGTTTGTCGTAATTTTTTGTAGGAATAATCAACATGAAAAGAAAGAAAATGATATATTTTATTTCATTATTTTACTTAACTTTTTAAATAGTGATCAAGGAGTTCCCACGGACCCTAAGAGAATAAAGGTTATTCCTAAGTGGCCTACTCCACCAAGTATAAAGGAAATTTAGGGCTTCAATGACTTAACAAAATTTTACAAAAGGTTTGTCCCATATTTTTCTATACTTGTAGCACCAATCAATGAGTTGGTGAGAAACCATGTTCTCTCATGGGAAGATGGTCAAGAAAGGGATTTTCAGTCCTTACCCTACTCTAACATACCCAATACCACAAATACATATGTTTTTATTTTTTTTATAGGTGCTGAGGAAAAAATCCCTGAGCTTCAAGAACCTCTAGATTTGAGGTCAAATCCTTGTCAACGAGGGGGGGGGGGATGATGCAATGCTATCCCCCAAGGGCATTGGATAGAAGACTCCAACAAGATTGGGCCAGAGAGGCAAGGGAAAGCCCTAGGGTTCTCATGAGCCATAGGGTAGATTTTGGGCCCATGGGCTAAGTATAAGCCCACATATCTTTGTACATAATAGATTAGGATTTCATTATTTTTGGGCCCTGTCTTTAGGGCTCCATAATGTAGGTAGGATACTCTAGAAATCTAGGATTTTGCAGCCCTTGTATTTTAGGACACCTAGACTAGTTTTTGTATTAGGGGTAGTTTTGTAATTTCACATGCATTAAGTGAATATTTGATGTGTGTGTTGGGAAATAAATTTAATTGAATTGGGAGGAGCCCAATCCAATTAAATTTTAGTGGGGGAGGTGAGCATTTGCTTGCTACACCCCGTTGCCATATCATGTAGTCACATTTTGTGCATGTCCGTCATGCTTTACATGCCTCATGACACCTAAGCACACTTAGTGGAAAATCTAGGACTTGATCTTGGATTAGTGGGCTGAACCATAGCTAAAATTCACTAATCATAATTAGTGAAATTTTGTCTCCAAAATTTTGCTCCACAAATTCAATTTCAAATTCAAGTGAAATTTAAATAGAAATTTAAATTTCCCTCCAATTTTGTGTCACAATAGAGGTCATGTGTGTGCATTTTTTCAACTTTAATCATTTGAGAATTACAATTCAAATTTCAGACCTCATTTGAGGCACAAAATTTTGTGCTCCTTCTCTCCCTCTCCCTCCACTCATCTTCTCCTACCTCCAAGCTCTTATCCATGGCTTCCTATGGTGGTGAGCTTCTTCTTGACTCATTTTTTCCTTGAAGTGGCGTCTCCTATCATCTTTCTTCCTACATCACAATCCTTCCTAAAACATGATCCTTCATTAACATCCTTTCTTTCACAATCATAAAACTTGAATCTTTGTGAAAAACTTAATTAAACCTTTTGAATGAATTGAGTAAAACATGAATGAGTTGATTAAACCTTGAATGAAAGAAAAAAATTAGAACAAGAGAAGAAATACAAAATCTTTTATACTGATTCACTCTCTATTTCTAGTGAAGTTAATCTAGTTATCTAATCCACAACCTGAATTTGATTTCCACTATGCATCAAGAATCCTTACAAGCAATCAAACCAATCTACAATTCTCACCCCAGAGAAATTGACTAAGGCACCTAACGATATGGTCCTTTGTGGGTATAAGCCTAAGAGAACCCTACTGTTTGTCCAAACTAGAAAATCCTATTCTAGCATGTTGTAAGCAGTTCACGCATAAAAACAAAGACCGTGTAAAAACCATGCACAAGAAAATCCATGTACGAGAGATACAATTTGACCAATCTTTCAACAAAAACCTTGTTGGAATGAGAAAGTGATCTTCTTCTACTCAAAAGATAGAACTCACTTTCAAGAAAAGATCTTCATAACCAAATGATTAAGAAGTTGGGAGTTACTATATAACTATTTTCTTCTCTTCTCTTATCCACTAATGAAAGCACGAAATCTTGCTTATTCTAAGGCTAGAAAGTTGTTTTTGAGATGTATTGAGTATTCTGTAATGATCTCTTGATGTGTAGATGTGAACACAAGATGGTTATTTATAGAGAAAACAGTTATAATCGTCTGTAATCGATTAAATCTATAAAGTAATCAATTATTTTCACAAAGTAATCGATTAAAATGTTCTTCCAACATCTAGAAAACAACTCAAGAACAATGTAATCGATTAGATAACCTAAGTAATTGATTAAAGTGTTCTTGTTCACCCCAGAACACTTGAACGAGATAGAAGTAATTGATTAATCCACTTGGTAATCGATTAAAGCAAAGACTCCTAAATAAATCAGTCATTGTCTCAAACAATAGTGTAATAGATTATGAGATATCGGTAATCGATTAAACCGATACGATACTTAACTCTACAAGCTTTAATAGCTTGTTGTAATCAATTACAATGAGGTTGTAATCAATTAAAATAAAGAGTTTTTGCCTCTAAAGTAATTTTTATAACTTAGAAACTTTTCTTCACACACACTATGATGATGCACAATGCAAAACAAATATCAAATGTACTAAGATGCAACAACCAAGATAACAACCAATACAAATGTCACTCAAGGGAGTTAGGCATGTAAAAGCCAAAACTTATTCAAAACTTCTTCAAGCTTCACAAGCTTTAGCCTTAGGTTGTTCACCATGTTGCTCCCCCTATCTCTAACAATCTCCCCCTTTTTGGCTTTGATGATGCTAAACTTGAATACGACATTGAGTGCATTTGGAAAGTCTTGAGATTGGATTGAAGACATGATCCTTAGTCTTATCCTGAACAATTCCTTAACACTTAAGAAGAGACTAATTCATTAGCATCATCATCATATGTGTCAATTCATTATCATGTATCATATATATCAATATATAACAATGCAGTGCTAAATGCTATGCAATGCGATCAACATGCAGTAGTGTATATTCTTCTCCCTTTTTTTGGCATTAACAAGGCCAAAAAGTTTATTATAAACCAAACAAAACACATATGTAAATAGAGAAATACCACATTTCATTAAAATTAAAGCATTACATTATCATTAATAAAAGAAAAACAAACTTAATCATCAGCTTAAAACTAAGACAGACAGACCATCAAACAACAAAAACAAACACACAAACATAACTATGCTTCATCCTCATTTAGGTTCAAGAGGTTACTAAGGGATAGCCTAGTTTCTATGTTCTCAAGCCTAGTTGTAATGTTTTCTAAGGAGCTATGAACATTAGCTTGGTGTTCTTGATGGAGATGAAGGATAGCATCCATCTTCTAAATCATAAGAGACTCAAAAGGGTTTCGTTGTTGAGTTGGCTCTTGCTGAGCTTCTTCTTCCATCTGATTGTCGTTTGCTGTTGATGGTTGCTCTCCGGCCATGATCCATTCATGATCAACATATGTCATGCCAAGCTTCTTGAGATGCCTTTCAATTATCTCATTAGAGGCTTTGGTAAAGTCTACTATCTCGTTAGAAAAATTGATATTGAAATAATCAATGAATCTAGAAGCTAAGACAGCATATGGAAATTCATAATCCACTAGTCGAAGGCTTTTCAACATAATATCTTCAATTAGTAGTACCCAATTCAATTGAATACCTGATTTCAATCCATATATAATCTGCAAGTCACCATCAATAACTTGAGCATGATTGTTGGATCTTGGTGCCAAAATATATGTAATGATATATACCGACATTTTGTCCTCAGCTGTCAGACCACTAACACCAAGTTTGTTTCTTAAAATCCTTGTTTGGTCAAGGAGCATACCTCTATAAGCCTGCATCTTATTGTAGCCATCTGCAGATTCTTCAAATTTGTGGACTCCACTCATGTTTGTTCCTGCTATTGCTTTCCAAACTTCAGCATCAATGACCATCTCTACACCATTGACAGTAGAGTACAAGTTTGTTATCTATATGTTTTGCTCTAGAATGCAATGCTGGATTCTTAGAAAGACTAATAGCAACTTTTTTATCTCAAAAGATAGGTGTCGCAACCTACCCTTCGGCGGGAGGGCGACGCGTGACTCGCGGGATGCGTGTTCCACGAAAGGAATACGCGCGGAGTCGCCACCAACGTTTATTTGAGGAAAACGTCGGAAAAACTGAAAAAGACGCGATCTACGAACTTTTAAGTGAAAGGCTCAGTAGTTGTATTTACGCACGGGGAAGGTATTAGCACCCCACACGTCCGTCCCAAGGGACGACAGCCTTTAATCAAATGTGCAAACATGACTTTGATTTTTACGTTCCCTTTTTATGTCTTTATATCCTTTATACCCTTTTAATATTTTTTTCTCTTTTTGTGGTTGACAAGGGTGTTTCCCTTTGCTCCTACGTATTCCTCAATTGCGATGAGGAAATCAGACCTACGTAGTTCATTCTTATGCGTGAATCAAGTGATTCTTTTTTTACTTGAAAGGTGATCATTTTAAGGCGTTGGACCTTAAAAATGATCCATTTTACTTAGTAAGAAATTGAAATAATAAACTTTCAAAACCTATTTTTGTGAACGAGCTTGACTAGGCAAGTTGATTTTAGCCTTAGTTTCACTTTAGTTATTAGTCAATTCGATTAAGAATGAGAAATCCCAAAGAGAAAACGTCCAATTGATTTTTCGCTTTATTTTACTAAAGGGGTATCTTTTTTATTTTTTATTATTATATTATTATTTACCTCTTTTTTGATTTCCAACGTGGTTGCGGCACGACCGATCAGTCGGAATTCATTTCAACCAAAGTTAACGGATAATACAATTCAAACGATCGGTGGAAATTTATTTTATTTCTAGGTTAAGCGAGAAATGACTTAAATAAAATGGCTTAAGCACGTCAAAAGGGGGTATAAAAAGTGAATGAAACGAGAATAAAAATACATGAAACCAAATGTGGACCACCACGGGTACATAGAATGAATTGAAAAGCTTGGTTTCAGGTACTTACCTGTTGAAGACTGAAGAACAATGAAGAACGAATGAAGAACGCCGAAGAACGGTCGAAAACCTTCGCGAAATCACTCACGGAAACGTTACGGAAGCGCCTCGGCTTGGATTTTCTTCACGGAAACAATTTTCCTAAGCAAATTCGAAAGAGAGAGAAGTGCCTAAGGGGCTGAACCCTTTTCTACTTCACTTCTCCCCCTATTTATAGAAAATTGGGGGAGAAGCTTGCCACCCAGCTCGCCCAGGCGAGCAGGGTTGCTTCCTCCAGAAGCAACAGCCTTCTGGAGGAATCTTTTGGAGGGCCCAAGTGGACCTGGTTGCTATTTGCACCCCCATTTTTACTAAGTACACCCCCTGCCTTTTTTTGGTGATTCTTTTTTCGTAAAGTTACGGAAACTTACGAATTTCGTAACGATACTTCTTTTCTTTCCGTAATGTTACGGAACCTTGCGAATTACATAATCATCCCATTTTTTGACTTACGGAATGTTACGGAACCTCACTAATTATGCAACGATGCTTCTATTTGATTTCCGGTGTGTCACGGAACCTTACGGATTGTGCATCAATATTTTCTTTTGTTTTCCGGCATGTCCCGGAATTTCACAAATTGCCTAATGATGGGTGCCAAGCACCTCACAAGGACCAAACAAAAGTTGCATGTCATCAGGCAAAGGTCCCCGGACGAAATTAGGGTATGACAATTGCCCCTCTTTACTTGTCTTTTATTGGAGATAAATGGGAAGTAAAGATAAGACACTAATTTCGTTCCTCTCGGTCGACGACAGTCGCGGGTGACCATAAAATACCTCCGCATGTAAATGACTTGATGTCCCCGGGGGAACAAAAGGTGCAGAAGACGATGTCAGTCTCTGCATGCTATCAAGCGTTCTGTCTTACAGATAGCAAAAGAATGTTTATACGGATAACCACTCGGGTATTTCCGCCAATCAGCGTGACTCAAATGTCAGTATGACAGATCTTGTGAGCGCGGAAGATGACGTAAATCTCCGCGTGTCAACGGGCTTGTCGGCCGCGATTGACGAAGGGCACAGAATGACCATAATTTGTCTCTACATGTCATTGGGCTTGCCGCCTCTCGATGACAAAAGGGCACAAAATGATCATAATTTGTCTCTGCGTGCCATCGAACACAACTGTGTCTAAATGGCAAAAAGATGTGCGGAATGACCATAATTTGTCTCCGCATGTCATCGGGCCCGCCGCCTCTTGATGACAAAAGGGTTCAGAATGACCATAATTTGTCTCTGCGTGCCATCGGACACAACCGTGTCTGAATGGCAAAAAGGTGTGCGGAATGACCATAATTTGTCTCCGCATGTCATCGGGCCCGCCGCCTCTGGATGACAAAAGGGTGCAGAATGACCATAATTTGTCTCTGCGTGCCATCGGACACAACTGTGTATGAATGGCAAAAAGGTGTGCGGAATGACCATAATTTGTCTCCGCATGTCATCGGGCCCGCCGCCTCTGGATGACAAAAGGGTGCAGAATGACCATAATTTGTCTCTGCGTGCCATCGGACGCAACTGTGTCTAAATGGCAAAAAGATGTGCGGAATGACCATAATTTGTCTCCACACGTCATCGGGCCCGTCGCCTCTGGATGAAAAAAGGGTGCAGAATGACCATAATTTGTCTCTGCGTGCCATCAGACACAACCGTGTCTGAATGGGAAAAAGGTGTGCCGAATGACCATAATTTGTCTCCGCATGTCATCGGGCCCGCCGCCTCTGGATGACAAAAGGGTGCAGAATGACCATAATTTGTCTCTGCGTGCCATCGGACACAACTGTGTATGAATGGCAAAAAGGTGTGCGGAATGACCATAATTTGTCTCCGCATGTCACCGGGCCCGCCGCCTCTGGATGACAAAAGGGTGCAGAATAACCATAATTTGTCTTTGCGTGCCATCGGACACAACTGTGTCTGAATGGCAAAAAGGTGTGCGGAATGACCATAATTTGTCTCCGCATGTCTTGGGGCCCGCCGCCTCTGGATGACAAAAGGGTGCAGAATGACCATAATTTGTCTCTGCGTGCCATCGGACACAACTATGTCTGAATGGCAAAAAGGTGTGCGGAATGACCATAATTTGTCTCTGCATGTCATCGGGCCCGCCGCCTCTGGATGACAAAAGGGTGCAGAATGACCATAATTTGTCTCTGCGTGCCATCGGACACAACTGTGTCTGAATGGCAAAAAGGTGTGCGGAATGACCATAATTTGTCGCCGCATGTCATTGGGCCCGCTGCCTCTGGGTGACAAAAGGGTGCAGAATGACCATAATTTGTCTCTGCGTGCCATTGGACACGACTGTGTCTTAATGGCAAAGGGGTGCAGAATGACCATAATTTGTCTCCGCATGTCATCGGGCCCGCCGCCTCTGGATGACAAAAGGGTGCAGAATGACCATAATTTGTCTCTGCATGCCATCGGACACAACTGTGTCTGAATGGCCAAAAGGTGTGCGGAATGACCATAATTTGTCTCCGCATGTCATCGGGCCCGCCGCCTCTGGATGACAAAAGGGTGCAGAATGATCATAATTTGTCTCTGCATGTCTCATGACCTCAGGGTCAGTACGACAGATCTTGTGGGGCGGCCGACAAAAGCAAGGCTCTTGCTCCTACGTATCCTCCAATGAGGAACTCAGACCTACGTAGTTCTTGATAACTTGTGAGACTAGAAATAGTCTCAGTGTTTTCTTGTGGGGCGGCCGACAAAAGCAAGGCTGTACAAATGACAATCGAAACAACAAAAACAAACATTAGTCTCTCAAGTCAAAACATAACATATAAATGATAAAAGAAATACGAAAGAAAACATGAATCTGGGGATCTCCCAGTCATGTAGCTCCACTCCCTCCCAAGAAGTCAAGCAAATCGGCCATCTCCTCGTCCTCGTGGGCCTCCTCTCCATCGCCGGGAACTTCCGGGGGCGCCTCTTCTGCTTGGGCCTCGGGCCAATCCCCGGGCCATGCGACCTCTGCCCTGAACTGGTCTAGAGTAGGGCATGAAAAAGAAGCGAAGCCCTGGCTCTGCATGCTGAGGCTCATCTGGTATAGACAATCATGGGTCTGCACATGTGCCCGGTGGTTGGCTGCCTGCTGGCGAACCAAATGCCGTAAATACTGCTCCATGTCAAATGACCCAACCGGGCCAGCCTGATGAGGTGGTGGTGGCGCGCCCGCGGCCTGTGGAGCATCCCCCTGAGCCTGTCTCTGGGTGCAGTACTTCTCAATAAAAGCCCGGGTGATGGGCGGCCGAATCACCTTGGTAGGTGCCACGGGGACTCCAAACGACTGGCAGAGTCCTGTGATCAGTGCGGGAAATCCCAGGGCCCTGTTGGACTTATCTGGGTCCAAAGGGTGCCTAGTAGGCGCCATACCTGCAAAAATATAGATGGCATCAGCGATCAACTGAGCCACATGGACGCTCATCCGCGTCAGGATGGCGTACACCAGCTGACACTTCGGCAGGGGGAGGTCGGAATTATGATCGGTGGGCAGGATGTTGCTGAGCAGCAAAGTCATCCATATCTGAGTCAGGGTGGTCATGTTGGTGCGCATGATCCGCACCCACCTTCCGGCAGTAGTCTGGGCAAAATCCTGCCCCGGTATACATAGCAACTGAGCAATAGCCTCCTCATCGAACCCATCAGACCGGTTCCTCCTCTGGCCATACTCGCACTCCTGGCCCTCTTCCAGCACTAACGGATATCCCAGGAGCTGGCCGATAGCATCGGCATCAAACGGGATCCACTGACCCCTTACCCAGGACCTCATGTCACGCACGCCCTCCTCTGTTGGCCAAGCATTGGCATAAAATTCGAGGACTATTTCTGGATCGAACTTGGCCATGGGGGTAACTAGTGATGCCCACCGCCGGCTACCTATCTCCTCCTGGAAATCCGTATACTCGTCGTCCCTGAGCTGGACGCGTCGCTCCCGGAGAAATGACCATCCCTTGATGGCCTCGAAGCGCTGCTGGTGTACGGCGCTCCTAAAGCGGTGACTGTCATACTCAGGAGCGGAACTAGTTCCTTCGGCCGCCTTGTCCTTCCTGGACCTCTTTGAGGCAAGCTTCCTCGGGGCCATTTTCTGCGAAGGCAAACATTTGGAAACTTAGTTTTACCAAGAAATGCTACTCTTAAAACAAAAATGGCATACAACCTCCTCCAATAAACACAAACATCAATGTAAATTTAGAGCAAACTCATGCACATACTTCCTTACGAACATTCACTCGCACAAGATATTCTTCTAACTAAGAAAAATGCACCCATGCACAATCAAGGCACCTTCGTTACCTAGATTATTTATATGTACTTCCAAGGTGTATTTGCTACCTACATCACATGCATTTCCTTGGCTAAATTTGCATACATGCATACTCAAAGCATCTTGGCTACCAAAAATTGCACACGTGCACATTCTGGTATTTCTAATACCTATGCATATGCAAACTTTGTGATGAATCTTGGCTATCTACACAATAAGGTGCTACATTTCATGCTTTATTCAAGTGTTTTTACTACCTAAAGCCGCATGCAAATTCAAGTATATTTCCTTTTGCTGACTAAAATTGTATTCAAATTAAAAGGTATTTTTTGTAATGTATTTTCTTTACATAACATGCAATATATATATATATATATATATATATATATATATATATATATATTTTGTGAGACATTTTGACTACCCAAAATTACATGTACATACATTCAAGTATTTTGCTACCACACCCAAAGTGTAAATTGCCAAAGGTATTTTGCTACCTATTCTAAACCTACACATTTATGATGAGCAAAATTCCTAAACATCTAGGCATAGGGAAATTATTGTAGCGTGGCTCATAGCTGACTGCCGGCCAAAAAGGGTAACTTTACCCAATATGCACCCACTCTTGTGTTCTTTTGCATAAAAACTTTGGTTCCTAGGCCTAGGATATATGTGGGCCAATTACTCTAGCCATTTCGGAACTAAATGCATGTCCCAAAAAATAGAAAATATGTGCAAACCAAAATGCCCCATGGGTTGTTTCCCTACGAAAACCACGCGCTAATGCCATTGAGGCATTTCACCGAACACTTGGTGGGCGCGCATTTAGGCATTAATAGAAAGAGAACGGGGACAATGTGGC